>NW_006921645.1:9154232-9172285 GCF_000298275.1 Orycteropus afer afer | reverse complement strand
TATTCATGAGGGATATTGGTCTGTAGTTTTCCTTTTGAGTGATGTCTTTTCCTGGTTTTTGTATCTAGGTTATGCTTGCTTCATATAATGAATTAAGGAGGATTCTATCCTTTTGTATGTTTTGGAATAGTTTGAGTAGGATTGGTATCAGTTCTTCTCTGAATGTTTGGTGGAATTCTCCAGTGAAATGGTCTGGGCCAGGACTTTTTTTTGTTGGTAATTTTTTTTATGACCTGTTCAATTTCTTCTTGTGTTATGGGTCTGTTCAATTTTTCCATCTCAGTCTGTGTTAGTTTAGGTAAGTAGTGTGTTTCTATAAATATATTTCTTCCAGATTTTCAAATTTTTTGGAGTACAGTTCTTCATAGTATCTCAGGATACTATATTACCCTTTTTATTTCAGTTGGTTCTTTTGTGATGTTGCCCATTTCGTTTCTTATTCATGTTGTTTGTATCCTCTCCCTCTTTTCCTTTGTTAAATTTTCCAGTGGTTTGTCAATTTTATTAATCTTTTAAAAAAATCAATTTCTAGTCCTGTTGATGTTTTCTATTCTCTATTTTTGGTTTAATTGATTTCTGCTCAAATCTTTATTATTTCTTTTCTTCTGGTAACTGTAGGCTTTTCTTCCTGTCTTTTTCTAATTGTTAGACATTTTGGTTTAAAGTGTTAATTTTGGATCTTTCTTCTTTTTATCATTTATAGCATTTATTGCTATAAATAGACCTCTGACCACTGCTTTTGCTGTGTCTCAAAGATTTGGGTGTGCTGTGTCTTCATTCACTTTTGATTCAAGGAATTTTTTAATTCCATTTTTTATTTCTTCTCTTACCCAGTCATTCTTAAGGAGAGTGTTGTTCAGTTTCCATGTGTTTTCTCTTTTTCCACTGATCTTCCCATTGTTGATTTCTAATTTGATAGCATTGTGATCTGAGAAGATATTTTGTAGTACTTCAATGTTTTAAAATTTATTAAGGCTGGCTGTATGGCCTAACACATAGTTTATCATGCAGAATGTTCCGTGTGCACTGGAAAAGAATGTATATTGTACTGTTGTTGAGTGAAGTGCTCTGTAGATATATACAAGGTCAAGTTGGTGGATTGTATGCTTTAGCTCTTGTGCATCTTTGTTGAGCTTCATTCCAATTGTTCTATCTTTCATTGAAAATGGTGCATTAAAGTCTCCTACTATAACTGTGGAGTCATCTGTTTGACTCTGATTTATGTATTTTGAGGCTTTTTCATTGGATCCATTGTTGTTATGTGCCGTCGAGTCGGCCCCGACTCATAGCGACCCCTCCTTTGGTTTCCTAGGCAGTATCATTACGGAAGTAGGATTGCCCAACCTTCCTTCCGAGGAGTGGCTGGTGGGTTTGAACCACCAGCCTTCTGGTTAGCAGTCAAGTGCTTTAGCCACTATGCTACCAGAGCTCATGGTTATATCTTCGTGTTCAATTGATCCTTTAATCATTATATAATGTCCTTCCTTGTCTTGTATGGTGGTTTTTGTCTCAAAGTCAATTTGATCAGAAATTTATATTTCCATTCCTGCTCTTTTACAGTTGCCATTTGCTTGATATACCTTTTTCCAACCTTTGATTTTTAGTTTATATTTGTCTTTGTCTCTAAGGTGTGTCTCTTGTAGACAGCATATTGATGGGTTTTGTTTTCTTATCCAGTCTGCAACTCTCTGTCTCTTGAGTGGTGCTTTAAATCTATTAACATTCAGTATAATTATTAACAAGTATGAATTGGTTGCTGTCATTTTTGTCATGTGTTTTATCATGGTGTCCCTGGTTTGTTTGTTCCATGTTATTTTCTGTGCTGAGCTCATTATGTTTATGAATCATGTTATCATTTCCTTTGTTGTTGTTGTTTTATTATTTGCTGAATATTTGTGCTTGTCCTCTTTTTTATTGTGATGTGAAGGTTTATCATTTTTGAGGTTATCCTGTGATTTATAATTTTCTCTCTGCATTTAGAATAGTTCATTCTATCTTGCAACTCTCTTGACTTCCTCACATTTAGGATTTCTGTAACTACACTATTTTTTCCCTTTTTGTAGTTGTTCTTATTTGCCAATTGATGTCTCTGGTTCCCTGTTCACAATCTTGTAAGCTTATTTTACTTTGGATATTTCCATAGCTATTTTGGTTTCTGGGTTATGTCATCTTGTGTATTAATGGTCAGTTGTTGTTTGTTGTTATTGGTTCTCTGTTGAAAGGACTCTGTTTAGTATCTCTTGTAAGGATGGTCTCATTTTATCACATTCCCTTAATATCTACTTATCTGGAAATATCCTAATTTCACCATTATATTTGAGGGACAATTTTGCTGGGTATATAATTCTTGACCGGAATTTTTTTTCTTTCAGCGTTTTTTATATACCATTCCATTGCCTTCTCACCTGCATGGTTTCTGCTGAGAAATCAGAGCTTACTCTTATTGATTGTCCTTTGTAGGAAACTTTTTGTTTTTCCCATTCTGCTTTCAGGATTCTTTCTTTGTTTTTGGTTTTGGTGAGTTTGATGATGGTATGTCTTGGTGATTTTTTTGGGGGTCTATCCTGTTTGGGGTTCATTGGACTTCCTGAATGGATATATTCTCATCTTTCATCATATCAGGGAAGATCTCTTACAACAAATCTTGGATGATTATCTCAGTAGTTTTCTTTTTCTCTCCCTGTTCTGGAATTCCAGTGACATGTAGGTTATTCCTTTTGATGGTATCCTACATAAACCTTAGGTTTTCTTTATTTTGTTTTGATCTTTTTTCTGATTGATCCTTTTTCCAAGGATGTATTCAGGTATTTGCCTTTAATCTCATCAATTCTGTCTTCCATTCATTTGATTCTACTCCTCTGCCCTTTCAATGTGTTGTCTATTTCTGAAAATTTAATATTAATCTTCTGGATTTCTATCTGTTGATTTTGTATCATTTCTAATTTTTCATTTATTTTGTCATGTTTGTTCTTGTATTTACTTCCAAAATTGTTCTAGAGTTTTGCCTGTATTTTCCTTAATTTTGTTAGTGTTTTCCTTGATCTGTCTCTCAATCCTTTAAAGATACCTAAGTATAACTCTTTTGAATTTCACATCAGGGAATTCCAATGCTGCTTCTTCCTCAGGGATGTGTTCTGTGTCTATATCTTGGTCCCTTGTTTCTACTGCTTTATCTTGCTTCTCTGTGTGGACTGTGATGGTCTGTTGTCTCTGTGACATGGTTACCTTCTTCTATTTAGATCTTTGTTAGCTTTCCAGTCATTGTTTCCAGAATGTCCTTGTGGTTCCCAGCAAATGGAGCCTATTCTTAGGCCCTTAGAATCTGAGAGAATGCTGTTGCTTTAAATAACCAAAATGTTGAACCACTCATAAACATTCAAAATGGCTGCACCCTTCAGACAGGCAAACTCTGCACCTCACCCTATCTCCCTCTTTGTGAAAATTTCTGATTTTTAGGCTAATTTTATGTCCTAACACCACTTGGCAATATCTAACCATCTGTGCCATCAGGATCACTGACAGACTGCAGCTCCATATGTCTCATTTTTTGGTGTTTTTGTGCATGTTCTTCTGCTAGTTGGAGTTTGGTATGCTTCTGTGTCCTTCCTTTCAAAGCTCAGGGATCCAGGATTATCTTCTGTATCTGTGTTAGTTGGTTCCCCTTTTCTTTGTTGAAGAGGGTCTGTGTAGATTGTCTGCCTATTCTGCTATCTTACTGGAACCCCCTCCACTTTTAAGATGTAAAACTTCAGCACAATAAAAACCTCATAGGAAGGAGTGTGCAATTGTAGAGGGGTTGAAGATATGGGAGAGAAGAAGAAACAGAGAAGAAAGACAGGGGTCTTTGAGGATTACAGTTGGGTGGTCACTCTAGGAGAAGGGCTGTTGCTTCTATCATGTTAGGAGGAAAGGATAGATAGAGATGTAGATGGGGTCTGTGGGGTCTGTGGTGTGTATGTGTGTTTGTATGTGTGTGTGTGTGTGCCTAAGTGAAAAGGTAAGGTATTGATATCTGCTGCCTTCCATTTTTCATGTGAGATTGGACATAAGGTCATTTCTTGAGAATGATAAAGAAGGTGGTAAGAAAGAGTTAGAGAAGAAACAAGTGAGTTGCTCAGGGAGAAGAAAGAAAAGAATGAGAAAAGAGGAGGCCAATGACCCTTCACAGCTCCCAGACCTGCAAGACATATGCAGACATGGAACACAGGTCTGCAGGAATATATTTCTAGGCCACACTCAGTCTCAAAAGTGGGCCTGCTATTTGAAGTCCTTCCAAATCTCAAACTGAGTAGGTTGAGAACTTCTTCATTCTAGTGCTCCCAGAGGGGAGTAAAGGGAGGTGGCAGTGGTGGTAGCTGAGAGCTTTCTGGGTTACAGCTTTCTTACGTGAAGCCTGGGGGGAGACTACCTCATGAACTTTTAAAATAAGCACTTGTGAATCTTTCTTTCTGTTCCCATCTCTGCGTTGCCTATTTTACCATCTCCCTCTGCCTCTTCTTTCTCTCCTAGTCTGTTCCATAAATAATTAATGACAGCAACAATGGGTTCTGTTCATATAACTGAAGGCACCTTTTGACAGCTTTGAGACTCTTGTCAAGCTAAGCTGTTCACCTTGTGTCTAAATCCATGACTCCAGACAGTTTACTTCTGAGCATCTTGGCTTTATGATAGGAGAGAAATTGTGCCTGCCATTAACATCAAGTCTGTGTGAAACCTGAGCTCTCTTCTGAAGTGTAAGTCTAATGGCATTAAGTTCTTGGGGCAAGAGATGGGTGATGCGGTGGATAGAATTTAAAAAGATGGCAAGGGGCCAATTCCAATACAAAATACTATATTGCATATTGTGAAAATATGTTGTCTAAGGTCAAGTTCTCTAGAAGTGGAGCTTGGGATGTGGATTCTGGAGAAAGAGATGCATTAAAGGAGTGCTCTCAGAAGAAAAAGTTTGAGGGAAGCAGGATAGGTCAGGGGAAGAAAGCCAAGTAAGGATGTCATCTCAGCTTCACCCTAGACCTATGGTGAACTCTGGAGCATGAATTGCACCCTCATATTGGTTTCCCTTTTTTTTGGTTCTCTATCAAAAAAACAAGCAAACAAAGAAACAAACACACAAAAAACCAACTCACTGCCATCAACTTGATTCCAACTCAAAGAGACCCACATTGGGTCTCCAAGGCTGTAAACCTTCACAGAAGCAGACTGTCTCATATTTTTTCCGAGGAGAAGCTAGTGGGTTTGAACCCCTGACCTGATTAACAGCCAAATGCCTTAACCACTACACCACTCAGTGCTGCTATAACAGAAAATCCACCAGTGGATGGCTTAACAAATAGAAACTTATTCTCTTATAATTTAGGTGGCTAGAAGTCCAAATTCAGAGTGCTGGCTCTAGAGGCTAGGTGATGGGCTCTTGACCTTGGACTTCAGCTCTGTCTCTTATTCCAGGTCCACTAGAGCTAGAGGCATCTTCTAACTTAGGCAACTAATGGCTGCTGAGACTGATGAATGCAAGGTTGGCAGGTTATATGGCACAATCCCAAGATCAGCAGGTGACATGGCAGGTTCAAGTCCAAGAACAATGCCAAGATGAGCAAGCAACACAGCAGGCCTCTGGTTCAAGTCCAGACACTAAAGATGAAGGCTCAGCAAAATGAAGGATACAAATGTGCCAAAAGCTCAAAACCTTTCTCAAAGCTTCTCTATATATATTGGAAGAAGGCCACACCTCAAAGGCAATTCTCTTTCCACTGATTAAGGTCTCACAGCAGATACCACCATGGAGATGATTACAATTTCTTCATTGGGAATAACTACATCCAGCTGCTGAGCTACTGAAAGTCACAGCCCAGAAAATTTGACACACAACGTTAACTACCACAACCTTGATCCAACATTGAGTGAAGAGCCACTAGATGTAATTTCCCCTGATGCCCCCATTTCCAAGAGCAAATCTCCTGAGAACTGACAACTGTGAGCTGTTAGCAGTCAACACACAGAGTTGCATATCAATGGAGCACCAAAAATTTCTACCACTGTGTGTACTTTTTTTTTTATTTACTGAAGTAATTTATTAATTTGTCCATCATATATTCATTCAACAAATACATATTGTGACAAATTCTTCCTTTTACCCTTATATTTCAGGTTCTTTCACACTTTCTTTACATTCTGAACTGGGCACTGAGAGACAAAGAATATCATGCTTTCAGAAATGCCAGTAAATCTCTCTTTTGTCTTTAAGTATCTCTTGGCCCTTGAGCATCTACTTTTCTTGAAATTTGCATTCCATCAAAGAAGTTTACAAGTGTTGGTAAGGAGAGTTCTGGCTGCTTCAGGAAGAGGGAGAGGAAGGAAAAAGTGAGGAAGAGGGAGGTCAAGGGCTTGGAGCAGGCTACCCAGTCATAGTTGCTGTGCGTGCATCACATTCAGAGTTGGGAAACATAAAGAAGATATAAGCCTTGTAGCTGGAAACTACTGTCTGGCATAGTTTTGGATTTGCCCATTAAACTCAAGGCTACCCTTGGAGTTTGTTGCTATGGAAACTCCCACTCAACAAGAAGAGACAATGTTTCCAGGATTTGAAAATCATTTTTTTTTTTTTTTTTTATGTATGTGAAATTTTATGAACTCATCACTGCAATTTGCATGATGTCAAAGAGAGGCCTTGTGGGCAAATTACAGAAACACCACATTGTCACTCACTGCTCTATTGGTGGCCTTGGAATTCCCATTTGTAAATGGAGGTTTCCAGTCACTCCATTTCTAAGCTCCTTTCCATGTCTGAGGGCCTGTATCTAAATGATTCCTGACTCAAGTGATTTAAAATAACTAATTTAGGCCTAAGGGGACATATCTACTGGTATGTGAGGGGGCCCTGTACATTCAATATTTTATCAGTGACTTGCATGGAGGGACAATGCCATACTGCTCAGGTTTTGGGGGAATGACAAAAGATTGAGAGGAAGCACAATTGTGTTGAAAGTAGCACATGAAATTTGAAAGACTGGAAAAATGGGTTGAACTCTGAAAGATAAAATGACTCATTTTTAGTTAAAAACTCATCTTTGCACAAATAGAGATAAGGTACACCTAGTTTATGAGAAGTTCAAGTGAAAAAGAATATAGGATTTTACTTCAGGATATATTTATTTATAAAACCAAACCAAACCCACTGCCATCGAATCAATTCTGACTCCTAGTGACCTCCATTTGGTTTCCAAGGTGGTAAATTTTTATAGAAGTAGATTGCCCCATCTTCCTTTCATGGAGTGGCTGATGGGTTTGAACTGCCAACCTCCTGATTTATTTATAAGTTCATTAAATATTTATGGACTATCTACTTTGTGAAAGGTACTTATCCAGGAGCTGGGGACATAGTGGTGAATAAAATGGCATTCCCCTCATAAAGCTTATATTCTAGTAGGGGAGACAGTCAATGTGCAATAGATAATCCAAATAAGTATATAAATAGATGAGTTATATGATATCAATGACAATTTTGGTTAGAGAAAAATATAAAGCCAAGCATTAGAATGATGGGATGCTATTTCAGTTGGGGTCAGGAAAGACTTCCATGAGGAAATAATGTTTTCATATTAGTTGTATGATACAGCTACTAAAAAGCTTCCACTAATATCCTAGATTCTATGACTAATTTCCTGGGTGGTTAATGCACTTGGCTGCTAACCAAAAGGTGGTTCAAGTAGACCCAGAGGTATCTTGGGAGAAAGACCTGGTAATCTACTTCTGAAAAATCAGTCACTGAAAACCCTATGGAGCACTTACTGGTCTGACAGAGACTGGTGAGACCTTTGGGACTGTGGCCCCCAGTGACCCTTTGGGTCTGGTGTTGAATACACTCTTGTGGCTTAACTTCCGGCCAAACAGGCCTACAAAGTGAACAATTACACCAGTAGGTAGACAGTCCTTATAACAATCAACCATGGGAGATCAGAAGGGCAGCATCTGCACATAGAGAAAGCTCAGAAGGCAGGAATGCATAGGAAGGAAGGACACAGGGAAAAGGTAACCACAGGGAGGGAGTGGGAAGAGAGCTGCTACATTGTGGGGATTGCAATCAGTGTCATGAAACAAAAAGTCTATGAACTGTTGAATGGAAAACAAATTTGCTCTGTAAACTTTTACCGCAATCAAAAAGAAAAAAAAAAAAAAAAAAAAACACCTTATGGAGCAGAGTTTTACTCCGACACATAAAATGGAGTCACCATAAGTCAGAATTGAGTTGACCAAAGTTGGCTAACTGGTTATGACTAATTAGTCCCACTAATCAGAGTGACCTGCTTGGATGCATCCATCTACCTAGGTTCACCTGACCTCCTCTAAACATAGACTCTATCCTCACCTTTCAGGCGGTTTAGAGCTTCAGAACCAAGGCAGCCTGTTTGACATGGGCCTCATCTTAGTAAATCTTCATGTCTTTGGCTCTTGTGTGACATTGTTGATTCACAACACCCCTGTCACTGACCATTTTCAGCACTGCCACCCACTATCTGTAATAATGCTCCAGATGCTTGAGACTGGCTGGATTTCCTCTGTTCTGGTTACCTAATGCCGCTCTGACAATAATATACCACAAATGTGATGGCCTTAACAAACAGGAGTTTATTCTTACAATTTGGAAGCTTTAAGTCCAAGTTCAAAGTGCCAGGCTCTAGGGGCTGGGTGAAAGTCCCTCAACCTTGGGGTCCAGCTCTGCCTCCTGCTCCCGGTCCAATGGAGCTAGAAGCAGTTCTTCACTCAGACAGCTGCTGGCTGCTGAGGCTGAGAAGCCCCAAGGTTGACAAGTAAGAAGACACAGTCCCGATGTTACCAATCCACACGGCAGGCCATTAACTTAAGTCCACTGTAAGTTCCAAGGTCGGTAAAGCATAGCAGGCTGCGGAGCAACAACACGGCTACATGCAGGGTGCAAGCGTGCCAAAAGCTAGAGGTCTCTAAAAACTTCTCAAAGCTTCTCCTTAAATACAGGAAGCAGACCACATCCCAAAGGCAGCTACTCAGCTGCTTGTGGTAGATTCCACCATGGAGTTGATTGCCAGTCTCATCATGGGGAATAGCTACCACCAGTTGCCCAGCCACTCAACCAGGCCCAGCGAAGTTGACACACAAACATAACTACCACATCCTCTGACCTCAATATTGAGGCCACCCATGATGTCTAAATCACCTGCATCCCTGACTAGCCCAACCTGACTTATCCCACTCTCTTCTTTGTTTCTAAGTCCTGTGCTGGCATTGGCTAGCAAATAAGATTCAAAGGGAATATTTTCTATTTAATTGATATTCATACTCCTAAGTTGGCACAGTGTGTGGTATAAATGTTATTTTTTCTAGGTGGATAAAAGTTTTCTCCCAAACTTCTTGCAATTTTATTAATAATGTAACAAATCAGACAACATTCTGAGGACTTAGTCAATTCCAGGGAGGCAGGTTGGGCCTCTAAGCACCACAATCTTCCTCCTGCTGACTCCAGACTCTCTCTCAGGTGGGTAGCTGAGGCACTGAAGAGCAGAGGGCAGGGGGAATTATGCATGAGCATAGAGAGGAGATGCTGACCTTCTATGTTTAAAGGTTAAAATGATTTCTTGGGAAAAGGAACAAACTCACTAATCACAGGCTGTTCTGAATTTTTCTGCAAAAATTAAACCCTTTGGCTCTCTTCATGTGCTCTGTTTGTAAGGATATATCTACATATATTCATGAACTAAGTCAAACTTAACCTAAATTTACTGAATACCTACTATGTTGTTAATGTTTGTAAACTAATGGGGCTACAAAGAGGTAAATCAGAACTTTCAGTCAGCCATAAATCAAATAACCAGAACATGCAACTAGGCAGCTCTTTGCTTCATGTTACTTAAAAGGAATATGATAGTTATTCTCATGCCAGAGATTTAGTAAAAAACATCCAAGATCAGGACACATTGTAGCGTTTCCCCATAACCATGGCTCTGGGTGGTAAAACAATGCTCAGGATGAAGGTTACAGGCAAGATGAGATCTTAGTCATTAGGTTAAATTAGATAGAGGCAGGGCAATGGCTTGAAACACAGAAATCATTCTTTCATTTACTCATTCCCTAAGTGTTATGGATTAAATGGTGTTCCCACCAAAATATGTGTTGGTATCCTAACCCCTATACCTGTGGGTGTAATCCTGTTTGAAAATAGGGTTTTCTTTGTTATATTGATTAGATCATGCCTGAGTGGGGGTCAATTCTAAATCTAATCACTTCTGAGTTATAAAAAGAACAGATTAGACACAGAGATGCACACGTGAGGTAAGACAGGTATTAAGTCAATATTACCAAGGAATACTCAGGGCTACCAACAAGGAAGGAATTGAGAAGGCTGATTCCTTTATTTGAAATTTAAGCCTCCAGAATTGTGAGAAAATAAATTTCTGTTCTTGAGCTCTGGTAGCATAGTGCCTAAGGCACTTGACTGCTCACCAGAAGGCTGGCGGTTCAAACCCACCAGCCACTCCTCAGAAGGAAGGTTGGGCAATCCTTTCTTTATTTGAAATTTAAGCCTCCAGAATTGTGAGAAAATAAATTTCTGTTCTTGAGCTCTGGTAGCATAGTGCCTAAGGCACTTGACTGCTCACCAGAAGGCTGGCGGTTCAAACCCACCAGCCACTCCTCGGAAGGAAGGTTGGGCAATCCTACTTCCGTGGTGATACTGCCTCAGAAACCCAAGGAGGGGTTCCTGTGAGTCGGGGCCGACTCGACGGCAAGCAACAACAACAACAACAAAGCCACCTACTTATGGCATTTTTGTAACAGCAGAGGCAGGAAATTAAGACACTAAACATGTATTGGGTATTTTCTCTGTGTACAACACTATGGTGGGTACTTGAGGTCAAAGACAGGTAAGATGCAGTTTCTGCCTTCTAAAATATAAAGCCAATTGTTTCACTTTCGTAGGGCTGCCATAAGGAAGTACAACAAAGTTCATGGCTTTAAATAACAGAAATTTATTTTCTCACAGATCTGGAGGGTAGAAGTCCAAATTAGAGTATCAGCCATGTTGAATCTTTTTGAAGGATTTCACAGGATTGTGCTATGATTTTCTCCTAACTTCTAGTAGCTGTTGGCACTCCTTGGCATTTCTATGCTCTTTGTAGATGTATCTTCACATGATGTCTCCTTGTGTGTATGTGACTCCCTCTTCATGTCTATTCTCCCCTTTATAAGACACCACACAGAAGAGATTGAGATCTACCCTATTTGGGTATGGCATAACTGATAATATCTTCAATAAAAAGCCCTATTTCTCCAAACAAGGTCATATTCACAGGCACAGAGGTTAACATTTCAACATATCTTTTTGGTGACACAGTCACATAAGGCCAATGAAGATAGAAATATCTTGTATTGCCCTTTGCTGTGTTCTCAGGACCTAGAGAAGTGTCTATGGAGTTTTAGTGGCATACCAATTAAGTGATTGGCTGATAACCAAAAGGTTGGCAGTTCAAACCCACTCAGTGGCTTCATGGGAGAAAGACCTGGGGATCTGTTTCTGTAAAGATTATAGCCAGGAAAGCCCTATGGGGCCATTCAACTCTGTTACATGAGGTCACTATGAGTTGGAACCAACTCAACAGTAATAATAACAACAGAGCAGTGTCTAGCATTTAGTAGAAACATAATAAATATTTGATGAATAATGGACAAGTTCACATTAAAGAAGAAACAAGCATACATGTCTGTAAATCCTATAATGTGTGTATGTGTCTGTGTATGTATTATGGTAAACTGGGGCACAAAAGAGGGAAAGATTAGTTTTCTCTGCTGGGTGGTAATGGAATGTGAGAAGACTTCACATGTATAACAGGTATATTTCTTAGTTTTACGCAACAGAAATTAATTCTGCTAGATTAAGCAGGAAAATGAATTCAGAGATCTCACAGAATTTCTAGGAGTATAGAAACACTAGCCTTGAGGCTGTGGACCCAAGAACCGTGTTCAAAATTACACAATCGAGGTATGTGGTTTAGAGGATTTATCACTGCCCCTTTTCTGGATATGGGAGCTCTGGTGGCGTAGTGCCTAAGGCATTTCACTGCTAACCAGAAGGCTGATGTTTCAAACCCATCAGCCACTCTTCAGAAGGAAGATTGGGCAGTCTACTTACATAAAGATACTGCCTTGGAAAACCAAAGAGGGGTTGCTATGAGTTGAATCAACTCAATGGCAATGAGTTTGTTTTTCTTTTTTTTTTTTTTCTGGATACAGTCATGGCGACCTTCACCACTCTCACCAAAAAACACCCCTAGCACCTGGACATCATTTTTTTGATATTCATCATAACAGATTCTATGCTGTGCATCTTTTTCCACATTTTAACTCAGATCCAGAATTTGTAGTCTCTGACTGTAGGAACTTAGGTCATTCTAGGCAACCTCTACTCTAGTGGGAAGGGAAACTAGGGAAGTGTCTGGTTTCTTTCCTCTTCCCCAAATATTCATGGAGTGAGAAATTAATGAGACATAGGAGGATGCCCAAAGGTGTTAGGTGGTCAAGAAGAATTAAAAATGATTATTACTACAATAGGACAGATAGTCTAATTTGCCAAGGATAATGTTGGAGATGTGGTGGGACAGATTACATGGAGATTTATATATATTGTTTGAAAGTTTGTATTCTTATCCCTTAACAATTAGTGTCACTGATAGATTTTAGGCAGGGAACTGACATGATTGGGTTTGTGGTTTAGAGTTATCCTGAAGGCAAAGTGAAGAGGTTGGATGGGACAGGAGGCAGTATAACTAGTTGTAGAAAGGGCAAAGCAGGGAGTGGTGCTGGTGAGAGTTGAGGAAGGCCTGAAATAGGTAACAAGAAGGGATTACCTTGTAGTAGGATGCATGTTAAAGGGAAAGCAACTACAGGATATGAGAAGGTGAAGGAGGCATAGATGTCAAGAATAATCCCCAGATTTCTAGATTGAGTTGACTGGGAGAGTTATGATGTCCCTAACTGAGAGAGGATAAGTGGAGAAAGGAGTCTAGTAAAAGAGGCAGAGATTAAAAATATAGAGTATATATATAGAAAAAGACTCACTGAAGGGAGAATTCTTAAAGGAGAGGAGAACTTGAGCAAAGGAGAGTACATAGTCTTTAGTGATGGGAAGGTTTACCCTTTCCTCAGAGATCAGAGAAAAGAGGAAGGAAAAAACTGGGTGTATATATAGACCCATTTTTAGGCCTTGGATAGGGAAGTTGGGGGAGCTAATTCTTGAGGGATTCATATTTTCCAAGCTCCTTCAACCCTAGACTAGCCTTCCTGTATCCTTTACATGAATTGTTTTTCTCTTGCCCTTTTTGTCTATCTAATGGGTCAGCAGACTTTTTCTTAAAGGACCAGATAATAAGGATCTTTGGCTTTGCCAGTCATATGGCCACTGTCTTGACTTCTCAATTCTACCACTTTAGAGTTAAAGGAGACATAAGCAATATGTAAATGAAATAAAGGGTGAGGCTGTGTTCCAATAAAATTTTAGTTAAAACTATGTGGGCCAGGGTACTGCTAAGATGGCAGAATAGGCAGACAAGCTACACAGACCCTCTTCAACAAAGAAAAGAGAAACCAATTGACAGAGATACAGAAGATAATCCTCAATCCCCGAGCTTTGAAAGGAAGTATACAGAAGTGGATTAGGCACCAACTAGTGAAAAAACCTGAATGAAATCAGACCTAAGAATAGATGGTGTTTGTCAAGGATGGCAGGGACATACAAGAGGCTGACAATGGGAAAGGAGACAAGTGGTGCACATATAAGTGCTGCCAACTAATGAATACAGGAGCACAGTACCATGCTTATGTTGATAACATCAAAAGAAAACAAAAATTGTAGACAAGTCACTCCAACATACAATCACCAGTTAAGTATAAACACAAAAATGTCACAATGTCTTAGAGACAACAGAGCATCAGAACCCACACAAAGAAGCAAGATAAAGCAGGAGAAACAAAGGTCCAGGATACAGACCCAGAACACATCCCAGAGGAAGAAATAGCATTGGAACTCCCTGATAAAGAGTTCAAAAGAATTTTATTTAGGTACCTTCAACAGATTGAGAGACATATCAAGGAAAACACTAACAAAATTAAGGAAAACATAGAGAAAATCCTCAAAAAAATTAGAAAGACAATACAAGAACAAAATGACAAGATAAATAAAAAATTAGAAATGATACAAAATCTACAGATAGAAATCCAGAAGATTAGTACTTAATTTTCAGAAATAGTTAGCACATTGAATGGGCAAAGGAGTAGAATTGAATCAATGGAAGACAGAATTAGTGAGATTGAAAACAAATACTTCAATACTTCTTTGGAAAGGGATAAATCAGAAAAAAAGATTAAAAAAAGAAAGAAAGAAAGCCTAACTTCATGTGGAATACCATCAAAAAGACTAACCTACGTGTAATTGGGATTCCAGAACAGGAAGAAGGGGTTATCTGGAGTTAGAGCAGGATCATTGCAGTTGGAACGTGGACCAAATAGCCCTGAGATTAATTCTGGTTTTGATAATCACTAACGTTGTGACCTTGGACAAGTTGCCTAACATATCTGGGCCTTAATTGTCTTGTGTACAAAATGAAGACAATAAGATTTCTGCCAAAGCATTCTGGTGGCAATAACAGAAAATTTATCTGAAGGTGCTGGCCCATAATAGAAACTCAAGAAATTGGTCCTGTTCTTACTTCAGAGAACTTCTTGATCATGGGCTCCATGAGGGAAATATTCAGTTGAGGATATTCAAGTTGTAACTTCTGGAAGCTATACTTCATCTTGCTTCAATATGTGTCTATGCCTCTTTCCTCCTGGTTCCAGGAAATGTTTTCAGTTCCAACTAGATGTTACCTAGTACAGACTACTTACTGCCTACCATGTACTTTGGGCCATTTTAATGTTACAGTGAGGTTTGTATATGAGGGTGTGTTGAGAGTAGACACATTTTCATGTGTATCTGCTTCTATGAAATTACATCTCTCTCTCTCTCTCTCTCTCTCTCTCTCTCTGTGTCTCTCTATCTATCATCTATCTATCTATCTATCTACCTATGATGACCACTCATCTCTCAATTTGTCATAATGTGGTGGTTTGTGTGTTGTTGTAAGGCTGCAGACTATGACACCAATATTTTGAATACCAGCAAGGTCACCCATGGTGGACAGGTTTCAGTGAAGCTTCCAGACTGTGACAGACTGGGAAGAAGGATGGGGCCATCCACTTCTGAAACCTTATGAATAGCAGTGAAACACTGCCATATTACTAGAAAACTTTATGAAGAATAGTGAAACATCAACTGATATAGTACTAGAAGATGAGCCCCTCAGATTGGAAGGCACTCAAAATATGACTGGGGAAAAGCTGCCTCTTCAAAGGAGAGTTGGCCTTAATGATGTGGATGGGATAAAGTGTTTGGGACCTTCATTTGCTATTAGGGCTCAAAATGGGAAGAGACAGCTGCAAACATTCTTTAATAATTGGAATGTGGAAAATATGAAGTATGACTAAAGGAAAACTGGATGTCAAAAATGAAATGAATCACATAAAAGTCAGCATCCCAGGCATTAGTGAACCGAAATGGATTTGTGTTGGCCATTTGAATCAGACAATTATATGGTCTACTATGCTGGGAAAGACAAATTTGAAGAGTAATGGTGTCACATTCACCATCAAAAAGAACATTTCTCAGTCTGTCCAGAAGTACAATGCTGTAGGTGATGGGATAATATCCATATGCCTACATGAAAGACCAGTTAATATGTCTATTATTAAAATTTACACACCAACCACCAAAGTGAAAGTGAAGAAATTGATAATTTTTACAAACTTCTGCAGTCTGAAATTGACCAAATAGACAATGAAGATGTATTGATTATTGCTGGTGATTGGAATGCAAAAGTTGGACACAAAGAAGCATCAGCAGTTGGAAAATATGGCCATGGTGATAGAAATGACACTAGAGAGCACATGACAGAATTTTGAAAGACCAATGACTTATTCATTGCAATTATCTTTTTTTTTTTCCTCAACAACATAAACTGTGACTGTACATGTGGACCTCACCAAATGGAATACACAGAATTCAAATTTACTACATCTGTGGAAAGAGGTGATGGCGCAGCTCAATATCATCAGTCAAAAGAAGAAAACCATTAGTTGCTCAAATGCAAGTCCTAATTGAAGCTGAAGAAAAATGAAACAAATCTTCTAGAGCCAAAATATGGCCTAGAGTATTTCCCATCTGAATTTAGATATCATCTGAAGAATAGATTTGGTGTATTAAACACCAATGACTGAAGACCAGACAAGTTGTGAGATGACATCAAGAGCATACATGAAGAAAGCAAAAGGACAGGAAAGGAAGAAAAGACCAAAATGTATGTCAGAAGAGACTCTGAAATTTGCTCTTGAATGGAGAATAGGTAAGAGAAAAAAGAAATGATAAAAGTGCTGAACAGAAAATTTCAAAGGGAGGCTTGAGAAGACAAAATAAAGTATTATAATGAAATATGCAAATAGCTGGACTTAGAAAACCAAAAGGAAAAACACCCTTGGCATTTTTCAAGCTGAAAGAACTGAAATATATTCAAGCCTTGAATTGCAATATTGAAGGATTCTATGGGCAAAATATTCAACAATGCAGGAAGCATCAAAAGAAGGTGGAAGGAATACACAGAGTCACTATACCAAAAAACAAAACAAAACAAAAAAAAGATAAAAATTCAACCACTTCAAGTGGTAGCCTATGATCAAGAACCAGTGGTACTGAAGGAAGAAATCCAAGCTGCACTGAAGGAATTGGTGAAAAACAAGGCTGCAAGGAATTTATGGAATACCCATTAGGATGTTTCAACAAACAGATACAGCACTGGAGGTGCTTACTCTTTCATCGCAGGAAATTTGGAAGACAGCTACCTTGCTAACCAACCAGAAGAGATCCATATTTGTGCCCATTCCAAAGAAAGGTGATCCAACAGAAGGAGGAAATTATCAAACAATATCTTTAATACCATGTTCTGGTTACCTAGTGCCACTCTGACAAGAATATACCACAAATGGGATGGCCTTAAAAGAAGTTTATTCTCTTACAGTTTGGAGGCTTTAAGTCCAAGTTCAAAGTGTCAGGCTCTAGGGGCTGGGTGAAAGCCCCTCAACCTTGGGGTCCAGCTCTGCCTCCTGCTCCTGGCCCACTGGAGCTAGAGGTGTTTCTTCACTCAGACAGCTGCTGGCTGCTGAGGCTGACAAACCCAAGGTTGACAAGTAAAAAGGCACAGTCCCAATGTTACCAAACCACATGGTAGGCCATTAATTTAAGTCCATTGTAAGTCCCATGGTTGGCAGCGCATGGCAGGCTGCTGAACAATGACATGGCTACATGCAGGGTCCAAGCATGCCATAAGTTAAAGACCATTGCCAAAGCTGCTGCTTATATATGGGAAGCAGACCATATAACCAAAGGCAGCTACTCAGCTGCTTGTGGTAGATCCCACCATGGAGTTGGTTGCCAGTCTCATCATGGGGAATAACTACCACCAGCTGCCCAGCCACTCAGCCAGGCCCAGCCAAGTTGACACACAAACATAACCACCACATACCACATGTGAGTACAGCTTTGCTGAAGATAATTCAACAATGGTTGCAGGAGTACATTGACAGGGAACTTCCAGGAATGTAAGCTGGATTCAGAAGAGGACATGGAACAAGGGATATAATTGTTGATGTCAGATGGATCTTCTCATTAGGTGCTGTCAAGTTGGCTCTGACTCACAGTGGCCCTATGTACAACAGAACAAAACACTGCCTGGTTCTGGACTAGCCTCACAATCCTTGCTGTGCTTGAGCCCTTCATTGCAGTCACTATGTCAATTCATCTTGTTGAAGGTATTCCCCTTTTTTGCTGACCCTACTTTACCAAGCATGATATCCCTCTCCAGAAAATAGTCCCTTCTTACAACATAATCAAAGTAGATGAGACAAAGTCTGGCCATTCCAACTTACAAGGAGCATTCCAGCTGCAC
>NW_006921645.1:9132944-9148737 GCF_000298275.1 Orycteropus afer afer | reverse complement strand
TTTGTGTTAATTGTAGAACCAGGTAATATGAAGTCTTTGGCTACTTCAATCTTTTCTCTATTTATCATGATGTTGCTTATAGGTCCAGTTGTGAGAAATTTTGTTTTATTTATATTGAGGTGTAATCCATACTGCAGACTGTATTCTTCAGTCTTCATCAGTAAATGCTTCAAGTCATCTTGACTTTTAGCAAGCAAAGCTGTGTCAACAGTGTATCACAGGTTGGTAATGATTCTTCCTCCAAACCTGATGTCATGTTCTTTTTTGTATAGTCCAACTTCTCAGATTATTTGCTCAGCATACAGATTGAATAAGTATGGTGAAAGGATACAACTCTGACACACTCCCTTCTTAATTTTAAACCATGCAGTGCCGTCTTGTTCTGTTTGAATGACAGCCTCCTGGTCTATGTACAGGCTCCTCATGAGTACAATTTAATGTTCTGGAATTCCCATTCTTCTCAATGTTATCCACAGTTTGTTGTGATCCACACAATTGAATGTTTTTCCATAGTCAATAAAACACAAGCAAACATCTTTCTGGTATTCTTTGCTTTGAGCCAAGATCCATATGACATCAGCAATGATATCCTTCATTCCATGTCTTGTTCTGATTCCAGCTTACATTTCCAGAAGCTCTCTGTCAATATACCACTGCAAAACTATTTTTAAATTACCTTCAGTAAGATTTTACTTGCGTGTGATATTAATGATATTGTTGAATAATTCCCACCTTCTGTGGGATCACCTTTCTTTGGAATGGGAACAAAAATGGATATCTTCCAGTCAATTGGCCAGGTAGCTGTCTTCCAAATCTCCTGGCATAGCCAAGTGAGTGCCTCCAATGCAGCATCCATTTGTTGAAACATCTCAATGGGTATTCTGTCAATTCCTGGAGCCTTGTTTTTTGCAGCTTCCTTCAGTGCAGTTTCAACTTCTTCCTTCAATACCACTGGTTCTTGATCATATGGCACCTCCTGAAATGGATGAACATTGACCAATTCTTTTTGGTACAGTGAGTCTGTGTATTCCCTCCATTTTCTTTTGATGTTTCCTGCATCATTCAATATTTTAACCATAAACAAACTGCCATCGAGTTAGAGCTGACTGATAATGACTCCTCCTTGGGTTTCTGAGGCGGTATCACTATGGAAATAGATTGCCAACCTTCCTTCCAAGGAGTGGCTGGTGGGTTTGAACCTCCAGACTTCTGGTTAGCATTCAAAATGCCTTAGGCACTACATCACCAGAGCTCCCATAGAATCTTTCAATATTGCAACTCGAGGCTTAAATTTTTTCTTAATTTATTTTAGCTGGAGAAGTGCTGAGTGTGTTCTTCCTTTTTGGTTTTCTAACTCCAGGTTTACACATTTCAATATAATAATTGACTTTGTCTTCTTGAGCTGCTCTTTAAAATCTATCTTATTATTTCTTCCATTTTCTTTAGCTACTCACTGTTCAAAGGCAAGTTTCAGAATCTCATCTGACATCCATTTTGGTCTTCCTTTCCTGTCTTTTAATGACCTTTTACTTTCTTCATGGATGATATTCTTGATATCATCACACAATTCCTCTGGTTTTCAGTCACTGGTGTTCTATGCATCAAATCTATTTTTTAGATGATCTCTAAATTCAGGAGTGATGTATGCAGCATCATTTTTGGCTCTCATGGACTTGTTTTAATTGTCTTCAGCTTCAAGTTGAACTTGCATATGAGCAGTTGATTGCCTGTTCCACAATCAGCTCCTGCTCATTTTGGCTGAAGATATTGAGCTTTTCCATCACCTCTTGCCACAGATGTAGTCAGTCTGATTCCTGTGTACTCCATCTGGTGAAGTCCACATGTATAGCCACTATTTGTGTTGTTGAAAAAAGATATCTGCAATGAATAAGTCATTGGTCTTGCAAAATTCTATCATGCAAACTCAGGTGTCATTTCTATTACCAAGGCCAAATTTTTCAACTACTGGTGATTCTACTTTGTTTCCAACTTTTGTATTCCAGTCATCAGTGATAATTAACACATCTTGATTTCATGTTCAGTCAATTTCAGACTGCAGAAGTTGATAAAAATCTTCAATTTCCTCATCTTTGGCTTTGGTGGTTGGTGTGTAAATTCAGATAATAATAGGATAAACTGGTCTTCCTTGTAGGCATATGGATATTATCCTATCACTGACAGAATTGTACTTCAGGACTGATCTTGAGACATCCTTTGTGATGATGAATGCTACACCATTCCTCTTTAATTTGTCATTCTCACATAGTATATCATATGGTTGTCTGATTCAAAATGGCCAAAACTGGTCCATTTCAGCTCACTGATACCTAGGATATCAATTTTCATGAATTCCATTTCATTTTTGACAACTTCCAGTTTTCCCACATTCATATTTCATACATTCCAAGTTTTAATTATTTAATTATCATTGGATGTTTATAGCTGTTTCTCCTCAGTTTGAGTTGTGCCATATCAGCAAATGGAGGTCTTGAATGGAGGTGTTATTAATAACTAAAAATAAAAATGATGACTTTGGAGCAATCCTGAAGTCTTTGGCAGTAGGAATAATGTATTGTTACCCTGGGACAAAATCAGATGGTAAAGAACTGAAAGGACAGTATTTAGCTAATAATATGAATTTTATTTATATTTAAAATTTTATTGTGATTTGGGTGAAAGTTTACAAAGCAAATTCATTTTCCATACAGCAGTTCATACACATTTTGTTTCATGACACTGACTAAGATTCTCCATAATATAACAGCTTTATTCCCAATTCCTCCCCATAGTTATGTCTTCCCTTTGTCCTTCCCTCCCTTGAACTCTCACAAGTGGCCAAGAAGCCACCACAACTTTGTCCTTTGTCAGCTCTACTATGCAAGCACATACAAATACACATGTAGAAACATTGTCTGAAACCCTTTGAGCACACTCCCCCCCTGCCTAGACATACTTGATCATTCAGCCTGTCCCTCCATCTATCCACCCATAGATAATACTTGCCATCACTGACAATGCAGTACTGTACATAATGACATGAATTTTGGGAGAGGAGAAGAGAAAATATATTTCCAGATTCATACAATCAGTTGAGCAAGTACATGGTAGAAGGAGAAGGGGCTGAATAACTATCTGGGTGAAGAAGCCCTACAGGTTTGGGTAACTGAGTATCTATGGATGATAGACTGCAATACTGAGTGACCTATGCTTCCTCCACACTTCCTGATCTCCCCCTTCACCCAAGCTGATGCAGTAATGCTAAAGTCATGGAATTCCTAACCTAATGCTTTCTTTCCTAGATCATATTTCCTTGACAAAGAAATTCTTTGAGTCCACAGACCCAAAGAAATGCATCTTTAGTGAAAGATTTTTTTACAAAAAATCACAGATTATTGAAATAAGTAATGCGATTTTTAGCTGCATTAAGAAGGGTAAATGTTCATATGTTGGAAAGATGACTATTTTATTGTAATTGGCACTGGTCAAGCCATGTCAGGAAAGCTGCAGTCCATTCTGGGTGTCGCAGATATAGAGGACATTGTCCAATTTGAATATATGGGAAAGAGTCAAGGAAAGCAAGAAGATACATGTTGGGAGACAATTTTCCATGGATGTCTTATGTTTCTGCCCATCTTCTGAATAAGAAGAATTGACCCTTTTTGTAGATTTTCTTTTCAAGGGTGTTTGTTTAGTTGCAGCAAATGGTCTTAGAAAATAGAGAGAAGGCATAATTCTTGGTGAGAGGGGAGATTTGTTTCCTGATCAAGATAATAAAGATAATCTCTCTCTCCAGGGCAAAGTTCAGGCAAGTTTTCTAGTAGTTCATTAATGAGATTGGCGGTTTCCTAGGCTTGAAGTTCCTCAGTGATTAAATAAACCTACCCTGTGTGCAGTATCCACCTCGGCCCACCTCCACATTTCTCCCTGTGGAACTTGGAAAGCAAGGGGAACAGACGCAAACATGAAGCTCAGGCTTTTTTTTTTTTATTGCGTCGTGAATAATAAAGTCTTTTGTCTTTGACCCAACAGCCTTGTGTCTTCTACTAGCATCTGGCCGGCTAGTTTGAAAGCTTGTAAGGAGGATAAAAATCTCAGACTCTCCGCAGTTCTTGACAATGAAAAGACCAAGAATGTTACATGATGAAGGATTGGTGGAAATGAAGTCTGGCCAAGGAGAGAAAATAATCATAGGGCAGTTAAGAATTATCTTCAAATATCTTAATAGATCATGTGAAGGAGTAATTAGATCTCTGAATACTCCAGAGTTCAGCACTTATATCAGCAGATAGAAATTTCATGGTGAATGATTTGATTTAACTCAAGGGAATAGTTTTAATATGTATAGTTGTGTAGCAGTTTTGAGCTGTTTTGTGGGTAGTGAGCACTCATTAGTACATGTTGAAAATGCTTTAGAAGGAATTTTTTTTTTTTTTAAATTTTATTTTGATTTGGGTGAAGATTTACAGAGTAAATTCACTTTTCATACAGCAGTTCACATATACTTTGTCTCATGTCATTGACCAAAATTTACAATGCAACAGCTCCCCTCCCACTTCCTCCCCATAGTTACCTCTTCCCAGTGTCCATCCCTCCATACTCTTCTGTGCATAAGCAGCCCTTCCTTCTCCCATGATTGTTCTCTCCATGGTGTGTGTCTACTTGAGGTAAATGTTTAACTCACTTGCCTGTTCTTTGTTTGGCTGGAAACCACAGGTGTGGGTTCAATCCCAGACCTGAAGGGCAGCTAGGGGCCATAGTCTCAGTGGTTTCACCCAGCTCTGTTGGACCAGCAAACCTGGTCCCCACCTTCTTTTTTTTTTTTTTTGCCTAGAAGGAAATTTTTTTATTATTTCTCAGGTGGGAATAAGTAACCCTGCCTTGCATTTATATGCTTTTGAAAGCTGATATTCCCACGTTTAGCAATTCATCAGTTGACAGACACTATTTTGGACCCTTATTCTCAGAGTATATCTTAGGCTGGTATGACCCACCAGTCCCTTGAACTAATTGTTTCCATGCATCTTTGATTTTCTTTGTTCTACTATGTTCCAGAAGAGAAGGCCAATTGTTGCATCTTAGATGGCCACTCGCAAGCTTTTAAAACCCCGGTTGCAACTCACCAAAGAAAGATGTAGAACAATATTTTTGTGTAGTATGTTATGCCAATTAAGTTTGATATCCCTCTTGACCATGGAGTCTTCCTGTCTTAACTCCAAAGGGAGGCATACTCTCACCTGTAGACACAATACTGTTTCCATTGAACTGGAACTTAAAAATACCACCTGAGAGAAGCAAAATCAGTCATCTCTTAAACCAAACATAATCTCTAAATAAAGACAATTATAAAGTCATACTTGCGCCTAACATTACACAACCAACGTGCATAAAAATAAAAACACATTAGCCCATTGACATATTTTATAAGTGAAGAAAACAAAAATATTTTATGCACACATACAAGGAAGAAGTACACATAACAATCCCAGTCCTGATTTCTGCAACTGGTCATGTGTTCATAGCTGGTATTTAGAATTACCATCTCCTACCAGCTCTGGTGGCGTAGTGCTTAAGGCATCTGGCTGTTAACCAGAAAGCTGGTTGTTCAAACCCACCAGCCACTCCCTGGAAGGAAGGGTGGGTAGTGATACCACCTCGGAAACTCAAGGAGGGCTTGCTATGAGTCAGACCTGACTCCACGGCAGTGAGTTTGGTTTGGTTTGGTACCATGCTGCAGTAGTTGAGTTTGTGCGTCAACTTGGCTGGGCCTGGTTGAGTGGATGGGCAGCTGGATGTAGTTATTCTCCATGATAAGACTGGTGATCAACACCATGGTGGAATCTACTGTGAGCAGCTGAGTAACTGCCTTAGGGATGTGATCTGCTTCCTGTATATAAGGAGAAGCATTGGGGAATGGTCTCTAGCTTATGGCATGCTTGAACCCTGCATGTAGCTGTGTCATTATTCAGTAGCCTGCCATGCTCTGCTGACCTTGGGATTTTCAGTGGACTTGAATTAATGGCCTGACATATGGTTTGGTAACATTGGGACTGTGCCTTTTTAGTTGTCAACCTTGGACTTGTCAGATTCAGCAGCTAGCAGCTGTCTAACTGAAGCAAAGACTCTAGCTTCAGTGGCCTGGGAACAGGAGGCAGAATTGAGGCCCAAGTTTGAGGGGCTTTCACCCTGACCCTAGAGCCTGGCACTTTGAGCTCGAACTTAAAACCTCCAAACTGTAAGAGAATAAACTCCTATTTGTTCAAGCCAACCCATTTGTGCTATATTCCTGTCAGAGCAGCATTAGGCAACCAAAACACATCCATTCTGTATTTTCTTTGCCTTCAGCAAGCACCTTAGCTGCTCATGGTTCTTTGCCTGACAGGGTGATCTAAACCTTCATTCTTAAAGGGTTTGGGCCATTAGTTCTCATATCAGAATTGGGCTACTGTACTTTTCCATTGATTTTAATCACAATGCATGGTAGTACTAAGAGACATCCTAAGGAATCTCCTATCTTCCAGACATACTCTTCTTTACTTCCATTATGTAATATCAGTTTGATTTCCCCTTGGTAAACAGTATCAATTATGTCACTCCATGTTTTACCTGTTGATCCAGAAGCATGAGGAGCTCAAAATTTCCAGGTAGTATTTTTAAGTTCCAGTTCAATGGAAACAGTATTGTGTCTACAGGTGGGAGTATTCCTCCGTTTGGAGTTAACACAGGAAGACCCCATGGTCAAGCAGGATATCAAACTTAATTGGTATAACATACTACACAAAAATATTGTTCTACATTTTACTTTGGTGAGTTGCAACTGGGGTCTTAAAAGCTTGTGAGTGGCCATCTAAGATGCAACAATTGGCCTTCTCTTCTGGAGCATAGTAGAATGAAGAAAATCAAAGATGCATGGAAACAATTAGTTCAAGGGCCTGGTGGGTCATGCAAACCTCAATCAACTAACACACTCTTAGACCAGAAGAACTAGATGGTGCCTAGCTACCACTGTCAATCTCTTGGAAAAGGATCAGAATGGGAGATTCTGGATATAGTGGGAAAGAAATGGGGATCAAAATTCAAAATCATAAAAAAAAAAAAGAGCAGGCTTACTGGTCTGACAGAGACTGGTGAAATCCCTGAAACTACTGCTCCTAGTCACCCTTCCGGTCTGGAATTGAACTCACTCCTGTGTCTTCTAACCAAAAAATAGACAGGCCTACAAGGTGAACAATTACATAAGGTAGGTACATTCCTTAGAAATATCAACCATGGGAGATTAGAAGGGCAGTATTTGCACAAGAAGATAGCTCAGAGGGCAGGAATGCATAGGAAAGGACACAAGGAAAAGGTAATGACATGGAAGAAGTGGAAAGAGAGGATTATGGGGATAATAATCAATGGCATGAAACAAAATGTGTATGAACTGTTGAATGGAAAACAAATTTGCTCTGTGAACTTTCACCCAAATCATGATTTAAAAAAAAAAAAAAAAGAAAAAAAAAAGACCTGCAGATCCACAGAGCATACTGTCACAAGGAAATAATATTTTGTGAGTGGGAAATAGTGACTGAAGAAATAATGACTGGGGTCACTCCCATTACGTCCCATTGGCTTTTGGACCCATGAATCTCAGCTATTGGAGAAACAGCACTGTATTTTGTATACTGGTTTAGAGCATATACAACCTTCTAGAGAACATTGGCCCAACCCTGGAAAATATTGCCACATAGCTGGCAATGTAATTTTGTCTTTTTTTAGGCCATTCCTTTGCTCTATCAAGCAAGCTGCTTTGGGATGATGGAGAACTTGGTAAAACCAGTGAATTCCATGAGTATGGACCCATTTCCATACTTCTGTTGCTGTGAGGTGATTCCCTTGATCTAAGGTGATGCTGTGAGGGATATCATGACAGTGAATAAGGTATTGTATAAGTCCATGGATAGTAGGTTGGTCAGACGTATTGTGTGCAGGGAAGACAAATCCATATCCAGAGTAAGAATCTATTCCAGCAAGAAAAAACACTGCCCTTTCCATGACAGAAGTGGTCCTATGTAATCAACCAATCACACCACATTGCTGGATGATCTCCTTGAGGAGTGGCTCCATATCACAAATTCAGTGTTTGTCTCTGCTTTTGGCACTCAGCAGTGGCTGTAGCCAAAAGTCAGCCTTAGTGAGTGGAAGTCTATGTTGCTGAGCTCATGCATAACCTTCATCCCTGCCACCCTGGCCACTTCATTCATAAGCCCATAGGACAATGACAAGAGTGGCTGTGGAAAGAGATTGACTAGTTTTCACAGAACATGTCATCTTATCTAATTTATTGTTAAAATCCTCCTCTCCTGAAGTCACCCTTTGGTGAACATTCACATGAAAAACAAATATCTTCATTTATTTGTCCCACTCAGAAAGGTCTATCCATATACTTCTTCTCTGTACCTCCTTGTCACCAATTTTCCAACCATATTCCTTCCAAATTTCTGATCATCAGCCAAATTATTGTCCACAACTCACAAATCAGTGTGCAATTACACATCTGACCATCTCTCCTTCTAAGCAAAGTGAATAAGAAAATGCCCTTATAAAAGTTATGCCATTGATAGGGTTTCCCTTCACCACTGTTCTTCAGGGAAGTCCTGGAAAGGGGCTACAGTGCTGCTTCTCTCCACTTTCAAGTGGTACCTGCATATCGTGCAGAAGTATCCATATACCAGGCATGAGTTTTCTCTTCCTCAGTCAACTGATTATAAGGAATGCCCCATGAGGCCATAGGTGCAGACTGGGAGAGGGAAGGTATTGTGACTGGAGTGGAGACCAACCACAAGCATTTGGACCTCTTCCTCATGCACCTTACTTGTTCCTTCAGGTCCTGTTCAAGCCTGATTGCTTATATATCACTTCTATTTAATTATGGAGTATTGCTGTGCACATCCACCTTTATGACTCTGTAGGTCAGACAACACCCTATTCATGATAGGCAGCTCAGGCTGCATAATTATTTGATAGCCCATGGCTAGGCATTCAGTTTCTACTAAAGTCCAGTAACAAGCCAAAAGCTATTTTTTAAAAGGAGAGTAGTTATCTGCAGAGGATGGCCGGGATTTGCTCCAAAATGAGAAGGATCTGCTCTGTGATTTACCAAAAGGGGTCTGCTGAAGACTCCAAATAGCATATCTATTTGCATATGACACTTCAAGAACCACTGGATTAGCTGGATCATTTGGCCCAAGTAGCACAGTGGCTTGCATGGCAGTCTGAACATGTTGCAGAGATTTCTCTTGTTCTGTGCTCCACTCAAAGCCAGCAGCTTTTCCAGTCACTTGAAAAATAGTCCAGAGTCATAGACCAAATGAAAGATATGTTGCCCCCAAATCCAAAGAAGTCCTCCAGTTGTGGGAGGGGCTAGATGCAATAATTTACCCTTCACTTTAGTAGGAATATCTTAACATGCCCCACACTACTGGACCCTAGAAATTCACTGAGGTGGAAGGCACATGAATTTTTGTCAGGTTAATTTTCCACTCTCCAGCACACAAATGTCTTACAATAAGTGTAGACTCATTATATTTCTTCCTTACAAGGTCCAATCAGCATAATATCATCAATGTAATGGACCAGTGTGATGTCTTGTGGAATGGACAAACAATCAAGGCCTCAGCAGACTAAATTATAACATAGTGTTGGAGAGTTGAGATTCCCCTGATGTAAGACCATGAAGGTGTATTACTGGCCTTGACAGTTGGAAGCAAACTATTTTTGGTGATCCTTCAAAACCAGAATTGAGAAAAAGGCATTGGCCAGATCAATTTTTTTTTTTTTTTTTTAAATCAGAAAATCAACATCAACTTTATTAATACAATAGCAACAGAAATGGTTTCCAATTTCTCACAAGAAAAGTAACAGGAAACCACCTAGTAAGCTTTACAAGATTAAATCTTCCATTGATAGTTCTCACAGCCCCAACCAGACCATGTTTCATCAAAGGTAGTGGCCATCAGAGCTGCTGTAAAGAGACATTTTCCACTGGAGTAATAAGGGCAGCTTCACAGGCAACTCTCTAAACAGAAGACTGAAACGGTATTATATGTTCCTGCTTTACAAGCTCCTGGTGTAGTGAGAACATATCCATGTACGGGATGAGGCCGGCCCCTCAAATTAATAAAAAATTAGGACCTAATCATCAGTTTCTCTCAAAGACAGTCTGCAGAGTCTGCTGTGAGGAATCCTTTTCTGTTGCTACTATGTGTCTGGGGGAGGGGATGAAAGGGAGTGAGAAGGTGTTAGTATGCCAACAGTCAAGTCTGATGATGTTCTGGGTTCTCCTTCCTTTCTGCTGCTGATTGAGAGTGTATTCTTTTGCAGCTGCAGCAGCTTGACCAGGAGAGGGAGGGACTACCCACCAATCACCTCCTTTTAAAGCTGTACTTTTTATGTTCATAGAAGAGATCAGTCTTAGAATTATCCAAATTGACAATCTTTGGGTAACCACCTCTATCCTTCTCCTGGATGGTGCATTCCTTACAGTAATACGCATCAGAGACTATGGGAGCATATTTAATCTTGTAAATACCAGTTACCAGGAGATGTATTAATTTTCTCAAGCAATGAAAACACATCAGGAATAGCATCTGCAATTGGAGTCACCACTTGGTTAAGTTGATAATGATCTACTAATTCTCCAAGATCCTTCCAAGTTTTGCACAGGCTAAATATGTGAGTTAAATGGATATGTGGTGGGGATCACCACCCTTGTATCCTTCAAGTGCTTGGTGGTGGTAGTAATCTCTGCAATCCCTTCAGGAATGTTACATTGTTTTGGTTTATTATTTTCCTAGGAAAGGCAGTTCTAATGGTTTCCACTTGGCTTTTCCTACCATGATAACCCTAATCCACATGTCAGGGATCCAATATGGGGGTTCTGCCAGGTATTCAGTATGTGTCTTCCAATTACGCATTCTGGAACTGGAGAAATGACTACAGGATGGGTTGGAGGACCACTTGACCCACTGTTAGGTGGACTTAATCTAAGACTCAATTAATAATTTGACTTCTATACGTCCCCACTCTGACTAGTGGGCCACAGTGATATTTTGGATCTCCTGGAATTATGTCAATATAGAGGCTGTGTCCAGTAATTCCCAAAAAGTCTGATTATTTCCTTTTTCCCAATGTACAGTCAATCTTGTAAAAGGCCATAGATCTAAGGGAAGGTTGAGAGAAAGATAAACAGTATAAATTTTTGTCATTATAGTGGAGTCCTTCCTCAGGGGGACCTGGCCTCCCCTTCAATCAAGAAAGCATGGGTCTATAAACTGGCTCAAGTCTGGGGCATGATCAAGGGGCTGTAATACTGTATTCTGACTATTCAAGTTATATTGTTATTCAGTCTACTTGGAATTCCTCCACTTGTACAGATCAAGTAAATATTTCATAGATTTCCCACCTATTTCATATCTGGGGACACCATGCCATAGTAACCAGCACCATAAATCCATACAAGTCAGACTATTCTGGTTACTGATTTGACTTTGCTGTCTGTTACAGTAACCACACCCACCTTGTCTTTGTGTATTAAATGTTCCCCCTTAGCATCCACCAGCCACTCCTCAGAAGGAGGGTTGGGCAATCTACTTCTATAGTGATACCACCTTGGAAACCCAAGGAGGGCTCACTATGAGTCAGATCCGACTCAACGGCAATGAGTGAGTAGCATCTATGATCAAGAACCAATGGTGCTGAAGGAAGAAGTTTAAGCTGAACTGAAGGAATTGGCAAAAATCAAGGCTCCAGAAGTTGATGGAATATCCACTGAAATGTTTCAACAAACAGATGCCATGCTGGAGACACTTACTTATCTATGACAAGAAATTTGGAAGATATCTACCTGGCTCTTCTGGTTACCTAGTGCCAGTCTGACAAGAATAAACTACAAATGGAATGGCCCTAATGAACAGGAGTTTATTCTCTTACAATTCGGGAGGCTAGAAGTCTGAGTTCCAAGTGCCAAGCTCTAGGGGCTATGTGAAAGCCCTTTGACCTTGGATTTCAACTCTGCCTCTTGCTCCCAGCTCACTGAAGTTAGAGGCATCTCTTCACTCAGCCAGCTAGTGGCTGCTGAGGCTAACAAGCCCAAGGTTGACAAATAAAACGGCACAGTCCTGATGTTACCAAACCACATAGCAGACCATTAATTCAAGTCCATTGTAAGTCCCAAGGTCAGCAGAGTATGGCAGGCTGCTGAACATGGCTACAGGCAGGATCCAAGTGTGCCATATGCTAGAGACCATTTCCCAAGGCTTCTGCTTATATACAAGAAAGAGACCACATTCCATAAGGCAGTGACTCAGCTGCTCACAGTAGATTCACCATGGAGTTGATTACCAGTCTCGTCATGGGGAATGCTATATCCAGCTGCCCAGCCACTCAACCAGGCCCAGACAAGTTAAGACACAAACTGAACTACCACAATGGCCAACTGACTGGAAGAGATCCATATTTGTGCCCATTCCAATCAAAGGTGATGCAACAGAATGTGGAAATCACTGAATATCATTAATGTCATATGCAAGTACAATTTTGATGAAGATAAATAAACTATGTTTGCAGCAGTATGTTGACAGGGAACTTCCAGAAATGCAAGCTGGATTCAGAAGAGGACATGGAATGAAAGATATCATTGTTGATGTCAGATGGATCTTTGCTGAAAGCAAAGAATACCAGAAAGATGTTTACTTGTATTTTGCTGACTGTGCAAAAGCGTTTGACTGTGTGGACCATAGCAAATTATGGGTAACATTAAGAAGAATGGGAATTCTACAACACTTAATTGTGCTCATGAGGATACTGTACGTAGACCAGGAGGCTGTCATTTGAACAGAACAAGGGGATACTGCATAGTTTAAAATCAAGAAGGGAGTGTGAAAGGGTTGTATCCTTCCACCATCTTATTCAGCCTATATGCTGAGCAAATTATTTGAGAAGCTGGACTACATGAAGAACGTGACATCAGGATTGGAGGAAGACTCATTAACAACCTGCAACATTCAGACCTTGCTTGCTGAAAGTGAAGATGACTTGAAGCACTTACTTATGAAGATTAAAGACTACATTCTGCGGTATGAATTATACCTCAACATAAAGAAGTGAAAATCCTCACAACTGGGCCAATAAGCAGCATCCTGATAAATGGAGAAAAGATTGAAGTTGTCAAAGATTTCATATTACTTGGTTCTACAGTCAACACCCATGGAAACAGCAGTCAAGAAATCAGATGTCTAAATCAGATGTCATATTGCACTGGGAAAATCTTCTGCCAAAGACCTTTTTAAAGTATCATAGAGCAAAGATGTCTCTTTGAAGACTGTTGTTGTTGTTGTTGTTTGCCGTTAAGACTAAGGTGTGCTTAATCCAGGCCATGGTATTTTTAATAGCCTCATATGCATGTGAACGCTGGACAATGAATAAGGAAGGCTGAAGAAGAGTTGATGCTTCTGAGTTGTGGTGTTGGTGAAGAATACTGAAAGTACCATGAACTGCCAGAAGAATGAACAAATCTGTCCTGGAAGAAGTGCAGCTGGAATGCTCCTTGGAAGAGAGAATGGCCAGACTTCATCTCATCTACATTGGTCATGCTTTCAGAAAGAACCATTCCCTGGAGAAAGATATCATGCTTGGTAAAGTGGAGGGTCAATGAAGAAGGGAAAGGCCCTCAATGAGATAGATAGACATAGTGGCTGCAATGATGGACTCAAGTATAGCAAAGATCGTGAGGCTGACACAAAACCAGGCAGTGTTTTGTTCTGTTGTGCGTAGGTTCACTATGGGTTGGAGATGACTTGATGGCACCCAACAACAACACAACAACTTTGGTCATGCTGTCAGAAGGGACTATTCCCTAGAGAGGGATATCATGCTTGGTAAAGTGGAGGGTCCGTGAAAAAGGGGAAGACCCTCAATGAAATGGATTGACATAGTGGCTGCAATGTTGGGCTCATACATACCAAGGATTATGAGGATGGTGCAGGACCAGGCAGTGTTTTGTTCTATTGTACATAGGGTCATATGAGTAGGCACCAACTCAATGGCACCTAACAACAACAACAACTTGGCCCTTACCACCACAGGGTCCAATCAGGTCCACAGTAGTTAGGTGTCTTAATTCAATTAAGGCAGTTTCCATTTCAAATATGACTTCCATAATATAGTAATCAGCAGTCTTTAAGTATGCTGTGGCTTCCTTCACACATTTGTTCTGCATTGTTGTGGTAAAAGTTGTCTTCTTGGTGTTCCATATGTGGTTTCATGGTTCTAATCTGAAATCCATTCTAACATGCCAATTTCCCTAAGCTTTTGGATAAGCATTTGGATACCTTCTTCTATGTTATACCAAAGCAGGTCTGGTATTTCAACTTGACTTAATGTAGGCCACCACATACTCTATGCTTCTAAAAACCAACCAAATAAACTATTAGATCCTTCCCTAACCTCTTGAACTGAAATATTGAATGAATAATCTGTGCTTTGTTGTTGTTATGTGCCGTCGAGTCAAACCCGACTCATAGCGACCCCTCCTTGGGTTTCCGAGGCAGTATCACTACGGAAGTAGGATTGCCCAACCTTCCTTCCGAGGAGTGGCTGGGGGGTTTGAACCGCCAGCCGTCTGGTTAGCAGGCAAGTGTCTTAGCCACTATGCTACCAGAGTGGGCCGAAATCAACAAACTCAGACTGATCCCGCTTTATGCTCTTTGAATCATTATACAAAACCCTTAATAACCATTCTCACACATATTCTTGAGGTTTCTCTTTCTATGTATTAGAGAAATCAAGCAGTTATTTTGGAATGTAGCTTAACGCTTCCTGGGTCACACTTTGTATTTCACATTTCGGGGCTCCTCAGACTTAAGTCTAGTTATAGGTTTAGAAACAACAATGAGTGGTAGGGATGGTTCCTAGGAACATTCATCAATGTCTTTTAAGACATCTACCTCAGGCAATGCCCCCGACAATGCCCAAAGCACTGTCTTGGGAGATATATCAGACAATGAGTCAGAAGGCACATCTGGGTTAGTCTCTTCAGATGGAGATGAGAGGGCTGGTTTTACTGGCAGTAATGACTAAACAGAATTTAGAGGCTCCGTGTCCTAGAATTCCTGATTATGTGCCCATATATCAATGCCCTCACTTTAATTTAAGACACCATTCGAGGTTTTGGAATTCAATAGATGTAATTCAGCTACACTTAAAATAAGAGTCTGGATTTGGTTTTCAGCAAGATCAGCTTTATTACTACAAGAAATAAAGCTTTCTTTCAAGGCACAAGTGAACATATTGAGGTCTTTTATGTAGGGTTTGAGCTGTGATTCTAAAGCCCTGAAGTAATCTCTTTTTTCTTTGTCTAGTATGTTGTTGTTGTTGTTGTAATGTGCCGTGAAGTGGAGTCGAACCCAACTCATAACAACCCCTCCTTGGGATTCTGAAGCTGTATCACTATGGAAGTACATTGCCCAACCTTCCTTCCGAGGAGTGGCTGGTTGGTTTGAACCACCAGCCTTCTGGTTAGCAGTCCAGTGCCTTAGGCACTATGTTACCAGAGCTCCTTGTCTGGTATAAGTAGGGCCAACCAATGAACTTCTTTATACTTCTCATTCTGACAAAATTGTCCACCTCATGCCATAGATTAGCCACACCTTCTTCATTAATGGACACAGAGTCATAAGTTCTTTTAAGACTACTTAGACTTGAGAATCTGTTTAGAAAACTCATCTTTACAATTTTATTTTTTTCTAGAATCACTTTC
>NW_006921645.1:9073954-9132770 GCF_000298275.1 Orycteropus afer afer | reverse complement strand
GGGCCACAGTGTTGTAGAGGTTGGAAAATCCAGTCAGATGTCAGGCTGGAAGCTTTTCCTGACTCATATAGCTGCAGGGGCTGACTAAACCAAGATTGCAGTCAATACAGCAGGCTGCTTCTGTGGAAGGTGAGGAATCCAAGTTTGGAAGGTAAAATGGCAGGCTACTGGCTTATAAACTGTGAAGAGAAAAATCCCAAGAGAGGCGGGTAATATGGCAGGCTTTGGTTCAAGTCCAAAGAACTGGAGGTCAGATGATATGAGCCAGATGCAGGATTCAGATTAAGCAAAAAGCCAGAGAGCTTTACCAGAATGTTCATATAAAGTAGAAGCAGGCCACACCCTTGAGGAAACTCTTTTTTAACTGACTGGCTGCTGATTGTAGGTCTCATCATGGAGGTGGTTACATTGTATCAGATCTCATCATAGAGGATATAATTGCAGAATAACTGAGAATAGTGAGCTCTGCTAGCATAATGCCTAAGGCATTTGACTGCTAACCAGAGGCTGGTGGTTCAAACCCACCAGCCACTCCTCAGAAGCAATCTATTTCCATAGTGATACTGCCTCAGAAACCCAAGGAGGGGTCCCTATGAGTCAGATCTGACTGGATGGCAAAACACAACAACAGCAACAGTGACCCAGACAAGTTGATACACAACTTAATCATCACAAAGTGCTACTTTTCAAGTGAAAATGTCGAAACAATGAGTTTTGTCACCAATTCCTTGACAGCATCAGCAGTCCTGGCTTGGACTGAAAGAAAGTACAGAAACAGAATGGGCAGAGTGTAGATGGATGTTGTTGTTGTTGTTATGTGCCATTGAGTCGGACCCGACTCGTAGCGACTCCTCCTTGGTTTTCCGAGGCAGTATTACTACAGAAGTAGATTGCCTGGATAGTCTCAGTTAATTCAAGTTCTGTAACAGAACCCTAGATCTCTGCCTTCCCTACTCTTAATAAAATTAACTCCTTCCTTCCCTCTAATTCTTCACTCAGATTGCTTTGCCTTCATATTTTATCAGCAGCACCAACAGTAGTGTGTAGTATTTGCAGAAGGAATTAATGAAGTGCAAATTTTAACTTTTGCCTTTCTTGCATGTATTTAGATTCTTTCATTAATTTCACAAACTATTATTGAAAACCTAAGGAGCTCTGGTGGCATAGTGACTAAGGCATATGACTGCTAACCAGAAGGCTGATGATTCAAACCCACCAGCCATTCTGCAGAAGGAAAACTGGGCAGTCTACTTCCGTAAAGACTTACTGCCTCAGGAACACAAAGGGGATCGCTATGAGTGATGGTTTTTTCTTTTTTTTAATTATTATTGAAAACAACATTGTTCTGAAATACAGAAGTGAATAAAACATAGTCTTTGCCTTGAAGAATTCACAACTTATTGGAAATGATAGGATCAATATATAAGAAAAAAAATATCTAAAATTCAAGGATATATGATAAGTGTGTTACGGGATACAAATTCATGAGGTAGGCATGTTAACAGATATTGCTCTGCCTCCAAAGAATCCTATTGCTGCTGCCCTGATCTTCCTTCTGCAATAAAGGTAGAAAGGGAGAGTCACTGGCTGAGAAGAGAAGTGAAGCCTTTTGGGGAGGGCTTTAGACCTCATTTCTGGAGTAGCTTCAGATGGCATGAATAAAAGACAGCTTTAATAAATATTAGTATAACTATACTTTAAGAGCTCTTTTGATGTCTTTTGAGAAATGTGAGTAGAGAATAAAATTCCTTTTTAATTATTTTGGGAGGTTTAAATTTTGCATCTTGAGATAAACCCACTCTGAGATAAAATCTTCTGGTGTTGTAGATAATGATCTGAAGAAAGGTAGTGATGGTATACTTTATGGTGAAGATGAACTGGAACTTGATTTCGAAGAATGGGTGTAGAAGGCAAACAGATAGGAGGGAAATGGGAGATTATTACATGGGCTAGTGGGTGCCATGTGGAAAATAACAGTGAAAGTCCTGAGGAAGAAAAGCTCAGGGCATCACCAGAGACCAGTGAAGAGACCCTATGCAGTTGTGAGTTTGGGAGATGCCAGAATAGCCCATCTACTTCTCAGCATGTTGTCTACAGAGAATGAGAGGCAACCCGGCATGAAGTGATGGTGGAGCCCCTTCTGCTCTCCCTTCTGTGATATCCCTTCTGACTGAAGTCTTACAGCTATCTCGTTGAATCTCTGCCACCACAGACCTGGCTATAACAATCACTGTACACTGTTTTCACTCATAGAAGTCTTCAAGTCTCACATCTGGACAATTTCTTAAGTGACAAAAGCAAAATTCCAGAGTCATAAGTGAATAAAATATTTATGATGAACCTGGATATTTATTTGAATCACATACATCTCTTTCCTCTTGTGTATTAATTAATTCTGATAAATACCCCTGCCCTTTCCCCCTCAGCTACATCAGTATTGCTCAGATAAGACAGATTTGTAGAAGACCAGCTGAGGGGGGTGTTTTGGGATCATCTGGGAATAACAAGCCCTAAATATTTCAGATGGAGTCATGAATGAGGTGGTGGATTCAAAATTAGACAATATAATTATGAAGACTTCATGAGAAACATCTATTTGCATGTGCTAGAAAACTGTCCTGAGCTTACACTGTTTGGTCTCTGAGACCTTCTCTGTTATTCCAGAAAGCCATCCAGAATGAAACCTTAAGCTGTACCATCAGCACCTGCTAAGCCATTACCAAATTGTCTGGATATTTTATGCTGGAGGATGAGGAGAGAACAGGGAATGGCGTTAGAAATTATGACCCCTTTCACAGTTGTGGCAACTGCGATAAATCTTTTCCTATAGTTAGACATTATGTTTTACCTTGAAGATGAAAAAAGTCAACACCAACACCAACAAAATCCATCCACCACTGAGATAAATTGCAGCAGATGAATTTTGAAAAAACTTCTGCTTTTTTTTTTCTTGTTCTGATTCATCAAATTTCCCATAATTTCCCGAGCAGTTTTTGATTTAGTTGCCTTCTGGGGACATGGTATTTTAATCTAGAAGTTTAACTCTTGTTCAAAATAGAACATAATTTTCTGATACTCATTTCCAGGGAAAAAAAAAGAATTTGAGGTAGGATGTAAATAGGAATAGGGTCAGGAAGAGTTTGGGGAAACAGTGGTATCTACCTAATTTCAGATTGCTTCTAGTTTGTGAGAGAGACATGGGAGCTGGGAAAACATGATGAGTTTGCAAAGTGGTTGAGTTCAGAACGGCTAGAAGAATGCACACACGGGATGGATGATGAGAGAAGCAGCAGAGGAGAGGAGCAGGGGCCAGAGTACAAAGGATATTTTATGCAAATGGCTCTCAATCCAGGCTGCTCATGAAAATCTCCTGGCATGATTTAAAAAAACATCATTGCCAAGACCCACTCCAGACTGATATATTTTTAATCATTTATGCCTTAGAGTGATTTAATTCAATTAGATTGCTTTCCTTCTAATCTCTAGTTGAGACCACTGAGTAAATGGAAGTTTTGATTGGGGGAATTAATTAATCTTGGAGTACAGATTAATTAATTAATTAAGTGACTATGTGTATGGTTATCATTCCAAGAGCTATTCTAGAATGAAGAGATGAGAAAGTGCTGGCCACACTTTCAAGAGCCTGACAAGCAGTGGAGGATATGTGCAGATAAAACATGTCTTTTGCAGTACTGCTCTGGTAACAAAAAGGTACCCTAATCAGAGAGAACCTTAGTTCCTTTCAGCATGTCTTTTTTTTTTTTCAACTTTTTGTGATTTGGGAGAAAGCATACAGAGCAAATTTGTTTTCCATTTAACAGTTCATATACTTTTTGTTTCATGACATTGATTACAAACTCTACAATGTCAGAATTCTCTTCCTACTTCCTTCCTGTGGTTGCCCTTTCCCTTTGTCCTTTTTTTCCTAAGTACTTCTGCCCTCTGAGTTTTCTCCCTGAGCAAATGTTGTCCTTCTGATTTCCCATGTGGTTGATTGTTCTAAGGAGTGCACCTACTTGGTGTAATTTTTCACTTCATAAGCCTGTCTATTGTTTGGCTGAAAGTTAAACCACAGGAATGAGTTCAATTCCAGGCCTGAAAGATGACTAGGAGTTGTAGCCTCGAGGGTTTCACCAGTTTCTATTAAACCAGTGAGGCTGGTATTTTTCATGATTTGGGTTTTGTTCCACGTTTTTCTCCACTCTTTCCAGGATCTCCAATATTGATCTGTTTCTGAGTAGGTTGGCAGTGGTGGCTGGGATCATCTAGTTCTTTTGGTCTTAGGGTCATGTAGACTAAGGTGCCATCATCCACTAGTCCCTTGGACTAATTATTTCCATTCATCTTTGATTTTTTTCACTCTGCTCCAGACGAGAAGAGACCGCGTTTCTTCTTAGATGGCTGCTTGAAAGTTTTTAAGACCCCAATTGCTACTCACCAAAGTAAGATGTAAAACAAATTTTTTTTTTTTGTATACTATGTTGTGCCAATTGAGCTTGATGTCCCCTGTGACTATGATACCAAGCCCGCGGGCCCAGTGACTCATTCCCTCAAGGTATTTGGTTGCAGCTAAGCAGTTATCATAACTCTACCCTCTCTTAGCTCTATTATGTACACAGACATTTTCATGTTGTGTTGTTGTTGTTGTTATGTGCCGTCGAGTAGGACCCGACTCATAGCGACCCCTCCTTGGGTTTCCGAGGCAGTATCACTACGGAAGTAGATTGCCCCATCTTCCTTCTGAGGAGTGGCTGGTGGGTTTGAACCGCCAGCCTTCTGGTTAGCAGTCAAGTGCCTTAGGCACTATGCTACCAGAACTCCCAGACATTTTCATAGCACATACAAATATGTATGTAGAAATATTGTCTGCCAAACATATATATAGCCATGGGTATATTTCCATTTGCCTCCCTGTACCCATAACTTACTTCTTTGACAAATGTATGAATTCTTTGCAAAGCAGAACATATTTCCTCCAAATTGGCCTCCACTATAAAAGCTAGCCCATTGACTTGGACATTAGAAGTGATATATGAAGAACTCTGAATGGGACCAAAATGACCAAGGAACACCCATTCTTTGCCTGTTTTTATCATCTGATGAATGAAGTACCATGAATGCTTGCCTAAAAAGATGTGATGATCAATGGAAAAGGCTGGAGCTAGTGCAATAATAATGGAAATTTCAACACATTAAAAATGTAAGTTCCTTGTCAGGGTAGCTTCTTAAAAGTAAATTCATTAGCTGATGAAATGTTTGTTTTTCTCCCATTTGAATCCCAATGTCTGAAGTCTGAAGAGAAAGGAACACCCAAGTGTTCCTTTTAGTCAATGTATGCATGATGGTGATTGCTGGAGACCAGTCATCATGCAGTTGTGACCCATCCAGGTACCTTACTTCTTGTGTGAGCCAAGGCTCAGTTACTCCAGCTATTTTACTGCTTGATGAACACTCTTTCTAGAAAGGTTTGGATTTAGCAGCTAAATCTAGACTGGGAATCTGCACATGGGTTTGAGGTTGGATGGAAGATTTTCTAGTGTAGGAAACATTTTCTTTTTTTTTTTTTAATGTAAACTTGGTGTTTTGATTATGTGTATTTTTGTGCTTTAGGGAGACAAAAGTGATACAACCAGTGTCCACAATGTAGTGCTTTCATAACTAATTTATACCATAGGACATATTTTGCAGGACATTAAGTATAAACTTTGTGTGAGCTCATGTACACACTCACACAACACATGTGCATTTTCTCTCTAGAGTGCGTACTGTTGAGTTATCTTTGGGGCATAGACAAGAATCATATTGTGGTCTGGCCTTCACCAATCTGTTTGCTTTTCCTTGAAAGAAGGTTTTAGCTGTTTAATATAGGTTTTTTTTTTTTTTTTTTCACTTGAAGTACTGTGAACTTTTTCTACATGCCTAGAGGCTGGAAGGTCACTAAAATGTGTGCCTATCTAACTAAATCCAAACCAAATCATATCAATTCATCCATAGATAGCTAGGGACCAAATTTCACTCCAAGAGCAAGTTATAGAGGAAAGAAATCTCTTTGAACCATTGAAAATATGGAAAAGATAAAATAAAACATGTTAGCAGTGAAAATTCATAAAACTAAATCTCACATTCAAAAATATAGCACAAATTCAAGCTGGATATTATGAGCAAATTTATTTTTGCATTAGTTGAATTTCAATTTATTTTATGCCCTTTATAAAGTTTCCTCCTACATTTAGTTTTTGCTAAATCAAGAATATGGTTTATCTCCATCTGATTTAGTTATATAGATCGGAGTTTTCAATTGAACTGAATGAAAATTTGTTGAGGAGGAATCTGGTTTTTTGGAACACTTGAAAGGGTTAACTTTTTTCTCTCAATAGCAGTGCTTATGGATGAATCTTTCAGATTAATAATAATAATAAAAAGATAAGCTCTCTCTTAAAATATTTCATATAGTTAATAGTTTATAAGAGTACAGATGACTCTGCAAAGAAACCATCTAATGATTTGAGTTCACAGAAACAAAAACTAAAATATAAAGAAAAACAGATTTGGAGTTTCCATAATCCAGAAAATATGGGAAAGATTAAATCCAGCTTTTGAGAGGTCAAGAAAATCAACATAATTAGCATACAAAGCAAGCTGTGATAAAATATCTTATGTTTTATGAGTTTGGTACTACGCCCAGTAAACTAAATGTGCTTAATAAATTTTAAATTATATCAACAGTATTCCCTTGCTACTGATAAAGAGTTAATGTTCTCACTTTGGTAAGTCTTGTTAACCATTTAACTCTGGTTATTTCATTGAGTGATAGCAGAATGGATTCACTGAACAGCAGTGGTGTGGTGGAGATGATGTTTTTTCCCACAGTGAACAGATGTTTCACCTCACATTGGGATAATCGATTCTAATATTATCAAGCTCAAGCCCAATAAATCTGCTCTTGTATTTTTCTGATACAAATGCAGTATACCTACCACTGCTCAATATCCTTCATATGTGAAGTAATAAAACTGATTCAATATGAAATCTTGTACTTCACATGTAAATTGGATTGCTATGGGCCAATAGACTCTTTATATAAACAATATATTTTGTTTAAAAGAAAAGATTGTGCTCAGTTTAACATTCTGAAAGTTCATAATGTGCAAAACCACATTAACAGAGTAAATAGTGTTGGGGAGAAATCTTGGTGGCCAACAGAAACATAAAGGCAAGAGGAACCTTAACTTGCAGTAAAACAACTCTTCTCCTGTGGGTGGTTTTAACAAGATGGCTGCCAACAGGTGAAAGCTCACTAATGTCAGTTGTAATTAAAAATCTCAGTTCCAGACACATTTTCTAAGGTTTTCACAGTGTACCATACCCAGGGGCTGAGGCAGAGAACCTGAACCAAGGCAGAAAATTATTTACTTCTCAAAAGAGAAGATGACCATTGCTACACAAAAATGTGATGTCATATTGAGGCCAAGTCTGGCAATGCAATATGATGTCACAGTATCCATTTTTCATATCCGATAATAGCTTTCACCCTGTTACTTTCTGTATCTTAATCATTGGCTTATTTATCTCCATCATGTAAAAATATTGCAAACCAGAATTCAGTAGATAAACCTTACCTGTGTGTGCAGCAATATTTGCATCTTGGCCTCTTTTGCAGCGCTGATCCTTGTGTTCTGCTACAGCTGTCAGAGTAATGGCTTTTTCCCCCTTTTTATCTGGGTTGGCTTTATTCCCAGATCCTGAATGAAAAAGACAGCATTTTACTTGACCATCCCATTCCAGCCATTAAATACTGTACCTTCAGGCTCCGATGATCTCATGATCAATTAAAGTTGATAACCAAACAAAATCAAACCTGTTGCTGTCAAGTCGATTCTGACTCATAGTGCCTTAGTGTTTCCAAGGCTGTAAATCTGTATGGAAGCAGATTTCTGCATCTTTCTCCCACAGAGTTGCTGGTGAGTTCTAACTGCAAAACTTTTTCTTAGCAGTCATTGCTTTAACCACTGCACAGCCAGTTATTGTAATTGCTGTCAGTAAGCTGTACACCTGTAAAAAGTTGAATTAGCAAATATTGTGTGAGATATATTTATAATAACATAAATAATAATAATAATAATAAAAGAGTAGCTGCTGAGGCTGCTTGCATACAATCAAGCACCTCAAAGGATTTGGTTCCTTGGTTTGGAGGTTTAGGGTCATGATTTCATGGGACATCCCAGTTGATGAGCCTAATAACATGTTTTGTGCTTCTGTTTTACCTCCTGGTTAGTCACATAGTGCCTGGGATCTTAAAAGCTTGCAAATAGCCATCCTAAGGCACAAAAATTGTCCTCTAATCATCTGGAGCAACACAGGAAGAAGGACAGCCAGTAACAGAAGGAGATTATGGAATGTGTGTATAATTGCTTCCATGGATAACTGCCTCATTTGCTCTGAGAGCAGAGAACTGGATGGTGCCTGGCTACTATTACTGAGCATTTTGATCAAAGATTTAAAAGATGAACCATGGTCAAAAGGGGGAAAATGCAGAATAGAATTTAAAATTCTCATGGATTGTAGACTTTTTGGAGCCATGAACGGTGGATAAGCTCCTGAAACTATTGCTCTGAAATAATCTTTAAACTTTAAGCCAAAAAATCCCCAAAATTCATCTTAACACCAAACACTAGTTTAGCTTAACTAGTAGTACAATAGATATGCCTTGATCATTATGCTACTTAAAACTATGTGTTGTTGTTGTTGTTATGTGTTGTCAAGTCAGACCTGACCCATAGCAACCCCTCCTTTGGTTTCCAAGGCAATATCACTAGGGAAGTAGATTGCCCCACCTTCCTTCCGAGGAGTGGCTGGTGGGTTTGAACCGCCAGCCTTCTGGTTAGAAGTCAAGTGCCTTAGGCACTATGCTACCAGAGCTCCCTATCTATATGGCATCAAATTGACAACAGTAACTCATAATATTAGACAACAGTGATTTTATGTTAATAGAGGAGGGACAAGTCAGAAAGGTAGGGTGAGAAAGGTTGCACAACTCGAAGAATGTAATCAACGTCACTACATTTTATGTGTAGAAAGTGTTGAATTGGTATATGTTTTGCTGTACGTATTTTCAACAAGAACAACAAAATAAATAAAGTTTGGAAGAAGAAAAGAGAAAAAGGAAAAAAAAAGAGTTGATAGTAGTCTACTCAATTTCCATTTTTTAACATTCAGCCTGTTGGAATTGTAATATTGTGAAAATCTAAAGTTTACAGGATATGCTTGAGAATCTGTCTGGATGTCAACACACTATAATAATAAACAAGGGGAAAGAAAAGTAATGCCAACAGACCTTAGCATTTGCAGAGTTTCGCTAGACATGTGTTCTGGTTACCTAGTGTTGCTCTGACAGGAATATATAACACAAATGGGATGGCCTTAACAAACAGAAGTTTATTCTCTTACAGTTTGGAGGCTTTAAGTCAAAGTTCAAAGTGCCAGGCTTTAGGGGCTAGGTGAAAGCCCTTCAACCTTGGAGTCCAGCTCTGCCTCCTGCTCCCGGCCCATTGGAGCTAGAGGCGTTTCTTCATTAAGACAGCTGCTGGCTGTTGAGGCTGCCAAGCCCAAGGTTGACAAGTAAAAAGGCACAGTCCTGATGTTACCAAACCACATGGCACGCCATTAATTTAAGTTCCAAGGCTGCTGAACAATGACATGCCTACATGCAGGGTTCAAGCATGCCATAAGCTAGAGACCATTCCCAAAGCTGCTGCTTATATGTGGGAAGCAGAGCATATACCCAAAGACAGCTACTCAGCTGCTCACAGTAGATTCCACCATGAAATTGATTATCAGACTCATCATGGGGAATACTATATCCAGTTGCCCAGCCACTCAACCAGGCCTAGCCAAGTTGACACAAAAACATAACTACCACAACATGTGACCTAGCCAAATTTATAGAGGAGAAGGTAAATCAATTGGTCTCTCAAACCGTTTGTGGAGTAGAGACACTTAGGAAGTGGTTTACATCTGCAGAAGGAAAACTTACTTCAAAAACTCTTTAAATCACTAAACAACATATGCATTTCTCTCTCTACCTGCCTGACTAAGTGATCAGTCCTTTTTAGTCTTATTAAAAGCTTTCCTTAACTTGTTTGGCAGACACATAACTCATGGCTCCTGGATATTGCTTTAGGACTGCAGGTCTGGGGACAGAAATCTAACTGAAATATTTTGAGAAATCTGATTTCTCAGGGGATCAGAATAACATAGTTTGAAAGAATCCCTTTTTCATACCAACAGTGATCTTTCTTGAACCATTGGAAAATAGAACTAAAACTAGGGTTCTGAGATATATATGTAGAAGAGTAGAATTCTAAGATAAGCAGTTAGATACCAGTCTTCTAAATGATGGAAAAAAGGAAAGTTTCTCTGTGAGACAAACTCTTAGTATTTGTAATATGCAGATACTACTGAGTTCCTTGCATTGTACTAGTCAGCTTGCCTTCCTTAGCCATGCTTGGATTCTTTCTCTGAATGTGAATGATCTACCAGAGTTCTTATCTTTGATAGGCTAGTCTCATTTTTTCCAATCAGTTGCTGAGCACTAGGATGCCTTTTTCATGTTGGGGAAGCAATTGCCCATTTTCTGAGTTTTTGCTGCTAAAGTTAAGTGCAGATGAGTCCTCCAGACTCTGCCAAATTTATCACTGCTGATAAATATGACATTTCTGAGCATGTGGCTTCAATCTCCTTCTCTAGCCAGGCTGAAATGAAGGCTGGGAAACGTGAAGCACCAAATGTTTAGATCTTCATATTATTATCACATCCAGAGTCTGTGCTTACCTTTTTAGACAAATAATCTATTCATCTAAAAATGTGGATATTGGTGCCTAAACAGGATTCACTCTAACCTTATCCAACACTTTGAACTCTCACTCTGGCCCACTTCATTTTGTGACATGGGATTTTTCTTCAAGGGAGAGGAACATCTACATAATCTCATATCTATTGAGATAAAAAGGACCTCTGGTGGTACAGTGGTTAAAGCATTTTGACTTCTAACTGAAAGTTTCCCTGTTTGAACCCACCAGCTACTCTACAGAAGAAAGATGAGGCAGTCTGCTTCTGTAAAGATTTATAGCCTTGGAAACCCTAGGGAGCATTTCTACTCTGTCCCATAGGGTAGCTATCAATTGGCATCAAGTCAATGACAGTGGGTTTTGAGGTAAATGAGACAAAAGAAGAGAATATATAAATTCAAGCTCAAAAATTGATGTGACTTAAGAATTTTTTTTTTCTCCTGCTCTTGGACTATACATACAGTCATACAGTTTGCCTCACTGCACGTCATCACTGATGATATTTATCTTTATTATTATTAATTTTCTCATGTTCCTGAAGATGCTTGTGCTTGATGCGATGATTTTGAAATCCAGATTTTGCCTAGTGTCAAAAATCTTCTTTCTCACTAGAAAACCATGAAGAAGTGTGGGTCATTTAGGTTGTAAATATAAAAATAATATTAGTGATAGCAATAATAGCAACAGCTAAAACTTAAATAATGCTATCATGTGACAGATACACCTTCAACATGCTAAAAGAATCGCCTATTGCCTAATTTAATCCTTGTGGCAACTCAGTGAAGTAGATGATATTATTCCCCCAATTACATTGATGAAGACATTGAGGCACAGATTGGCTATATAATTTACCCAAGGTTACATAGCTGCTAAGTGGTGGAGCTGGGATTTGAGTGCAGGAAGTCTTGCTGAGCATCTTCTGTTTAAGTTATCCTACTGGTGGATTTCTGAAGAATTCCTGTTTTCCTGGCCCTTGGGTCTGCTGATTTGCTGTCTTTGGGTGGCTCTTCTCCTCCTTCTCAGAAGCTCTGGTGGTGTAGTGCCTAAGGCATTTGACTGCTATCCAGAAGACTGGTGATTCAAACCTACCAGCCACTCCTCAGAAGGAAGATTGAGCAATCTACTTCTCTGGAGTATCCAAGGAGGGGTCACTGTAAGTTAGATCCAACTCGATGGCAGTGTGTTGTGTTTGTTGGTGTTCCTCCTTCTCTACCTGACATTTCACTCTGATGGCTTGCCCAAATGCTCTGTTCATAGAAGCCTGTACCCCACAGAGTTAGTCCCATCTGAAACACTGATTAAGCCTGATCATCACTAGCGATGAGCCCATTCTCATCTACTATGATGTGTCTGGGAAAAGGCATTGCCCTAAGCCTGGTGTTTAACCTTACCAAGGTATACTTAGATCTTCTCTGTGTCCCTGAGATTTGTAGCATTTCCCTAGTTTCTGTTGGATGTGCTCAGTTATGAGGTTTTAGCAGTCATTTTCTGATTATCTCTCCACATTCCTTCTGGGATATAAGCCCTGGCTCCAGTATAAGTTTTGTGTTCTATTCAAAAAGTTCAGTACTTCTTGCTTTGAAGTGCCTTTGATAATTCTTTAAGGTGATGCTTAATAATACTAAGTGAGTGGGAAAGAGGCAAATTACAATAGGAGTTTGGAAGAAAATAGAAAATAATTAGAATAATAATTAGGAAAAAGTAAGAAAAAAAATCTGTTAGACAAAGTGTCTTCTGAATTGGGTAATTTATAGGAAAGTGCTTGAAAAGATTTCAATGTTCTCCAGTGGGAGGTGGCATTATTATTATAATCATTACATTTGTTATTATTATGCTCACCTTAGGATTCTGATTTCTGTCAAAGTTGAACATAGAAATAAATCGGTAGGTGGATTGGAAACCCTGAAGGCTGAGGTGCTATTGAACAATCCATAAGTGGGGAGGTTGTCTCCTTGGGGATCCTGCCTATCTGGGAAACACCCTGAAGATTAAGGGAAATTTCAGTCAACTTTCCTGAAGGAGCATAGAGAAGCTGAAGGAGAAGATTCATCTGTGCTTTAGACAAGGCAGAGGAAGGGCCAGTTCCCAAAGGAAGGCCAGGCATAATCAATTGAAACTGGCACAGGCCACCAAAACACAGACCAATTCCAACCTGAAAAAAGGGGTTAGAGAGAATCAGAAACACTCTTGCAAATATAACAGAGAAAGAGGCAAGGCTAGAGGGGAAAAAAAAAAAAAAGCCAATAATAAGTACAAAAGGGGATTGAAGCTAGGAATGATTAAAAAATGGCTGAGCTGCTGAATCTGCTTAAAAATCTTCTTAAAAACAGAAGCAGAGAAGAAAAGGGACATGGACAGAAGTGGCATAGGGACGACCTTGAAGAATAATTAAACCAAAACCAAGTGAGGGGCTATTTTGCAGCTCAGAACATATAGAAATCAGTATAGGATGGTAGGATTCTGAAGGGATTAAGGGAGCTTGTGTTCTCTAAGCTAATTAGTTCACACACAGTTATTTTGGGGAAAAGTAATAGGGATCTAAAGATGCTAAGAAGAGAAGGGGATATAAAAGGTGGTTTCAATCTTGAGCCAAGACAGAAGACTTATGCAAATGCAGTTCAATACAGCTGATGCCAACATGCAATGGAGGATGTGAAGGAAGGACCCCAGCATCCAGAGGGTAATGGGATCATTGGCAAGAACCATGATTGATTTTTTTTCAAGAACAAAGCAGGTCCAACAATTGATTTTTTTTTTTTCTTGTGCACAGGAATTGGCTGAATTTTAAAAGATAGCATAAATCTTTGAACTTTACTCACACATTTGGCTCGAGGGTTCACATCATTTATTTCAAAGATGAGGTAGCTTTGCTGTATGGGTCCTTGTCACATGGTTGAGAGTGACTGGAAGACCAAAGCAAACGTAGAGGCAGATGGCAATTTATCCAGATGATGGTTGGGTGTGGAGTAAATCATTCAGCTTAATGAAATATTTAAGTCATTCTTATTGGGGGATTTTGAATGATTCTCCAAGAATGGGAGGTCTTACACAATGAGATTAGGAAACTCTAAGGTGAAGTTTGGCTGAGGGCAAAACTAGATACGGTCTTAGCAATGTGGGGAAGATTTTTGCCTTGGATATGTGACCATACCACATGAGTTATCAGGTTTCTTTCAGATTCAGGATCTTGTAAGCAATCCCTCCTTGGGTTTCCGAGGTGATGTCTCTACGGAAGTAGATTATTCAATCTTCCTTCTGAGGAGTGCCTGGTGGGTTTTTACCACCAGCCTTCTGGTTAGCAGTCAAAATGCCTTAGGCACCACATTACCAGGGCTCCCAATTCTGGGGGTACTCATTGTGAAATTTTGGTCCATGGGAGAAAGCAAGCAAGCAGGCTATCCAGATTGAAGTTAGAATATCAAGAGAAGAGGAGTTATCCCTAGTTAATGAGGGTTTCAGTTTTTTGGAAACTTTCATTTCTGTATCTCATAATCTACTCAGTCCAAAGACTGGATATTCTGTTTCAACTACCCTGATATTTCTGTCTTGCACTTCCATTCATAGAAGCAAATTATAATCCATCTAACTCCTGAACACCTCCATTGCTATTTTGATTCTGAACTTGAGTCTATTTTAGGAAGCGTCTCCTGTGAGAGCATAGGGTAGGAAAAATGTTAAAGATATAGAGGCTAAGAGGAATATAGAATACTTCTATGGCTTGATTCAGAGATGTCTGTGAATTCTGAATGGGAAGAATGTAAAAGTAATCATCTTTGATAAAATGAAGGACATAAAATGACCTAGTCTTGATCTTCCTGAAAGCACTTCCCCTGTATGATTGTGCTGCCCTTGAAGACCCAAGGTCAGGATCTCTTTGCCATTTTGCTGATAAGAATATTGACACAAAAGTCAAAGAGTTTGTAAGTTATCACTCCCATCCTTACAATAAGAAAAAAACTCTAAACACACAGAAAATCAATGACTTCTTGGGCCCATCAGAGAATGAGGTCACAGGGTAAACCACCACTTCAAAATACAGACAGACAGGTAACTACAAAAATCATAGCTAACTTATGCTTACCTGAAGCAGAAATTGCTGCAACCAAAAACTGGTAGAAATAATTGAATAGTAGTTTTGATTCAAGCTCCTTGGGGGAACATGCTCCTAGACTTTCAAGAACCCTACCAGGTTTTCATGATGAACAGCCAAGAATGATCTTCTCATGGATATAACTGGCAGAGGGGAAAAGTAAAAAATTGTGAAATTAATCCAGATGATTTTCCATAATATAAAAGTAGTCTCCAGAGAAAAAGCCTTTACCAATGTCTTTCCCACTTGTTTGAAATGTAGCCTTCTTGGTCTTACCCAGGGGGGAAGATAAGGTAATAGCCACTTGTGAAGGTCACAGCCCAAAGACATACGGCCATTAAAAGTCTGAGTTTAATCATAAGATTATGGAAATCTTTTTTCCTTCTCATACCTTATCATCATACCAACAGGAATATGGATAATAATAATGGATTAAAATTAAAAATACTGCAGGATAGAGACTACTAAAAGAAGACTTATTAGGGAACTTGAAAAATAAACAGAAGGAAAAAAAACAAACACACAAATACTAGAGGAATTTGAAGTCTCTGTCACCTACTGATACAGCAAACATACACAGCTTAGCTCCTAGCCAGATTAACATAAAACTTCACATTAAAGGACTGACTGTTCATTTGTTTCTATTGTCAGTTACAAGAGGTTTGATTTCCACAAAAAATTACACCACATTCTAAAAGGCAAGAAAAAACACAGACTGAAATAAAGCAAGCTTATGAAGTGGAGTCTGATATGACACAGTTGTTGGAATTATCAGATAGAGCATTTCAAATAACTCTGATTAATATGTTAAGGTCTCTAATGGAAAAAACGTAGGCAAGAACAGATGGGTAATGTAGGCAGAGAGATGGAATGTTTAAGATCACATCAAAAGGAAGTATTGGAAATCAAGATCATTGTAGAAGAAATGAATACCTGTCATGGGCTTGTCAGTAGACTGGACAGAAATGAGAAAAGAATCAATGACTTTGAAGAAAAATCAATAGGGCCATGCCAAAATGAAATACAAAGAGAATGGAAAAAGCAGAACATACATCCAGGAATGGTGGGACAATTTCAAAAAATGTAATATACACATAACATAACATAGAAGAAAGAATGGAAAAGAAGAAATATTTGAAGTAATAGTGGATGAGACTTTTCTAAAATTAATGATAGACACCAAATCACATATCTAAGAAGCTTAGAAAACATCAAGCCAGACAATACCCAAACAATTTACACCCAGGTCTATCATATTCAAATGGCAAACAACCAAAGATAAAGAAAAATCTTGAAAGAAATCAGAGGACAAAAATCTCATTTCACAACTAGAAGAATACAGATAAGAATTATAATGGATTTTTCATTAAAAACTGTACCAGAAAGAAGAAAGTGGAGTGAAATATTTAGTGTCATAAGAAAAAAAATCACCAGCTTAGAGAAGCTGTCCTTCAAATGAAAGGAAAAATGAAAACTCCCTCAGACAAATAAAAGCTGAAGAAATTCATTGCCAGATGATTTGTCCTGAAAGAAATGTTAAATAAATAAATAAATATCAAATAATAATAATAATAATAATATAGCAGAGAAATATTCAGATCTACCTAAAGAAAGAAGCAAATTGGAAAGGAAATAAGTGAAGGTAAATAAAATTGCTTATTTTTATTTTTCTTAATTGATATAAAGGACACCTCTTGATTTAAAGCAATAATAGTAGCAATGTATTGAATAGCAATAGCACATGAACAAGCAAAGTAAATGGCAGCACTCCCATAAGAGGCAGGAAGGAGGAATTGGGAATATTTCCTTGTAAAATACCTGCGCTACTAGTGAAGCAATACAGTGTTATTTGAAAGTGAGTGTAGATTAGTTAAAAATGTATATTTTAAACTCAAGACCAACTAAGATATTTTATTTTACTAAGCTCTGGTAGCATAGTGCCTAAGGCACTTGACTGCTAACCAGAAGGCTGGTGGTTCAAACCCACCAGCCGCTCCTCGGAAGAAAGGTTGGGCAATCTACTTCTGTAGTAATACTGCCTCGGAAACCCAAGGAGGGGTCGCTGTGAGTCGGGGCTGACTCGATGGCACCTAACAACAACAACAAAGTATTTTTAAAACAATAACTGATATGCTATAAGAGGAGATAAAATGGAATGATATAAAATGTATAAATTAAACGAGAGAAGGCAGAAAAAGAAGGCAGGAAGAAAAGAAAAAGAAGTGTAATGAATATAATCAGTTACAGACATGGTTGGTCTATATCAATCCAACTATATCATAGCTCTTGTTAGTGCTGATCAAGCTAGTTCTGACTTATGGCAACCCGACATGTATCAGAACAAATTTTTTGTCCTATCTTAAACTGTCTTCATGACTGTTAGTATGTTTGAGTTCATTGTTGCGGCTATTGTATCAATTCATCTTATTTAGGGTTTCCTTATTTTTATTGGTCCTCTACTTTACTAGATGTTCTTTTCTAGAAATTGGTCTCTCCTGATGACCTGTCTAAAATAAGAAAGCTGAAGTCTCACCATCCTTTCAGCTAACCAACATTCTAGTTGTATTTCTCCTAACACTGGTATGTTAATTCTTCTGGCAGTCCACAATATATTCAGTATTTTCATCAACACTACAATTCAAATATATTCACTCTTCTTGTGTCTTTCTTTTTCATTCTCTAGCTTTCACATGAATATAAAGAGATCGAAAAGACCATAGTTTGGGTCAGATAAACAATCATCATCAAAGCAACATCTTTAGTTTTTATACCTTTAAAGAAGTCTTTTGCCACAGATATGCCCAATTCAATTTCTTGACTGCTGCTTCTATGGATGTAGGTTGTCAATTCAAGTAGAATTAAGTCATTGACAAGTTTATTTTTTTCCTCATTTATCATGATGCTATTTTTTGATCAAGTAGTGAGGATTTTCATTTTCCTCAGGTTCAGGTGTAATCCATACTGTAAGCTGTAGTTTTTGATCATCATCAGTATGTGCTTCAAGGTATCATCATTTTCAGAAAGCAAGTTTGTGTTGCAGGTTGTTAATGAGTCTTTCTAATACTGATGCCACACTTTTCTTCATAAAGTCCAGCTTTTTAGATGATTTGTTCAGCATACATATTGAATAATTAAAGTGCAAGTATACAACTGTACCATGCATCGTCTAAGAGAAGTAGACAAAAAGAAACAACAACATAAAATCAGTGAAATTGGAAAACAGGAAAGTAATAGAGAAAACCAATGGAAACAAAAGCTGTTTCTTGAAAATGTCAATAAAAATGATAAATCTCCTGCCAGCTTAACCAAGACAAAAGAGAGAAGACACAAATTACTAACAACAGAAATAAAAGAGAGGCCATTCTTACTGATACCATGGATATTAAAAAGATAATAAAGGAATATTATGCAAATCTCTAATCCCACAAATTTTATAACTTAAATGAAATAGACCAATTAATTGGAAGACAATCTACAAACTCCCACAAAGAGAAATAAATTATCTGAATAACTCTATATCTATTTTATTAAATATTAATAATTAAATAAATAAATAACGACCTTTCAAAAAAAGAAAGCACCAGGTATGGATGGTTTCCCTACTAAGCATTTAAAGAAATTATACCAAGTCTCCACAATGGCATCCAGAAAGTAGAAGCAGAGGGAACCCTTTCTTATTCATTCTATGAAGCTAAATAAGGACATTACAATAAAGAAAAACTACAGACTAATATCTCGCATGAACACAGATGCAAAAATCCTCAACAAAATATCAATAAATCAAATCAAATAATGTATTAAGAGTTATACACCACAATCAAGTAAAATTTATTCCAAGTACATAAAGCTGGTTCAACAGTAGAAATTCAATGAATGTAATCTAGTACATCTGTAATTCACAAAAGATAAAGAAGAAAAATAATATGATCATGTCAATTAATTCAGAAAAATCATTTGACAAAATCCAGCACCTATTCATGATTAAAAAAAAAAAAAAAAAAAAAAACTTTCAGCAAACTAGGAATAGAGGGGAACTTCCTCAACAGGATAAAGAGTATCTACAAAAATCCTACAGATAACATAATTAATGATGAAAAACTTTATTTCCTCCTAAAGTCAGGAACAAGTAGGTCCTCTCTCCCCATTCTTATCAACATTGTACTGAAAATCCTAGTTAGTTTCAATAAGCCAAAAGGAAATAAAGATATACAATATACAAATTGGGAAGGAAGAAATTTAAATGTCCTTGTTCTCAGATGAAATGATTATCTGTATAGAAAATATCAATAATTGACAAAAACATGTAAACAAAAACTCCTGGATCTAATAAGCAAGTATAGTTAGATGCTAGGAGACATGGTTCTTACATCAAAATCAATTGCTTTCCTATATACCAGCAAAAACAATACTATTTACAATAACAGATATATATAATGAAATGTTTGGTATATGTTTAATAAAACATATATAATATCTATATGTGTAAAACTACAAAACTGATTAAAGAAATAAAAGAAAATCTAAATAAAGGTAGAGTTACTCCATAGTAGCCAAACCCAAACCAAACCCACTGTCATGGAGTTGATTCAGACTCATAGCAACCCCAATTGAGTTTACAAGGTAGTAAATCTTTATGGAAGTAGATTGCCCAGGCTTCCTTCTGTGGAGTGGGTGATGGGTTTGAATGGCTACCCTTATTTCTGGTTAGCAGTCAAATGCCTTAGAAACTGTGCTATCAGAGCTCCATAGTAATGGATTGGGAACGCAAGTCATGAGGCAAATTAAAAAGAGGATTGAGATTAAAACTTCTATTTTCAAATCCCTAAATCAGGAAAAAAAAAATTCAATTTGAAGGACTGAGTTTTGATGTCTCCTTAATAGGAACATCTTTTATACTAATTAATTAACTGTTTAAATTATTTCTCTTGCATTTTGAAAAGTAATGTATATTGAGAGTGAAAAATCCAACAGTACAAAAGGGTATTCTATGAAAAGTAAGTTTATCTCCACTTCCCAGATGAAGATACAGTTGCTAGTTTCTTATGTGTCTTTCCAGAAGTGTTGTAACCATATACAATCTTTCAGTAGGTAGATCAGAGCCTGCAACTAAAGATATTAAGGAAGATGTTGACTGTTCCATCTATGAAAGCTTCATAACTATACACATGTGGGAACTTTTACTTCCTACCTTACATTGTTTAAAATTTTTTTTACAAAGAACAATTACCAATTTCATAGTGATCTATTTTATACTTAACTTGTGGTTATTAATACTATAGTTAACATGTAAAACTTCTAGTTTCTATTGCCCCCTATTCCTTTTGGCCAAATAATCCAAGATTGGGATCTGGATGCATGAGATTTGATCTGCTCTTCCTGAGTGTGAGTTGAGTCTGTGTATGTCTGTAAAACATGGAAAGGAGAAAATATTTAGAAATTGGAAAGCAATATAAATTAAAAGAAATTTCTCTAGGTCTGTCTCTTGTTCCTTCAGGTATGCTTGGAAAAAACAACAACAACAACAACTTACTGCCACCAAGTCAATTCTGATTCATAGTGACCCTCATTCGGTTTCCAAGACAGTAAATCTTTACAGAAAGAGACTGCCTCATCTTTCTTCCAGGGAACAGCTGGTGGGTTTAAGCCACCAACCTTTTTATTGGCAGGCAGGTATGCTTAGAGACGTTTAAGGAGATTTCCCAGTTCCTAAGATCTTCTCAAAGGGCATAACAATTCTCATCTTTCTAATGCTCTTGTCCCGGTGAAGATAATATAATTGTTATTTTTGTTTCTCACTATTTCTCAGTGTGATTCATTTGTTATATAGCTTGTGAAGGACACTTTGAATTGCTCTGACATAACTGTCTGGAAGCATATCAGAAGCAGTGGTCAGAGCCTAAGCTACAGTAGAACTTAAATCCTAAGATGGTGGTGTGGAACATTAGCCTGTGGGAGTTTCCAGGGGTTGAATGAAGATGAAGGAAACTCTACAGTCTTAAAACATTTCTCAGCCTCCCCACTAGAGTCTCTTTTATTCTGCAAAGTGGGGTACAGTGAGGAGGGAAATGTACAGATAATACAACCTCACACTCATTATTTTTACCATTGATACTGGTCCTGACTAAAACTAATTTTATTTTCCTATTTTAATTTCATTGAAAATGATCATGGTCACATCACATTTTAGAAAGCAAGGTTCATACCATTTTAATGAACTTTAAAACAGCCCAATAAACAGGAGTTTTATATGCAAGAAAAAACTCTGTAACAACACTTATACATGAAAGTTGGCTTGTGCAATGTCATGTATGAAGACTTCTTCCTGAGGAGTTCCACATGCTTAGAGGTTGAAGCAAACATGGATCTCTTTTCTCATTCCTACCACAAGCATTAGTATGGGGCCGAGGGTGCAGTGTCCATACTGAGACTGGGGCTAAAGCTAGGCCTGAGTAGGGAATTAGAAACAAAGGGGAGGATGTAAAAACTTTAAGAATGGCTTCATGTTGCTATTGAAGAACTTAAAACTCAGGAAATGAATCAAAACATTTGAATATTCCTAAGAGCATTATTTCAACAGTAGTTAAGCAATGAATCAGCAGCAGGGAATGCCTGGAAAGGTGACAAGGCCTGCTTGGGAATGGAGAAAAGCTTTGGGGATGGTTTTGGAAGATACCACACCGTGCGCAATAGGTGCCCTGGAGAATTTTCAATTGTGATTGGCAGGCTGTCCTCAATTCAGTATCTAGTAGATCCATGTAGCAAGGTCATGTTCCTAAATGCTCTGCTTTAGACATGCAGCCAGATATGGTCATAAGATTTGCTCAGAATTTGCCAGGTTGCCATGTCTGAGATTTTAGATCTTAAGTGGCTTAGTGACATTTCCCTGTAATGTGGCTCTCTATGTCTATGCAGTCACATTTCACCCTCTGACATGAGGGGAATATCCTGTGTTTCTGGCGTTTACCTCCTACAGGCTTGAAAATGCTTCTCTTTTCCTGAACAGTGCTCATTCTCATCTTCCCAGTGCTCTTATCTTGGTGAAGATACTGTCACTGTTGCTTTTGGTTCTCATCATTTCTCAGTGGAGTAATTGTTATGCTTTCTATGCCTTGGAAAGAATACCTTGGATTGCTCTGAAAAATCATGATCTGAGGCCAGTTGTCCATCAAATATGTGGATGTGTGCAAGGGCAGGCTTGGTGAGTCAGATGCCTCCTAACACCAAATGAATCACTGGGAAATCTTATTAGGAACTTTCCAGTGACAGGCTCAAATATATTTACTTGACACTCTAGGTTCTTTGCGTTTTAGCTTGCTCATCTCAGAAAGAAGAAGGGTGGTTCTGGATGCACTGCCAGCTGTTTTTGTCTGGAGACCTCATGTCTGTGGAAGCATTCATTTGTTTCTAATGCATTTGTAGAATGTAAAACTCAGAGTACTAAGGGGCTTGATTGCATCTAAACCACTCTTCAGCCTTCATGCTGCAAGCATCTCCTTTTTTCCCTTAAAATATTAGACAAGGACCTAATCTTTACCCCTTGCCTTCCCTGTACCAGGTACAATGCTTTATAGACCTCTCTTCTAATTCTTCCATTTAACCATCACATGAAATGAGGCTCCATATTATAGATGAAGAAACTGAGGTGATGCTTAAAGAATACTTACTTAATTAATTTCCCAATGCCCCATCATTAGAAAGTGTCAAAAATGAAACACCTATTTGAACACTGCAAGGGAGCAAGTGAGATGCTGACCTCACATTGATACTATTCATAAGTACTCATTTGGTGCAGACTCATTTTCAGTTGCTCAACTCAGGTTAATCGACCTTAAGGACGATATGCTCAGTGTAAGCAGACTGCTTGCAGCACAGTTGAAGTTCGGATTCACTATTTATTTCTTCTTCTTCCTTAAATAACACATGGATTTCACTCACAACAACAAAACTCACAGCAACGTGAAAAAAAAAAAAATCATAGCTGTTCAGTTGATTCTGACTCTTGTTGTTGTTGTTATGTGCCCAAGTCAGACCTGACTCATAACAACCCCTCCTTGGGTTTCCGAGGTGGCATCACTACGGAAGTAGATTGCCCAGCCTTCCTTCCGAGGAGTTGCTGGTGGGTTTGAACCGCTAGTCTTCTGGTTAGCAGTCAAGTGACTTAGGCACTACACTATTAGAGCTCCTATTCTGACTCACAGTGACACTGTAAGACAGACTGAAACTGCCCCACAAGATTTCCAAGGCTATAATTCTTTAGAGTAGCATATTGCCACATCTTTCTCTTGAGCAGAAGCTGTTGTTGTTGTTAAGAGACGTCGAGTCGGACCTGACTCATAGCGACCCCTCCTTGGGTTTCCGAGGTGGTATCACTATGGTAGTAGATTGCCCAACCTTCCTTCTGAGGAGTGGCTGGTGGGTTTGAACCGCCAGCCTTCTGGTTAGCAGTCAAATGCCTTAGGTGCTATGCCACCAGAGCTCCTTGAGGAGAAGCTTATGAGTTTGAATTACCAAACTTTTGGTTAGCTGTCAAGCACTTAACTAATGTGCCACTAAGGCTCTTCCTATAATCCATAGCCTCTCCAAAACTTTTGCCATATCCATTATTCACTGGCTTAATTTATTGTTCAGCCCATATACAATAATTCTTTCTGCATTTTTCAAATTGTATACTTCACTTCCTATAAAATATTTTGTATGATTTACCTGTTTGTATATGTTTTAAGTTTATACTGGGAAATAAAGTGAAACTATATTCAGTACCAAGCACACCAGAACAGGTAGATTGTTTTGTTCCTTCACTGAGATCCCTCCAAGTTTCCCTTCCTATGTACTTGCACAGAATTCTTTATTTTTCCCCATCATGGCCCTTAGCTGTGTTATAATTCTTTTTACTTGTTTATACTCCAGACTAAAAAACAAAACAAAGCAAAACTCACTGCCATCAGTTGGTTTTGCCTCATAGTGACCCTTCCTTGGATTTCCAAGATATCTATGGAAGTAAATTACCCAATCTTCCTTCTGAGGAGTGGTTAGTGGTTTGAACCACCAGCTTTCTGGTTAGCAGTCAAACACCTTACACACTAGACCACTAGATGCTAATAAATTTGACAAGTTCGGTGCTTTGTTCTCCCTGTATTCCCAGTTCCAGGAGCAAACAAAACCAAATGTTATTGCATCTATTCCTATACCTGGTGACCCCATGTGTGTCAGAGTAGAACTATATAGAGCTTTCAGTGGTTGTAATAGGTGACAAATTAATTCTTGAATATTTGTTGAATGATTGAGTTGTTGGTCTCACTTCTAACTTTGTGAAATAGACAAAATATTTATTGCATATTTATGATTCTCAAATGGAAGACTGGGCAATCTACTTTGGTAGTGGTATGGTCTCGGAAACTCAAGGAGGGGTCATTATGAGTTGGATCTGACTGGTAGGCAGTGAGTTTTTTTTTTTTTTTTTTTAATTTCATATAAAATTCACAAAAACCCCATGAAGTAGCTGCTATTATTAAAATCCTTGTTCTATAGTTGAGGGATCTGAGACACAGAAAGGTGAAGCAACTGATGACAAAGAGCAAGTAATACTAGTGAAGGTGAGACTGGAACCCAGAAAATATGGCTTCAGAGCCCTCATGCATACGTACAATACTGAAATGTTTCCTGACAGAATAACTGTGGATTACAGTTACCAGAGCTGTCAGCTTAACCAAGCTCAGTCTCAGCCTTCATCTAATCCATGACTTAAGCCAGATATTTTTTTTATGGTTCTCATAAAGTGGTAAAGAAGAGGTACAATGAAGGGAGGGTAGAGATGGGGAACTCTGGATCACAGCATAAGAGTGTTTGGAACCAGGTCAGGGGAAAAGAGAAACAGTGCAGGGGCTGGGAGGGTATATAGTTTGGGTGAGAGAAGATTCCCCACAATTTTCATCATTCTATCTTACTTTTGAGATGAAAGCTTGCACTCTTTATACTCTCACAAGCCTTTTTAGTTTTCAAAGCACTTTCTTGAATATCCCATGTGGTTTTCACAATGAACACAGACATACTTAAGCTGCTGCTGCTGTTGTTTGTTGCTGTCTAGTCTATTCTGAGTCACGGAAAACCCATGTGTTCCATAGGTTTTTCAAGACTGTGAACTTTCAGAAGCACATTGCCAGGTTAGCCTTCTGAGATGCTTCTGGGTGGGTGTGAACTGCCAGTAGTGGTGCCATTTGCACCACCCAGGAAATCTGATATAAGCAGAGCAGTTTTTATTATCTGTGAGGTGTTATTCCTGGCAAGGAAACTGAGACTGAGAGTAATTAAGTACACTGTCTAATGTGACAGGCTAGTCACTCGAGGTCTCTGAGATTAAATTCTAAGCCTTCTCCCTTTTACTCTCTGGAGCTTAATATGGGAAAGGAATAAAGAGAGGGCATTAGGGTTTAATTTCTGGGTGAAAATCTTCAAACCTGGAAAGAAGAGATGGAAGAATGACCTACAAGGGAAGACCAAAATGGACTGGTCAGAAAAGTTGAAGAACCAGAAAGTTGCTGATGGTAGAAGTCAAAGGGTCAGAGGCTTTCAGCATTGAAATAAAAATGATGATGACTTATATGAATGCTCTATACATGTGAATGTTTCAATTATTGGCAATTAAGAGACTACCGAGAACATTCCAGAACATGTCCTTAGTGGTACACCTTGGGAGATCTCTTAAGTCTATGTGCAGATGTGTTCTTCCTTCTGAGTGAAGTTTGTATATTATTTTTCTAAAATCTCCATTAGTTGAATTACAACAATTTGCTAGATATTGTTTTGGCTCTATTGGCCTGAAGACATTTTACTTTTTGTTTTTTCCTCAGGATGGGTCATCAGTAGCGGACATATTTGTAACACCAAAATACATGTATGCTTGCACCTGCCCCCTCCAGAACCCCACCAAGGTCACTTGGTTGTAATGTAAACAAAGCTTTTATTTTAAAATCATTACCTCTGAGATGTGCCATTTTAATGTTCATTTTAATTTCTTCCCTGCAGTTCTTCTATAAGCTAGAATTTAAAATTACATATGTTTTAGATATATGTCTATAATTAGAAAAATATGTTATCGCTCTTGCATTTTGAGGGTTCCTTGTCCTTCCTTCCTCCCTCTAATCTGTTTGCTGACTTTCTAAATTATTATGCTATGTGGCTTCACTATAAGGTCACTCGACTTGCAGTGAGGATGTGATGTGCCTAGTTAGAATAACAAGACACAATGAGATCAGAATCCAGAAGGAGTACCCACAATTTTATATGCCTCACTTCTTAAAAACATCTATAGATTCTCCATTCTTCCTGCCAGAATTGACCCTCACCACAGAGTTTTTATTTATCAGGATGGGAGCAGGCTGCACAAGGACGATGTATTATATTTATGAACTTCACAAATAATTCTTTGGGAGAGTCACAGAGTGAAAAGACACTTGGTCTTCATGTTTCCCTGCATCTTAGCAGCATATCAAAATATGGTCAGAAATATAGAATTTTAATTTTGAAACTGGAAGTCATTCAATTTTGACAAAGCGACTTAGTCCACTACTGATGTGCACAGCCTTGAGCTGCTACCTCCACTTCCCTTGCTGCCTCAACTCCCCATATTGATGTAGGGAGCTTGGTTGTTATCTATCTTGTATCCAGATCCTGGGTCATGAACTTGGCTTTGGATCTATATTGTGCCTTCTCCAAAACATATTTGAACCATTCCTGACACTGAAGCTTCATTAAATGCTTCACTCACCTGAAATTCTCACTAATAGTTCTTTCCCTGAGTATACAATTCCTACCTATACTTTAAGTTCAATTCAGATGATACCTAATCTCAGAAGCTTTCCATGACAATTAAAGTTTATAATCCTCCCCTGTATTTCAATGGCTCTTGTCTCTAGTCATGAGCTAGCAAATATTGTTGATTATTTTCTGCATACTTAATCTTTGCCACTAGAATGTAAGCTCTCCAAGGCCAACAACCTTCTCAATCTCTGTATGACTAGCAGCTCCTAGCACAGAGATTTGTTTATAGTAGGTGTGAAATAAATGTGTGATATTGGTTGATTTATGGGTATGCTCTCTAGCACAAGACATATGGAGTTCATTGGCCTGGTGCTTGAGTGTCACCACCCCCACTCCCATCCCTTTCTCCAAGTTATCCTCTTGGCCTGCCCCAGCTGAAGCAGTGGAGAGTAGATAAATCACCCAGCTCCTAGGTCAGACAGCTCAGAGACAAATGAACACAGCAGGTCGTTGCCACTATAATGATGCAGTGGCTGTGCTGTTTGCCAGTTTCTGGATGACAATAGATTGCCTTCTTTCTCTTAACTTTAATTCTATTTCTCATAAGCCTGAAATTGCACTTGCTATTTTCCAACTTCTTTTCCCCCCACCCTACCCTAGTTCATGTCAGTGTTTCCTTAACTAACATTTTCATGGCTTGAAAATCAATTCTGCACTAGAGATAAAGACATACGCTGTCTCTAGCCTTTGTCCTCAGCACTAAACTCAGCACTCTCCATTGGTCCAGTGCTGTGGCTTCAGACTCATTTGAAGATTTCTAGCCACTGATTCCTTTTTTTTTTTTGAACTTTGCTAAGGTATGAGTTGTTTATGAAATAGGCTTTCTCATGACCTCTTTTCATCAATCTATTACCAGATAACAAAATCATTGGAATTATGGGGTTGGAAAGATGCTAGTTTCAAAAATCCTTAATTGGAAGCCTCACTTATTTTACCTCGTTCAACTAGAAGATTTTGGAAGAGAGTAGACACTTGGTAATTAGGGCAAGGGGGTGGGAAAAAAATTAGTGATTCTCTAATTATTCTCAATACTAATGGCCAGACTTAGCATTAGTATTGAAGATCCTTTACCAACTACATTCAAATTACTTTATCAGTTTTTTCTTGCCATCAGCTATATTAGTATTTAAATTCAGCACCAAGGACAGAGAATACAAGAACAGTGAATGGCTGGAACAAAAGGAGGCCTGGTGAAGCTTCTTGTTATGTGCCTTCAGGTCAGACCCGACTCATAGCAACCTCTCCTTGGTTTTCCAAGGTGGTATCTCTACAGAAGTAGATTGCCTTCCTTCCGAGGAGTGGCTGATGGGTTTGAACAGCCAGGCTTCTGGTTAGCAGTCAAGTGCCTTAAGCACTATGCTACCAGAGCTCCAAGTGAAGCTTGTTGTTGTTGTTAGGTGCCGTCGAGTCACTTCCGACTAATAGCGACCCCATACACAGCAGAATGAACACCCCCCGATCCCATGCCAGCTCCATGATCCTTGCTATACTTGAGTCCATTGTCACAGCCACCATCTTGATGAAGGCCTTCCACCTTACTAAGCATGACATCCTTCTCCAGGGAATGGTCCCCTCTGACAACATGACTGAAGTAGGTGAGGCAAAGTCTGGCCATCCTCGCTTCCAAGGAGCATCTCGGCTGCACTTCCTCCAGGACAGATCTGTTAGTTCTTTGGGCAGTCCGTGGTACCTTCAGCATTCTTCACCAGCACCACAGCTCAAAAGCATCAATTCTTCTTTAGTCTTCCTTATTCATTGTCCAGCTCTCACATGCACACAAGGTAATTGGAAATATGGCCTGTGCCAGGCACACCTTAATCCTCAAGGAGACATCCTTGCTCCTCAGCACTTGAAAAAGTTCCTTTGCAGCAGACCTGCCCAGTGCTACCCATCTTCTAATGTCCTGACTGCTGCTTCCATTGACCTCGACTGTACAACCAAGCAACGTGAATTCTTTGACAACCTCAATCTTGATGCTGCTTATTGGTCCAGTTGTGAGGATTTTTGTCTTCTTTATATGGAGATGTAATCCATAATGCAGACTGTGTTCCTCAGTCTTCATCAGTAAGTGCCTCAAGTCATCCTCACTTTCAGCAAGCAAAGTTGTATCATCAGCATTATCTCAGGTTGTTAATGATTCTTCCTCCAATCCTGATGGCCACACTTTTTTTCATATAGTCCAGCTTCTCAGATTATTATTAAGTGATAGCATTCTCATTCGGATTCCAGGGACCTAAGAACAGGCAGTGAGGCAGGAAGCAGGGAGAGGACAGAAAAGGCAAAGGGGATTAGAACAGATTGAGGAGTTAGCTGCAGGGATCCAGGTAAGGGTGGTTGGAGGGATTTCCAACAGCTAAGAGAGACAAACTTGTCTGCCAGTTTGTCCTACTGTGGCGACGTGTTGCTGTAAGTCTTGAGGCTATGCCACTGGTGTTTCAAACTCAGTGGGGTGCACCTGTTGTGCAGGTATCAGCCCGGCTTGCAGACTGAGACAGACTAGGAAAAGGGCGGAGGCCATTCACTTCTCAAAGAATTGGCCAGGGAAAACCTTATGAATAGCAGAGAAACACTGTGTAACTTTATGACTAGTGAAGCTTAGTAGGACACAATAGGATCACTCTCTCAGAGGGAGAGTAACCCTGATGACACCTTGATTTCAGACTTCCGGCCTTCAAAATGGTGAATGGAGAATAAATTTTTGTTGTTTTAAACCACCCATTTTGTAGTACTTTGTTACAGCAGTCCTAGCACACTAATGTACACTGTAAATCTTGTAAGTACACTTGGGAGAATCTGCATACTCAGACACTGCTGTGTATGTTTGCATTGGTTCATCAATTACTGTGGGGGAGGGGTCCATAAAGCTTCAGCTAGGGAGAATGGGCCAGGAAAGGAAGGATGGTAGTGTCTATATTGTTTTCCAGTTTGGCAAAAAATGGAGTGTGATTTAGAGATCTAAAAGATAGGAGCCCTGTTTGTGATTCTATGCAAAAGGCAAACCATAGCTGTAAGTATTTTGAGTCTAGAGTGCAAAGGGAGTCAGAAAATATGAATACACATCCAGGACCCTGGGATACCAGCCCAATTGCCTATGGAAATTTTACCTATAAAAAAAAGGTAATTCTGCTTCCTGCATTCATGGTTGGATAAATTTATTTATAGTCAATAAGCATTTATTGATCCTTTGTTGTTTGCTAGACATAATGCTAAGGATTGTATCAGGGAAAGATGTTTTAGACTGAAGCCTTCCATCAGAGATAAAGGGCATATATGAAAATCATAAAGTAAGTGATGTTGTAATTGCTGTTTTAGATGCCATTGAGTCAGTCCCAACTCATATTGACCCTATGCACAGCATAATGAAACAGTGCCCACTCCTGTGTCATCCTTACAGTCATTTCTAGGCTTAAGCCCATTGTTGTAGCCATTGTACCAATCCATTTCATTGAGAGTCTTCCTCTTTTCTGCTGATCCTCTACTTAATGAAGCATAATGTGTTCTTCATGGACTTGTCCCTTCTGATAATATGTCCAAAGCATATGAGATGAAGTCTTGTTATTGCTTGTAAGGAGCACTCTGGCTGTACTTCTTCCAAGACAGATTTGTTGATTCTTCTGGTTGTTGTTGTTGTTAGGTGCCACTGAATTGTCTCTGACTCATAGCCACCCTATGCACAACAGAACGAAACACCACCCGGTCCTGCTCCAGCTCCATGATCTTTGCTATACTTGAGCCTATCGCCACTGCCACAGTGTCAATCCATCTCATTGAGGGCCTTCCACTCTTTTGTCGACCCTCCACCTTACCAAGCATGACATCCTTCTCCAGGGAATAGTCCCTTCTGTCAACATGACCAAAGTATATGAGATGAAGTCTGACCATTCTTGTTTCCATGGAACATTCTGGCTGCACTTCCTCCTGGACAGACCTGTTAGTTCTTTCGCAGTCCACAGTACTTTCAGCATTCTTTGCCAACAGCACAACTCAAAAGCATCAACTCTTCTTCAGTCTTCCTTATTCATTGTCCAACTCTCACATGCATATGAAGTGATTGAAAATAACATGGCTTGTGTCAGGGGCACCTTAGTCTTTAAGGAGACATCTTTGCTCTTCAGCACATGAAAGAGGTCATTTGAAGCCAATTTGCCCAGTGCTATGTGTCATCTGATGTCCTGATTGCGGCTTCCATCGGTGTCAAAGGTAGAACCAAGCAATGTGAAGTCTTTGACAACTTCAGTCTTTTCTCCATTTATCATGATGCTGCTTATAGGTCCAGTTGTGAGGACTTTTGTTTTCTTTATATTGAGATGTATTCCACACTGAAAACTGTATTCTTCAATTTTCATTAGTAAGTGTTTCAAATCATCCTCACTTTCAGCAAGGAAAGTTGTGTCATCAGCATAACACAGGTTGTTAATGATCCTTCCTCCAATCCTGATGCCATGTTCTTCTTCATATAGTCCAACTTCTCTGATTATTTGCTCAGCATACAGATTGAATAAGTATGGTGAAAGGATACCCCTTGTTCTGTTTGAACGACAGCCTCCTGGCCTGTGTACAGGTTCTTCATTAGTGCAATCAAGTGTTTTAGAATTCCCATTCTTCTCAATGTTATCCACAATTTGCTATGATCCACACAATAAAACACAAGTAAACATCCTTTTGGTATTCTTTGCTTTGAGCCAAGATCCATCTGCCTTCAGTAATATCCCTCATTCCATGTCCTCTTCTGAATCCAGCTTGCATTTCTGGAAGTTCTCTGTCAATACACTGCTGCAACTGTTTTTGAGTTATCCTCAGTAAGATCTTACTTGCATGTGACATTAATAATATTGTTTGATAATTTCCACATTCTGTGGGATCACCTTTCTTTGGAATGGGTACAAATAAGGATCTCTTCCAGTCAGTTGGCCAGGTAGCTCTCTTCCAAATCTCTTGACATAGCCAAGTGAGTGTCTCCAGTGGGGCATCCATTTGTTGACACATCTCACTTGGTATTCTGTCAATTCCTGGAGCCTTGTTCTTTAGTAATTCCTTCAGTGCAGCTTCAACTTCTTCCTTCAATGCCACTGGTTCTTGATCTTATACCACCTCCTGAAATGAATGAAGATTGACCAGTTCTTTTTGATACAGTGACTCTGTGTATTCCTTCCATCTCCTTTTGATGCTTCCTGCATCATTCAATATTTTGCCCATGGAATCTTTCAATATTGCAACTCAAGGCATATTTTCCTCAGTTCTTTGAGCTTGAGAAATGCCAAGTGTGTTGTTTACTTTTGGTTTTTGAACTCCATGTCTTTGCACATTTCATTATAGTAGTTGGCTTTGCTCCAGCTCCTCTTTGAAATATTCTGCTCAGCTCTTTTATCTTGTCATTTCTTCCATTTGTTTTAGCTGCTCTCTGTTCAAGGGCAAGAGTCAGAGTCTCTTCTGACATCCGTTTTGGTCTTTTCTTTGTTTCCTGACTTTTTAATGACCTTTTGCTTTCTTCATGGATGATGTTCTTGATGTCATCCCACAATTCTGGTTTTTGGTCATTGGTGTTCAATGTATCACATCTATTCTTTAGATGGTTTCTAAATGCAGGAGGGATTTATTCAAGTTCATATTTTGGCCCTTGTAGACTTGTTTTAATTGTCTTCAACTTCAGGTTGAACTTGAATATGAGCAATTGATGGTCTGTTCCACAATCAGCTCCTGGCCTTGTTTTGGCTGAAGATATTGAGCTTTTCTATCTCCTCTTGACACAGATGTAGTCAATCTGATTCCTGTATACTCCATCTGGTGAAGTCCACGTGTATAACCACTGTATGTGTTGTTGAAAAACGGTATTTTCAATGAATAAGTTGTGGGCCATGCAGAATTCTATCATGCTATCTCCAGTATTATTTCTATCACTAAGCCTTAATTTTCCAACTACCAGAGATTCTTCTTTGTTTCCAAATTTTGCATTCCAGTCACCAGTGATAATTAACACATCTTGATTGCACGTTTGGTCAATTTCAGACTGCAGAAGTTGATAAAAATCTTCAGTTTCCTCATCTTTGGCATTGGTGGGTGGTGTGTAAATTTGAATAATAGTCTATTAATGAGTGTTCCTTGTAGGTGTATGGATATTATGCTATTACTGACAGCATTGTACTTCACGACAGATCTTGAAACATCCTTTGTGATGATGAATGCCACGTCCTTCCTCTTCAAATTGTCATTCTCAGCATGGTAGATCATATGGTTGTCTGATTCAAATGGCCAAAACCAGTCAATTTCAGCTCACTAATGCCTAGGATATCAACCTTTATGCATTCCATTTCATTTTTGAACTTCTCCGTCACCTCTTGCCGCAGATGTAGTCAATCTGATTCCTGTGTTTGGTGAAGTTTACACATATAGACACCATTTGTATTGTTGAAAAAGGTATTTGCAATGAATAAGTCGTTGGTCTTGCAAAATTCTATCATGCACTCTCCAGCATTATTTCTATCACCAAGACCATGTTTTCCAACTATGGGTGATTCTTCTTTGTTTCCAACTTTTGCATTCCAATCACCAGTGATACTCAATGCATCTTGATTGCATGTTCAATTTCACAGTGCAGAAGTTGGTAAAAATCTTCAATTTCCCTATCTTTGGCTTTGGTGGTTGGTGCATAAAGTTGAATAATAGTTGTATTAACTGGTTCTCCTAGTAGTCATATGGATATTATCCTATCACTGCCAGCATTGTACTGCAGGATAGATCTTGATACATTCTTTGTGATGATGAATGCCATGCCATTCCTGTTCAATTTGCCATTGCCCATTGATCATTATGGGTTCAATTTCATTTTTAACAACTTCCAATTTTCCTAGATTCATACTTTGTACATTCCATGTTCTCATTATTAATGGATCTTTGCAGCTGTTTCTTCTCAACTTGAGTAATGCCATATCAGTCAATGGAGGTCCCAAAAGCTTTACTTTATCCACATCATTAAGCTTTTAGTCTACTCTGAGGAGGCAGCTCTTCCCCAGTCATATTTTGAGTGCCTTCTGACCTGAGGGGCTCATCTTCCAGCAGTATTTTGGGCAATGTTTCAGGACTATTCATAAAGTTTTCCAGTAACACATCAGACAGTGTTTCACTGCCATCCATAAGGTTTTCACTGGCCAATTCTTTGAGAAGTGGATGGCCTCTTCCTTGTTCCGAGTCTGTCTTAGTCTGGAAGCTCCACTGAAAACTGTCCACCATGGGTAACTCTGCTATCATTTGAAACACTTGTGGCATGGCCTCCAGCCTCACAGCAACACTCAAGCCACCGCAGTACGACAAACTGACAGACAAGTTCATATCCCTTATTTGTTCTAAACTGCTCCACTCACTTCCTGGTCCCCCTCAGCAACTCCAAACCCACCATGCTGGCTCACTTCCTTCTTGGTCTCCCTCAGCTGCTCCAAACACACCATAATGGCTTGCCATTTGTCTATAGAATCCTTCAATATTGCAACTCAAAGCTTGGGATTTTTCTTCAAATATTTCAGCTTAGGAAATTCTGAACATGTTCTTTCCTTTTGGTTTTCTAATTCTAGGTGTTTGCACATTTGCTTAAAATATTTTACTTTGCCTTCTTAAACCATCCTTGGAAATCTTCTTTTTAGCTCTTTTACTTTATCATTTCTTTTAGTTTAGTTACTTTACATTAATGAGAAAGTGCCAGAGTCTCTCCTGACACCCATATTGATTTATCTTTTCTTTTCTGTCTTTTCAATGACTTTTTGTTTTCTTCAGTTATGATGTCCTTGACATCATTCCACAAGTTGTCTGATCTTTGGTCATTAGCATTCAGTGCATCAAATATATACTTGAGATGGTCTCTAAGTTCAGTTGGGGTATACTCAAGGTCGTACTTTGGCTATTGTGGACTTGTTTTAATTTTTTTTTAGGCTCAACTTGAAATTGTATATCAACAATTGATGGTCTGCTCTGCAGGGAACATCTGGCCTTTTTCTGACTGATGATATTGAGCTTCTCTATCATCTCTTTAAACAGATGTACTCAGTTTGATTCCTGTGCATTTCTTCTGCTGGGATCTACATATACAGGCAGTCACCCAGTTACAAATAAGTTCTTTAAGTTGAATTTGTAGGTAAGTTAGAACAGGTGCATATAATTCTTATTTACCCTTAGTTTAGTGCAAGAAAGGCTTCAAGCCTTTTCTATTGTTTAATAGCTGCATACGCAACAAGTGAAGGTAGTTGCGATCAAGAGTTTGTTTTGAGCAGGGATTTGTTCAATCATTTCAAAGTAAGGGCAAATTTACATAACATTAAAGGGCAAGTAGGAATTATCTGTAAGCTTGACATTCATAACCCATGGACTTACTGTATGGTCACTGTTTATGTTGTTGAAAAAAAGATTCTTCCAATGAATAAGTTGTTGGTCTTGAAAAATTCTATCATGTAGTCTCCAGTGTGATTTCTATCACCAAGGCCATACTTTGCAACTACTGATCCTCTTTTTGATTCCAACTTTCACAATTCCAACTTTTTGCATGCAGTGCATATTGATTGCATGTTTGATTGATTTCAGATCACAATTTCTATATACTTGTCATTAGTGGTTGGTGTGTAAATTTGAATAATAGTCATATCAACTGATCTTTTTTGTAGTTGTGTAGTTATCCTATCACTGAAAACATCGTCAGCATAGATTTGAAATGTTCTTTTGACGATGAATGTGATACTATTCGTCTTCAATTTGTCATTCCCAGCATAGTGGTCCATGTTATTTTCCTATATAAAATGACCGATACTAAACCATTTCAGCTCACGAATGCCTAGGATATTGATCTTCAAGAATTCCATTTTATTTTTGACAACTTTCAACTTCCCTTGATCCTTCAAACATTCCCCATTCTGATTATTAATGGATGGTTGCAGCTGTTTCTTCTCATGTTGACTTGTGAGTCATGCCACATCAGCAAATGAAGGTCCCAATATTTTACTCCATCCATGTCATTAAGGTCAACTCTACTTTGAGAGGGCAGCTCTTCTCCAGTCTTACTTTGAGCACTTCCAACTTGAAGTGCTCATCTTCTGCCACTACATCAGATAATATTCTGCTGCTATCCCTAAGGTTTTCACTGATAATTTTTTTTTTCTAGAAATAAACCACAGGTCCTCCTTTCTGGTCTTTCTTAGTGTGGAAGCTCCCCTGAAATATTTCTACTCATGGGTGGCACTGCTAGTATTTGAAATACCAGTGATATTGTTGTTGTTGTTGTTGTTGTTATGTGCTGTTGAGTTGTCTCCAACTCATAATGACCCCTCCTTGGGTTTCGGAGGTAGTATCTCTATGAAAGATAGATAGCCCAATCTTACCAGTGATATAGGAACAGGTAAGCCACCACAGTATGACAAACTGACAAACAAGTGGTGGACTTAAGTAAGTACTTAATACTCCTTGAGATTCAATATATTGGCTTCTTTTACTATAAGCTATTATTAATATTATTATTTAGTGTTTAGTGAATGACTCTCCAGATTTGGGGTTTAGAGGAGGAGGGAGAGAATGTCATTTTGGGGGATGACAGAAGATATCTTTAGGCATAAGTATAACTTAGTCATGGACAAATAGTAGAGAAGAGAGTTTCCAGCTGAAAAGTACAGTATTTTTGTTAGATGCCATTGGAATGAATCTGACTTTTAGTGACCCCATGTGTTATAGAGCAGAAATGCCCTATAGGATTTTCTAGGTATTTTATGGGAACAGATTCACAGACCTTTTCCTGCAGAGCTGTTGCATGGATTAGAACCACCAATCTTTTGGTTAGCAGCCAAGGACTTAACCATTGCACCACCAAGGCTCCTTGAAAGGTATGGTATGAACCAAATATTGGTAGAGGATCACAGAAAATTGATCATAAGGAAAGAGTAAGTTTTTTTGAAGTAACAGAAATATTATGTACAAGTACTGGGAGAAACAGCTTAGTAGGAATTTAAAGCCTTATCCTACTAAACTTGATTACGAGGCTGAGGCTGTTGCACTTGGATCTTGTGGTCTTTAGCAGTGGGGCACCATTCAAAGTTTTGTTATGTATTTTCCCCTTGAGAATGACCAGGCATTGATGGCTTAGCTGTTTTTTTTTTTTTTTTTTAAAAAACTCAATGATTGATAATAGTTAATAGTTATAGTTCCTATTACAGGAAATCCCCAACTTATACCATATCGGAGTTATGACAAACTACACCTAGACTCCTTTTTTCACTTACATAAGATGTGTGTAACTGGAGAAGTGAGAAGTGCCAAAGTTGAAGCTAAACATTTTTATGTAGTGTTTCCAACCTCCATAGACAAATAAAGATTGCATTTATAAAGATACTGATAATAAAAGGCAACAATAAAAACAAAAAAATGAAAAAAGATATTCAGTTTATGTCAGATTCAAATTACATTGGAGTCATTGGGACAGAATCCCATTGTAAGTTGGGGATGACCTGTATATTTAATTCAAATTCCTTGAGAAACGCAGATATACAAATAAACCTCACCTATTCAGGTAGATTAGGAGTGATCATCTTTTGATTTGTATTTCTCTATTTAAAGAGTAATCCATATCTTCCCAGGGCACAGGAACCAAGCCTTAGCATGAGACCACTTTGTTTTGAGGTAATCATCACACCAAAATGGGAGAGGGGCCTATAATTCTAGGATATACTACAAATGAGAAGAGTCTCTTATTATCTAGAGCACCTGGACCAAAGTCCCAGGTCCTCACATCCTAGGGTACAGCTGATGGTGTCTGTGCTGAATTTGTGTCAAGAGACTCCTACTGTAATAGTTCATTTCCATCTTGTTCTCTTCTCTAGGGGCTGTTCTCATTGACTACACAAAGAAATTGAGATAGTCTGTGCCTGAATTCAATCTTCACCACTTGATACTGATGATCACAGGTGAGTGAGCTAAGGGGCGATGATGTTAAAGGGAAGGGAAGGGTGAGATGAGGAGTTTCTCCCTCTTTCTCTCTTTCCCTTCCTTCCTTTATCCTTTCTTCCCTCTGTCCTTCCACACACATACATACACATATTCCCATGCATAAAATGGGAAGCCTCAGCCTGAAGAACAGAGACAAAATTATATAAAAGTCAACTTTCAAAATAAATGTTTATTTTCTCTCCCTTGGAGGCCTGCCTGCAATTGGGTCTTTGACTTAGTATCAAACATGTGGTCCTATGACTGATATGAACTTTCATATAAATACATGCCTCTCACATGCTTTCAAATAAATCAAAGGCATATTTCATGCTAGTTAAGTTGAGTAGTGCTGATTGTGACAAAGACCTTAAAATAGATCATGACAGCTCAGCTGCCTCATTGACCTGGACATGTTTGGAGAGTGTATAGACAATGAATGCTTTTTGGAAGTGAGAATGGCCAGAATTCATTTCACGTACTTTGGTCATGTTGTCAGAAGGGACCATGATATTTTCAATAGCCTCAAATGCATGTGAAAGCTGGACAATAAATAAGGAAGACTGAAGAAGAGTTGATGCTTTTGAGTTGTGGTATTGGTGAAGAATACTGAAAGAACAATACACTGCCAGAAGAATGAGCAATTCTGTCCTGGAAGAAGTACAGCTAGAATGCTCCTTGCAAGCAAGAATGGCCAGACTTCATCTCACCTACTTTGGTCATGTCATCAGAAGGGCCCATTCCCTGGAAAAGGATATCATGCATGGTAAAGTGAAAGGTCAGCAAAAAAGGGGAAGGCCCTCAATGAGATGGATTGACACAGTGGCTACAACAATGGGCTCACGTATAGTAAGGATTGTGAGGATGGCACATGGCCTGGCAGTGTTTCATTCTGCTGTGCACAGGGTTGCTATGAGTCAGAGCCAACTTGATGGCACCTAACAACAACAACCACAACAACAGCTACTGGTATTGACACAGACACAACCATTGGTATCTTTCTGTGATCCCTTCACTGCCCTATCTGCTACCAGTTGCTGCCCAGGTCATAGAATAACCCAGTATCCCTACATGGCACTTACTTGACATAGTCCAGCCTTTTCACCAGAGGCAACACAGACAATTCCATCTCTATTGTAGATCATGCAGCAGTGTGCAGCTCAAAGCTTCTTTGGGCAGCTCTGTAGAGCTGGGCCTGCTGGCTCTTTTATTTGCACACACCAAATTTGAGGCAGACTATCATTAACCAAATGGAGAGCAGCTGTGCTTACTGAGAAAGTGTGCTTCCTCAGATTTGTGGACATGTCAGAAATTCTTCAGCCAAAATGTCTGGCTCTAGAGCTCCAGGAATATGAGAAACAGCTCAAGTTATATTCTAGAAGATCCATTTTCTTTCTGGCTTAATACGTCTTGAGCTGACCTAGTGATGAAGTCTCCTGTTGATCTCAGAGGATCATGCCTTTGTGATGGGTAAAGTTTTCCTTGTTAAAAGGCAAATTCCACTGGCAAGATCTCACATTAAGCAATTCCCAGCCAGTGACACATTCTTTAGTGTGAATTAAGGGCTGGCAACTTCCACTAGAAATTAAACACAGAGCTTAAAAAAGACCAGATGAGGGAGAGAAAAGTCCAAAGTAGGAGTTCCCTTGCCTGGAGGCCACTGGGGAGGAGGGGAAGTTCACAGTTGGAAGGCAGCGCTTCCAGAGATAAAGTTTGCACATTTCATAATTTTTTTCCATGCTGTCCCTAGTTTGGGGAATCTAGATTAATTTTTATTTTTCCTTGTAATATGGACAATGTTACCAACGGATAGACATCTTCACCATGTAACCTTTTTCCCCCCTCTCCTTTTCCTTCATCCCCTCCATGTTTACGTCTTATTTTTCTTGGCTTGTCCCTATTTTCAGTGGCTCCAGGATCAAGTCCTGAAGAGCAAAGATGTCTCCTTGAAGACTGAGGTGCACCTAACCCAAGCCATGGTATTTTCAATTGTTTCATATGCATGTGAGAGCTGGACAATGAATAAGGAAGACTGAAGGAGAGTTGATGCTGTTGAGTTTTGGTGTTGGTGAAGACTACTGGAAGTAACATGAACTACTGAAAGAACTAACAAATCTGTCCTGGAAGAAGTACAGCCAGAATGTTCCTTAGAAGTGAGAATGGCCAGACTTCATCTCACCTACTTTGGTCATGTTGTCAGAAGGGCCCATTCTCTGGAGAAGGATATCATGCTTGATAAAGTGGAGGGTCAACAGAAAAGGGGAAGGTCCTCAACAAAACGGATTGACACAGTGGCTGCAATGATGGTATTAGGTATGGCAAGGATCATGAGGCTGGCACAGGACCAGGCAGTGTTTCATTCTGTTGTATATAAGGTCACTATGAGTTAGAGACAACTCGATGGCACCAAACAATAATGACAACAACGACAACAATAGAGAACACTGGTGGTGCAATGGTTAAAGTGCTCAGCTTCTGACCAACAGCTCAGCTGCTCTTTTGGAGAAAGATGTGCCATTCTGCTTCCATAAGGATTTACAGCCTTGGAAACCCTATGGGGTAGTTCCACTCTGTTGTACAGGGTGGCTTTGAGATGGAATTGACTTGGCCATGGGTTTGGTTTTTTGTTTGGCAGCTCTACAAAAGCAACAAGCTACATCTTAGACCAATTAGACACTTACCAAAGAGAACCAGGGAAAGAGATACTTAAGAAAAACCCTTCTGGGGTCAGAACAAACCTCAAAGGGTGGCCTCAAAGACTACCTCTGCAAAAGTAACTGACTCTAATTAGATCAGGCTGTGGAGTAATTCATGCCCAAGGCATTGTTGAAAATAATAAAGCAGTCATCTGGAAAGTAGTGAAGGCTAATAGCTGGGTGGAGTCCCTATGTGATACAAATAGCACTTTAGGCTGCTAACCAAAAAGTCAGAAGTTCAAGTCCTTAAGAAGTGCCTTGGAGGACAATCTACTTAAAAATCAGCCATTGAAAACCTTATGGAGCAGTTCCACTTCCATGCACATGGGGATGCATTGAGGTAGGAATTGGTTCAATGACAATTGGTTTCAATAGCCAGGTATGACACCAATGGAGGAAGATAACTTACAACAAAGATCAGAGAAAGAGAGCCCACCGAAAACCATTGCCATTTTAGGTGACTGTGTGCCAATCAAGTTATTTAACAAATAAAAAAATGAATCACAACAAGAGACTCCAGAGGAGAGGGCAATATTCAGAGTTGTTACAATATACAATTTAAAAAATACAGTTATCAACATGAGGTGGCACTCTCTCCAAAGAGCTCAGACAGAAACAAAGAACCTGGCCTCTCATTTGGGAGCACTGTATCATGTCAGGGAGAAGGTCAATGAAAAGAGAAAAGGGGGGAAGAGGTAAAGACTGTTTTTACTGATCTCTTGGTTTTATAGAAGCCCATCCCAGAAACAGAAGGTCCACTGAGGAGTGTGGGTGTGGTAGTTAAATTTGTATGTCAATTTGGCTGGGCCTGGTTGAGTGGCTGGGCAGCTGGTAGTAGTTATTCCCCATAATGAGACTGGCAATCAACTCCATGGTGGGATCTACCACAAGCAGCTGAGTAGCTGTCTTTGGGATGTGGTCTGCTTCCTGTATATAAGGAGAGGCCTTGGGGATAGTCTCTAGCTTATGGCATGCTTGGACACTGGATGTAGCTGTGTCGTTGCTCAGTAGCCTGCCATGCTCTGTTGACCTTGGGACTTACAGTGGACTTGAATGAATGGCCTACTATGTGGTTTGGTAACATTGGGACTGTGCCATTATATTTGTCAACCTCAGGCTTGTGAGCCTCAGCAGCCAGTATCTGCCTGAGTGAAGAGATGCCTCTAGCTTCAGTGGGCCAGGAGCAAAAGGCAGAGTTGAAGCCCGAGGTTGAGGGACTCTCACACAGCCCCTAGAGTCTGGCACTTTGAACTTGGATTTAAAGTCTCCAAACTGTAAGAGCATAAACTCCTATTGTTAAGGCCATACAATTTGTGGTATATATTCTTGTCAGAGTGGCACTAGGTAACCAGAACAGAATTTGGTACCGAGAGAGTGGGGTGCTGCTCTGACAGATACCTAAAATGTGGAAACAGGAATGAAGTGCATCCTTGACCCGAGATCCTGGCAGAGAGACCCTGGCATATGGCATGAGAGATGGCAGTAGCAGAGCTCAGAGACCAGCATTAGACAGCAACATGCTTACCAGCCTATGGAGAAGAAAGCTGGGTGACATTGGGTAGGTGGCTTCCTGGTGGAGTGGGTTGCCTTTGGGCATCAATTGGTGAAGGGACCAGCATAAAATGAAGTAGCAGTTTGGCTGGCCAACTGAGCAAGAAATCTAAGTGTCCTTTGGGAAGAAAAATTTCTGGTAGAGTGAGTTGCCCTTGGGCATAAATTAGCAGAGGTGGAGAGACCAAGAAAACAGGAAGAAGAGCTGCCTCAGCCTCAAAGGGTAGTACCATGGCCTTTGTGGGTGGAACCATCATAGCCTCCTAGGTTTCAAAGAGTTAGACCATCACCAGCTTGGTTCTGGAGTGTGGGCCAGAGGGATGGAGTCAAGCTGTTGACCAAGAGTGAGGGGGCAGGGCTGCCATGCCCAAGAGGGAGAGGAACACAGCTGGCCAGGCCAAGGGGGTGAGGTCACCACTCAGGAACTAGGGGATAAGAGCCACCCAGTGAAGGAGATCTGTACAGATGACACCCAATGAAGATCTGTACAGGTGCCAAGTTGACAAGGGGTGGAATTGTGGTAAATTTGTATGTCAGCTTGGCTGGGCCTGGTTGAGTAGCTGGGCAGTTGGTGATAGTTATTCCCCATGATGAGACTGGCAATCAACTCCAGGGTGAGATCTATCACAAGCAGCTGAGTAGCTAGCTGCCTCTGGGATGTGGTCTGCTTCCTGTAAATAAGGAGAAGTCTTGGGGATAGTCTCTGGCTTATGGCACGCTTGGACCCTGCATGTAGCCATGTCCTTGTTCAGCAGCCTGCCATGTTCTGCCAACCTTGGGACTTAAAATGGACTTGAATTAATGGCCTGCTGTGTGGTTTGGTAACATTAGGACTGTGTCATTTTATTTGTCAACCTTGGCTTGTTAGCCTCAGCAGCCAGTATCTGCCTGAGTGAAGAGATGCCTCTAGCTTTAGCAGACAAGGAGCAAGAGGTAGAGCTTGAAGCCCAAGGTCAAGGAGCTTCCACACAGCCTTTAGTGCCTAGCACTCTGAACTTGGATTTAAAGCCTCCAAACTGCAAGAGAATAAACTCCTCCTTGTTAAGGCCATTCCATTTGTGGTATATATTCTTGTCAGAGCGGCACTAGGTAACCAGAACAGTTGGTCACAAGGAATCAGTGGCAGTGGGTGACAGAGTGATTATTAGCAGGGAGAGGTGAAGGCAACACTGGGTTTTGGAATCATTTCTGTCAATGGCTCATGTCTGATCTTAGGTGACTGGCTGAATGATGTTGTGTGTCAGGATTGTCACGTACTAATCCCATGGCTATGCTCCTTACAAAGTTGTTGTGTGGATACGATATCTTTGTGGGAATGTTCTTTGAAAAATGTAAAACACTGTGTGGCATTTGAGGTGACATTCCAGTTCTCTTGCTAAGACACACAAAGGAAAGAGTGCTGCTCAGATTCTGAATGTCAGAAGCACCCAGGTCCCCCATCTCTCTCATCTCACTCCTGAGCAGTGCAGTTTTACTCACTTACCTTCAAGCAATATCCCTTCCCTTGAGCACTGGGTACATCATGCTTGTGAATGCAAGGTGCTGGCATGCTTTTGCCACAGTGGAGGGCCTTGGTGGAGCTAGGGTTAAAATGAAATTGGTGCCCAATTTAATAGTAATTTCAGTAATTTAGGGACTCATATTTAATCCTCAATTCAGAAGCACACCTACATGGCACTGTGTTTGAGTCTGATTCTTATTTCTGAGTATAATAGAAGTGGCAGGCAGCAACCTGTTCTCTAATAAACCCATTTTCATCAATGACTGATTTTTCAGAAGTAAATTGCCAGGTCTTTCTTTCTGCTCAGTGTGGCTCTGAGCAGACTGTTGTTCTTAGATCCCATCAAGTTGGCTCCCACTCATAGCAACCCTATGTACAACAGAAAACCAATTATGTTGTTGAAAAAAGGTATTTGCAATAAATAACTCGGTCTCAGAAAATTCTATCATGCGATCTCTGGTGTCATTTCTCTCATCAAGGCCATATTTTCCAACTACCAGTGATTCTTCTTTGTTTCCTACTTTCACATTCCAATCACCAGCAATAATTAATACATCTTGATTGCATGTTTGGTCAATTTCAGACTGCAGAAGTTGGTAGAAATCTTCAGTTTCTTCATCTTTGACTTTAGTGGTGAGTGGATATTTTGGATAATAGTAGTATTAAACTGGTCTTCTTTGTGGTCATATGGATATTATCCTATCACTGACAGCATTATAATCAGGATAGAACTTGAAACTTTGTGATGATGAATGCAACACCGTTCTTCTTCAATTCCTGGCAAAGTAGACCATATGACTGTCTGATTCAAAATGGCCCAAACCAGTCCATTTCAGCTCACTAATACCTATGATATTGATCTTGATGCATTCCATTTCATTTTTGACAACTTCCAATTTTCTAGATTCATACTTTGTACATTTCATATTTTGATTATTAATGGCTGTTTGCAGTTGTTTCTTTCCATTTTGAGTCATGCCCCATCAGCAAATGGAGGTCCTGAAAGCTTTACTCCATCCATATCATTAAGGTCGACTCTACTTTGAAGAGGCAGTTCTTCCCCGGTCATATTTTGACTGCCTTGAAACCTGAGAGGTGGATTAGAATCCCAATATTTCAGTCACAGCCAAGCATGTTAACTATTTCTACCACCAAAGAATTCTAATCCTGAGTATAAGTAAATGAAAACTGTTATCAGCGTCTCCAGAGGCAATGTGGTTTAAATATACATGCATATAGGTATTTATTTTGCTAAAATATCAACTAATTTGTATACAAACTGATTTTACAAATGTCATTTTTGTTAGAAAGGATGGAAGGTAATACTCCTGTCAACAAACTGAAAAACTTGGACTTTGTTTAAAAATGAAAGCAATGAAGCTTATTACGGGAGAAAACAAGTCACAAATTGGGAAACACAGGGCAAAGAGGCTCTCAACACCGTGTTTCACTGGTCAGAGGTTGCAGAGGGCTTAAAAATTGAAATATCAGGAGCTAACAGTAAAAAGTATTCTGGCTGGCTTTTGTTGTTGTTAGGTGTCATTGAGTCAGCTCCAACTCACAGCAACCCTATGTACAACTGAACGAAACACTGCCCAGTCCTGTGCCAGCTTCACAATCCTTGCTATATATAAGCCCATCATTGCAGCCACTCTGTCAATACATCTCGTTGAGGGACTTCCTCTTTTTCATTGGCCCTCCACTTTACCAAGCATGATATCCTTCTCCAGGAAATGTTCCCTTATGACAACTTTACCAGAGTAGGTGAGACAAAGTCTGGCCATTCTCACTTCCAGTGAGCATTCAGCTACACTTTTTCCAGGACAGATTTGTTAGTTCTTCTGGCAGTCCATGGTACTTTCAGTATTCTTTACCAACAGCACAACTCAAAAGCATCAACTCCTCTTCACTCTTCTTTATTCATTGTCCACCTTCCACATGCATATGAGGTGATTGAAAATACATTAGCCTGGGATAGGCACACCTCAGTCTTCAAAGAGACGTCTTTGTTCTTCAGGACTTGAAAGAGGTCTTTCCCAGCAGATTTGCCCAGTGCAATACAACATCTGATTTCTTGACTGCTGCTTCCATTGGTGTTGATTGTGGATCCAAGTAATATGAAATCTTTGACAATGTCAATCTTTTCACCATTTATTGTGATGCTGCTTATTGGTCAGTTGTGAGGATTTTCATTTTCTTTATGTTGAAGTGTAAGCCGTACTGCAGACTATAGTTTTTAATCTTCATCAGTAAGTGCTTCAAGTCATCTTCACTTTCAACAAGCAAGGCTGTGTCATCTGCATATTGTAGGTGGTTAATGAATCTTCCTCCAATCCTGAAGCTGCATTCTTCTTCATATAGTCCAGCTTCTCGAATTATATGCTCAGCATCCAGGTTGAACAACTATGGTGAAAGGATACTTACACACACCCCTCCTAGTTTTAAACCATGCAGTATCCCCTTGTTCATTTAGAACAACAGCCTCCTCATCTATGTACAGGTTCCTCATGAGTATAAATAAGTGTTCTTGAATTCCCATTCTTCTCAATGTTATATATAATTTGTTATGATCCACAGAGTTGAATACTTTTGCATAATCAATAAAATACAAGTAAACATCTTTCTGATATTCTTTGCTTTCAACCAAGATCCATCTGACATCAGCAATGACATCCCTCATTCCACATCCTCTTCTGAATCCATCTTGCATTTCTGGATGTTCCCTGTCAATATACTGCTTCAAGTGTTTTTGAATTATCTTCAGCCAAATTTTACTTTTGTGATATATTAATGATATTCAAAAATTTCCACATTCTGTTGGATGATATTTCTTTGGAATGGGTACAAATATGGATCTCTTCTAGTCAGTTGGCCAGGTAGCTGTCTTCCAAATTTCTTGGCATACCTGAGTGAGCACCTCCAGAGTGGCATCCATTTGTTGAAACATCTCAATGGGTATTCCATCGATTCCTGGAGTCTTGTTTTTTGCCATTTCCTTCAGTGCAGCTTTGAGTTCTTCCTTTGGTACTATTGGTTCTTAATCATATTTCACCTTGTGAAACAGATGAAGATCAACCAATTCTTTTGTGTACAATAACTCTGTATGTTCCTTCCATCTCCTTTTGATTCTTCCTGCATCATTCAATATTTTGCTCGTAGAATCTCACAATATTGCAACTCGAGGCTTGAGTTTTTTCTTCAGTTCTTTTGGCTTCAGAAATGCTGACTGTGTCCTTCCCTTTTGGTTTTCAGTTCCAGGTCTTTGCACATTTCATTATAATAATTGACTTCATCTCCTTGAGCTGCTCTTTGAAATCTTTTGTTCAGGTCTTTCATCTTGTCATTTATTCTATTTGCCTTTTGTTACTCTCCATCCAAGAGCAAGTTTCAGAGTCTCTTCTGACATCCATTTTGGTCTTTTATTCCTTTCTTGTCTTTTAAATGACTTTTTACTTTCTTCATGTATGATGTTCTGATGTCATCCCAAAATTTGTCTTGTTTTCGGTCACTGGTGTTCAATGCATGAAATCTGTTGTTCAGATGGTCTCTAAATTGAGGTGGGATACAATCAAGATCATATTTTGGCTCTCATGGACTTCTTTAATTGTCTTCAGCTTCAACTTGAACTTGCATTTGAATTGATAGTCTATTCCACAGTCAGCTCCTGGCCTTGTTTTGGTTGAATACATTGAGCTTCTCCATTGTCTCTTTCCACAGATGTAGTAGATTTGATTCCTATGTATTCCATCTGGCAAGGTCCCCTTGTACAGCTGCCATTTATGTTGTTTAAAAAAGGTATTTGTAATGAATAAATCTTTGGTCTTGCAAAATTCTACCATGTGATGTCTAGTGCCATTTCTTACTGGCTAGCTAAAGTAAATTCTCCTAATTGGCTATTTTCAGTAAATCATTAAGAACATGCCCAAGTAATTTATTTGTATAAGTTGAACATACCCAGACAAGTTCCCTAGTTCTTTGTGTAAGCATCTTTCTGCATATTGGTCAGTCTACTTCTAATCGCCTTCTTCAGAGGGCAAGCAACCCCTCCACGAGCTTTCCCAGACTTGTTCAAGCATAGCCACATTGTTGGTTCAGTGATCAGCAAGCATTGAAAGGCATAGGACTAGCCATGTTTCATTCTGTTATACCTAGGGTTTGTATGAGTCAGAACCAACTCAAGGGCACCTAATAATATATATAAACATTGGAGAAGTAACATAAAATTCAAATGGAGTCTGAATTTATGTCAACACTCAAAATGGAATTAGGGCTCTAGCTGGAGACTGCAGCTTTCCACAAATCAAGTACTTTAGATTTTAGGTTCTCACACGTTCCCATGACTGATAAGTGGTAGAGTGAAAACAAGAAAATATCAAGACTATGTAGAAATGGTTGGTGGTGTAGTGCCTAAGGCATTTGACTGCTAACCAGAAGGCTGGCAGTTCAAACCTACCAGCCACTCCTCAAAAGGAAGACTGGGGAATCTACTTCCATAGAGATACCACCTTGGAAACTCAAGGAGGGGTTGCTATGAATTGGAAGCGACTTGAGGGGAGTGAGGTTTTTTTTTTTTTTTTTTTTTAATGTAATGTGGGATCGGGGTGTATCTTAGTCATCTCATGCTGCTGTAATAGAAATACCACAAGGGGTGGCTTTAATGAACAGAAATTAATTTTCTCACAATTTAGGAGGCTGGAAGTCCAAATTCAGGGTGCCTGCTCTAGAGGAAGTCTCTTTTTCTGTTCTAGGGGAAGTTCCTTGTCTTTTTCCAGCTTCTTTTCCTCGGTTTCTTGAAGATCAAGTGGCATATATCTTCTCCTCTGGTTATGTTTGCTTGCTTGCTTAATCTGCTTTTTTTATATCTCAAAAGAGTTTGACTTAAGACACATCCTACTTTAATACTGCCTCATTAATGTAGCAAAGAAAACCCATTCCCATGCCTGTGGATTATAGCCACAGGTATACCCATTGCCTATAGTCAATTCAGACTCATAGAGACCCTATAGGACAGAGTAGAACTGCACCATAGTGTTTCCAAGGCTGTGATATTTGCGAGAGCAGAATGCCGCATCTTTTTCCCATGGAGCAACAGATAGGTTTAAACCACTGACCTCATGATTAGCAGTCAAACGTTTAACCACTATGCTACCAGGGCTCCTTACCACAGATATAGGAGTAAATATGTAAAACATATATTTTTTGGAGGACACAATTCAATCCATAACAAGATTTTATGAGATCAAGCATCTAGCTAGGTCTAGAGAGAAAAACATGGAGAGGTGTGGTGACAAGACCTTGCCTGGTATTCATAGAGTTTCTGTCACACTAGCACTTTCAGCTGGCTCCTTCCTCTTATGTGCTGGCTATCATTTGGGTATATTGAGGGCTGGTAAACAGAAATATCTAAGATGTGGACCCAGGGTCCAAAGAGCGGTTTATACATGGCTATGGGTCAATAGAGAAGAAGATTCTTATCTTTTTCCAGTCAATTAGAAAATTTTCCAGAGGGTTTAGAGTCACAAACACGCCTGTGATGGATCTTTCTCTTTCTGCTTTTGCCTGAAAATGGAGGTACAGTAAATCCAGGTAAAAATGAAATAGAGGAAATTGTAGGGTCATTCCCTTATCTAAATTGGTCTAGGGGAAAAACAATCTGGCTGTGGTTACAGTACAAGAAAGCTGTGGACAAGCTGCCAAAAAGGCTTTTGATGTCAGCCTGGCATGCAATTCAGAGCTGTCCTGGAGGGACTGCTTTTGAAATTAAAGATTTAGGATAAATTAGGAAGAAGTCCCCTGATTAAGACTGGAAGTAAACACCAGAGTTAAACAATGAATTAAAAAACAATTTGAATTTGCAATAAAGGTACTAAACACATCTTGAAGTTCTGTTTATTTAAAAATATATATTTTTAGTATGATTTGCTCAGCCTTTCAGGTTTAGCTGTGCTTTTAAAAAGTGGAGACCCTGGGCAGAGTAAATGATTAACACGCTTGGCTCCAAAAATTTTGAGGTTTGAGTTCACTCAGAAGCACATTGTAAGAAAGTCCTGGCAATCTACTTCCAAAATATCAGCCAGTGAAAACCCTGTTGTTGTTGTTATGTGCTGTCGAGTTGGCCTCGACTCACAGTGACCCCTCCTTGGGTTTCCGAGGCAGTACCACTAAAGAAGTAGGATTGCCTAACCTTCCTTCCAAGGAGTGGCTGGTGGATTTGAACTGCCAGCCTTCTGGTTAGCATTCAAGTGCCTTAGGCACTATGCTATGGGGCACAATTCTATTCTGACACACATGGGTTCGCCATGGATCAGAATCAACTCTGTGGCAACTGTTTTTAATTTTTTAAATTTATTTAAAGGTGGAATTTTATTATGGAGAACTTTGAGTATGTGGAAAATCTTTTACTGAAGAATATTTTACTAAAGTTTATCATCCAAGTCCAATGAAAATTCACCCACACTAGTCCTGCCCCACCCACACCCCATGGACTCTTCCCCCTCCCATATTATTTTGAAACATCCCATGAATCACATTATTTCATCTGTAAACATTTCAGTGTATTTCCCTAAAAGATAAAGTATTGCTCCTTTAATAAATAACATAAGTTTTCTCTTGTTTATCCATCCAAGCCCACGGGCACAGGAAACAGTTGACATGTGAGGTTGAACGTCAAGCGAGCTTCTCCCCTTGGGGATCCAAAGCCCACTAGCTTCTTGCGTTCCCAGCCTAGAAACTTAAACTATGAGAGAAGTAGAAAATGCTACAGTGTGTAATGACCCACTGTGTTGGGAGTGTCAGTCCTAAGTGAGTGCAGGACTGCGGTTTCTCAGTCAGCCACATTCCAAGTCAGGCTGTATTAACTGGGTCATTTAGCTGCAAGCCGACTTAAGTTCCTAACTGCAGAGGAGGGAAAGAGAAATTAGGAGCTTTAGTGTAGTCAGGGGAAAAGAGATGGATTCTCATTTAAGACATGCTTTCATTGTCTGCAACAGGACAGGCTGGGCAGAGTTGGAAATAGAACACAGATGCGATCAGAACAAACAGGCAGATGTGAGAACAGTGTGCAGGTGACAGAGCCAGGTTGGAACTTTATTCTGAGCCTGAAGAGCATGCCAAGTCCAGGACTCGGCCATTGCTTCCGCTCTGCTCTTGGGTGGAGTGGTAAGGACAGAAGATGCAGGATGTGATAGTCTTGAGGCTTGTCTTCCCAGGATGGAGTTTGCTGCATTAACAAGTGCTTGTTTATGTTCTTTTTTTGCTAGTGTATGCAAACCAAAAGCTTGTGTGATAACAGTTTTCATTCCCTACTTCATGAGTATGCTGGCACAGCTGCAGGCTAGGAGAGCAGGGTCAAAGGGTGGAGAATGCAATCCAGGGACAAGCCATATAGGTTTAATAATTTCACATGTTTGGTTCCCTCTCTGATGGATTATTGAGCTCCAACTATAAGCAGCTGTCTGATAAAAAAAAAAAAAAAAAAAAACCTCACTGCCGTTGAGTTGATTTGACTCATAGTGACCCCTCCTTGGGTTCCTGAGATGGTGACTCTATGGAAGTAGATTGCCCAGTCTTCCTTCTGAGGAGTGGCAGGTGGGTTTGAACTGCCAACCTTCTGCTTAGCAGTCAAATGCCTTAGGCCTATCAAATGCCTATGCCACCAGAGCTCCTAGCTATCTCCTGGGGCCATTAAAATAATAATAATAACTTTATTTTGACTCATGATGATCTCATGTGTGTCACAGTAGAACTGTGTTCTACAGAATTTAGCATTTTTAGTGGCTAATTTTTCAGAAGCAGATCACCAGGTCTTTTTTCCAAGATACCTCTTTGGTTAACATTGAACATGTTAACTGTTTGCACCACCCAAAGTCTCTGATGGAACCAGTAGGTCCTTCTATTCCAAACTAAAATCCTCTATAGCTTCTATATGGGGCCAGCTACACCTGAAGCTATGCCTAAAGAAAAAGTGGGTGTTCAAGGGGGGTAACCAATTACGGGATTCGAGTCCCACCTAGATAGATGAGACCCGAGTGCCTCCTTACCTCTGGTTTTCTGTGTGAGCTAAGTCACATCAGCTTTTATCCAGGGATAAGAGCTGCCAACCTACAGCAAATTTGCCTTCAGCAAGTTCTCCAAGCCACACAAATAAGAAAAAGAACAGGGATAGAAATCAGAAGACATGTGTTTGAGTCCTCCTTGTTCCACTGATTAACTTTTGGAGCCTCAATTTCTCCAGAAAGGGACAATAATAGTGGTAGTAACAAGGTTGTTGTGGAAGTCAAATCAGATCATAGAATCTTTAGGATCATTACATCTTGTTGTTTGTGTTGTTGTCATTATTATTTAAAAAAGTCATTGGATTGTATGTCAAATATGACAGTGGTATAACTCTCAGTATACCACTGTCATAGATATACAACTGTCATATTTAACCTTTCAGTAACATGCTTTTACTATATCCAATAGGTTAAAATAAAAAAAAAAAAGTACATTCTACCTCTACTGCCCATGGACTGATATAATTTTAGTGAAGACTACCTTTCTTCCCTTCTTCCATTCCTTTTAAAAAAAAAAAAAAGTGTATAAAGAATCTTCCTGATAATTAGTTATAACAATACCAGTGCTAGAATCATTCTCATTTTTATTTTCTGGCCCCAACTCAATTGTTCCCTAGTGGGACTGGCTGCAGTTTTTCTTTCCCTGGCTTTCTTTTCCCTGAGGACACAGAATGTTCACAAGGAACAACATTTTCCTTTAAAAAGATTTTTCCCTGAAATCCAAGTGTTATTAATGGATGCTCAGTCCCTCCTGGAAGACACTGACCCAAATAGCAGCACAATATTTTTTTAAAAAAATACAGTTGTATAACGGCCTTTGAGTTTGTACCTGCTTCTCCCCTCTTCTTTTTTTGCTGCCCTTGGGTAGGTAGAATCTATGTAGGAAGTCACATAACAGTGTTAATAGTATTTGACCCTGTATTTTTTAATATATTTTCCAATCTACTTAATGATTGATCAAAAGGAATTGAAATTTGTTTATGATTTTCTCAACTGTTTCATAGTAAGTTTTCTTAAAGATAAGGTTCATTTGTTCATTTATTCAATAATTTGCTGAGTGTCTACTATGTGCCAAGCCCTTTGTTAGGCATTGTGGAGAATACAAAGATGAAAAATTTAAGTTCCTTGACTCAGTGAAATGAGCTTTGGTGGCGTAATGGGTAAGACATTTGGCTACTAACCAGAAGGTCCATAGTTCAGACCCACCAGCTGCTCTGTGGAATAAAGACAGGGCAATTTACTTCTGTAAAGATTTACAGCCTTGGAAACCCAACGGAGGTTGCTATGAGTCAGAATCGACTTGATAACAGTGGAATTTCGGCCTCAGTGATCATATATCTAGGAGGTAGGTAGGAGAACATGTAAAAACAAAATCAAACTCACTGCCAGTGAGTTGATTCGACTCATAGTGATCCATCCTTGAGTTTCCAAGATAGTATCTCTATAGAAGTAGATTGCCCAATCTTCCTTCCGAGGAGTGGTCAGTGGGTTTGAACCGCTAGCCTTCTGGTTAGTAGTTGCATGCCTTAGGCACGATGCCACCAGAGCTCCTAGGAAAAGAGGTAGAGGGATAAAAAAAATCTAAGAAGACAAAGGAATGAGTGTTGGATTTTGTCTAGAAGGATGAAAATGGCATCCTGGCTTGCCTCAATTCTCACTGCTCACATTCTTTGTGGACCTCTCCTCCTGCAGTTGCCTCTACCAACTCCTACAGACCTTGCTTCCCTGTCTCCTGGCCTAGATACCTCTTATCATGCAGGAGATGTGACCACTTCAAGCCTTTGGATGTTATTTCTCCCATTTGTAGTTTCTCTAGAACATGGATTGTGTCTTTTCTTTCTTGGTGTCTATTCTGAGGGATTCCAAAGTATTTGCAGGAAAGTATCTGGGAAGGAAGGCAGAGGATTACTGGATCTAAATCATCTCACCATCCCTCCTCCTTCTTGCCCCTCCTAAGCTGGCAAGGCTGGATGAGTCTGGAGCCCAGAACCCTGGTGGTGTGGAGGGATGGTTGAGGACTTTCTGAATCCCAGACTTGTCTAGAACTTGACTGAGAGAGTGTGAGACATGCATCCAATGACCCATCATATACAAGTCCTCACTGAGCAACTAATGTTTGCTCATCTCTGTGTTTGGCCACAATGAACCACACTAGATGTGGTGAGGGGTGGAGGGGTAGTGTTCCTGGGGTAATTGAAATCACCAGAACAAAATATTATGTCCTCAGTCCTGTGTTGGGTCTTGCTGATTTTGAGGGTGGACTTGTGGATGGATTTTGGCCTTCCAGGAATCCTGGCTTCACAGGTTTGATGTGAGAGCAGGACAAGTTAATGATTCCCCAGGCCATGTGCACTTTGAGTCTAAAGAGGGTCAGAGTTTGACAAGGGCAGAGGTACTCAGAGGAGCACAGGCTGTCTAGTCTGCAGTGGTGAGAGAAAGTTCTGGAATGAAAATGAGTCAGAGCGGTGAAGCTGTGGCTCAAAGCTTGTGACAGATTTTGATGAGGTTGAGAGGGGATTACATGACATCACTTTTATGTTCCTAAAGGTATAGAGGTGGTGCTTTGTTATACTGATTGGATCAATTAGTTGTGTTGATTCTAAGACTGGCATGAATTCCAAATATTCCTTTTGTTTATTCTACTACTGCTTGAGTTTGTATTGTATCTCCTTCTTTGCCCTAAACAGGTACATGAGACTCTACCTATAAAAGCATTTAATTTTATTTAAAAAATCCCCAGAAAAGCTTCTAAATGATTCTCCATAGCAAAAAGTTTATCTATCCAAATGTTTAGCAAAGTATATTCTGAATAGGAACTACCATTCTTGTGTAAATGATTCTTCATCTAAACTCAACCTGTATATTTGGTCAATCTACAGACCTATGATCTATGAGAAAGCTCTGGTGGTGCAGTTATTAAGACATTTGGCTGCTAATCAAAAGATTGGTGGTTCAAACCCAACAGCCACTAGTATGGGAGAAAGATGAGGGAACGCACTTCTATAAAGATTCACAGCCTTGGAAACCCTATGGAGTAGTTCTCCTCTACTTACAGCTATAAGTCAGAATTGACTCCATGGTGGTAGGTTTGTTCTAGTCTGACAGACCTGTGTAGGAGCTCTGGTAGTTAGTGTCTATGGTATTTGACTGCTAACCAGAAGGCTGGTGGTTCAAACCCACAAGTCACTCCACAGAAGAAATACTGGGCTATCTACTTCCACAAAGATTTACCACCTCAGAAACCCAAAGGGGACCACTCAGAATCAATGCAATGGCAGTGTGTATCTAATTGTTTGCTGGATTGAGAGATCCACTTTGACATCTTACAGACACCTCAAAATTAACATTCTCTATGTTTTTCTTCATATCTGCCTGCCCTCCACCCCTACGTACAAACAACCCAGCCCTCCTTTCTCAAAATCACTATAGCAGAAAAACTAGGGTTGTCTCTGGCCTCCCACCCTCTCTCTGAAGTTGATGTCTAACTTTCACACCTATTAAATCACTCTCAATCCTACCCTTTCTCCTCACCCCATTTCTGTGATCTTAGCTAAGATTCCTCAGCAGTGTTTGAATTATTTCAGTAGAGTGTAAATTGCTATGTCTTCCCTGTTATTGGTCTCCCCAGAGTGCTCTTTCTACAGTAAAAATCTGGCCAACTAATCTCTTTCTCAACACCCACCTGCAAGATGAACACGAAACTTCTTAGAATGGTTTGGCCAAGTTTTCATCTTTTTGTCCCAGTTCTGCTTCCAGGCCCCTTGTCTCATTCCTCCACAAAACTCTTCATGATCTGGAAAGGCCCACAGTTGTTTCTTTGCCTATGCCTATAAATATGCTTTCTCGATTACCCCTTCCTCATTTCTTCATCTGGGAAAATCAGTTTTCAAGAATTGAAACATCATCTCTTTGGCAAAGCCTTCTCCAACCCCTAGAGCAAAGCTTACTCCCTTATCTAGGCTTCTCTCACCTCAGATTTACCATATTTTAATTACACTGAAATTTGTATTAGGATGATCTGTTTTGTATCTGTCAGATTGAGAGGGAAGAGCTTGTTGTTTAACCATCACGGACAGTTCAATGTTGAACGAATGTTCTATAAGCATTGTTAATGCTTTGCTAATGATCACAAAGGACCTTAGATCTTAGAGTCTCTCCTAGCTTAATTCTTCTTAAATCATTTTTTCACTCACTCTTTCATACACTTCTTGTGCAAACATTTACTGAGTACCTTCTATGTGGAAACTCAGTCTATCTAGGTCACAAAACCTTGATTAAACAGACATAAAAGAGAAGCAGCACCAACTCTTCCTCCAGGAAGCTCAGCTCTGCAGGGCTTCATTTAAGAATCCTGGAGCTTTGGTTTTCTTTCGTCAGCTTTTTCCTTAATGGCCAAACTCATGGTGGCAGTGACAATGGATTCTGCATTAGTATTAAAAATTCATTCAATAAATAATGGATTAGAACCTCTGTTTAATAATTATTAATGCACTGCAATTTCGGTTACCCAAATCTCAAGATGTTTTAAACATAAGTAATTGAAAACACAATTAACAGCAACTTGCTGAAATAAATCTGAAAGGCAGAAAACATCCTTGAAAGCCTCAAATGATAAGAAATAAAATTCAAAAGCAGGCCCCTGTGTCTTAAGACACAGAATGGATGCTGGACTTCAGTGGAGACTTTAGAAGAATGGTAGTAAGTGGCAGAGTTGGGGACGTTGAGATTGGTTTCATGGCAGCTTCTCTGTAACTACTGAAATGTCAAGAGATCACTTCATCATGCCCAGGGAGGCATTTGCCTGACCAGTATGCTGTGCTTAGACATTTATGCCAAATGGAACCTTAGAGGCTGATTCAGGCACTTCTTCTCTAGCAAACTCAGCAAAATGGAGTCCAGACCCTGGGCCTTGGCAGTGTACTAGCTGGGGCATTGTCTGGAGTCACAGGGGCAGAAACTGTTCACCTGCTGTCCCCAGTGCTTTCTGCATTCTTTCTGTGACTGTTTCTGATTATCTTGGCTCAGCAAAAGTGGTAGAGCAAGGTCTTTGGATCAAGAATCTAAGACAAGAACCTCTTTGGCTTTCTTATTACAGCGGTAGTCAGAGAGCAAAGAAAGAAAATGTATTGAGGAATTTAGAGGATGGGCCCTGGGCACTGAATGAAGATTGTGGGCTCCAGGAAAGTATGGATTATCATTGCCAAGTATGAATTATTTTTTAACTTTTTTTTTTCCCTTAGGTTTGTTCATACTCCACTCGTATTTCACATTTGCTTTTGGTCTTGGATACACTGGGCTCCTACCTTCGATCAGTGCGTTCTAGGTTTTGTTTTGTTTTGTTCTGTTGTGCAGTAATTGATACATGATAAGTTATAGGGAAATTAAACAACATCGAGGTTGGCCAGTGATAGACACTGAATACATGGTCATTTTCCTTTCACTACCAGCCTTGTCCACTGGTCTTGCCTGGTTAATCCATGCTTAGCATTGTGAGAACTGCTTGTCAGCATAGTTTCAACAGGATAATATGGCAAATGTTATTTGACACATGGATGTTACTCCTATAGAATGACAGGTCGTTGTTCTTGTTGTTGTTAAGTGACATTGAATGGTTTCTGACTCATAGTGACCCTATGCACAGCAGAATGAAACACCTCCCGGTCCTGAGCCAGGTCCACAATTCTTGCTACACTTGAACCCTTCACCGCCACCACCATGTCAATCCACTTCATTGAGGGCCTTCCCCTCTTTCATTGACCCTCTGCCTTATCAAGCATGACATCCTTCTCCAGGGAATGGTCCCTTCTGATAACATGACCAAAGTAGGTGAGATGAAGTCTGGCCATTCTCACCTCCAAGGAGCATTCTGGCTGCACTTCCTCCAGGACAGACCTCTTAGTTCTTTTAGCAGTCCATGGTACTTTCAGCATTCTTTGCCAACACCACAGCTCAAATAAGGTCTTCCTTATCCATTGTCCAGCTCTCACATGCATATGAGGCAATTGAAAATACCATAGCTTGTGTCAGGTGCACCTTAGTCCTCAAGGAGACATCTTTGCTTTTCAACACTTAAAAGAGGTCCTTTGCAGCCAATTTGCCCAGAGCTATATGTCGTCTGATATCTTGATGGCTGCTTCCATTGGTGTCGATTGTACAACCAAGCAATGTGAAGTTCTTGACAATTTCAATCTTTTCTCCATTTATCATAATGCTGCTTATAGGTCCAGTTGTGAGGATTTTTATTTTCTTTGTATTGAGATGTAATCCATACTGTAGACTGTTTTCTTCAATCTTCATCAGTAAGTGCCTCAAGTCATCCTCACTTTCAGCAAGCACAGTTGTGCTGTAGTGTTTCACAGGTTGTTAATGATTGATTCTTCCTCCAATCTTGATGACACATTCTTCTTCATATAGTCCAGCTTCTTGGATTACTTGCTAAGCAGACAGACTGAATAAGTATGGTGAAAGGATACAACCCTGATACACTCCCTTCTTGATTTTAAACCATGCAGTGTTCCCTTGTTCTGTTTGAACGACAGTCTCCTGGTCTATGTACAGGTTCCTCATGAGTACAATTAAGTGTTCTGGAATTCCCATTCTTCTCAATGTTATCCACAATTTGTTATGATCCATACAGTCAAATGCTTTTGCATGGTCAATAAAACACAAGTAAACATCTTTCTGATATTCTTTACTTTGAGCCAAGATCCAGCTAACATCAGCAATGATATCCCTCATTCCATGTCCTCTTCTGAATTCAGCCTGCACCTCTGGAAGTTCTCTGTCAATATACTACTTCAACCATTTTTGAATTATCTTCAGTAAGATTTTACTTGTAAGTGATATTAATGATATTGTTTGATAATTTTCACATTCTGTGGAATCACCTTTTTTTGGAATGGGTACAGATATGAATCTCTTATAGTCAATTGGCCAGGTAGCTGTCTTTCAAATCTCTTGGCATAACCAAGTGAGTGCCTCCAGCAGGGCATCCATATGTTGAAACATCTCAATGGGTATTCCGTCAATTCCTGGAGCCTTGTTCCTCACTAATGCCCTCAGCGCAGCTTCAACCTCTTCCCTCAGTACCATTTGTTCTTGAACATATGCCACCTCCTGAAATGGATGAACATCAACCAGTTCTTTTTGGTACAGTAACTCTGTGTATTCCTTCCATCTTTTTTTGATGCTTCTTGCATCATTCAATATTTTCCCCAGAGAATCTCAATATTGCAACTCGAGGCTTAAATTTTTTCCTCAGTTTTTTCAGCTTGAGAAATGCTGAGCATGTTCTTCCCTTTTGGTTTTCTAAC
>NW_006921645.1:9073230-9073849 GCF_000298275.1 Orycteropus afer afer | reverse complement strand
CCCACAATTCTTCTGGTTTTCAGTCATTGGTGTTCAATGCATCAAATCTATTCTTTAGATAATCTCTAAATTCAGGAGGGATATATTCAAGGTCATATTTTTGCTCTCATGGACTTGTTTTAATTGTCTTCAACTTCAAGTTGAACTTGCATATATGAGCAGTTGATGGTCTGTTCCAGAATCAGCTCCTGGCTTGGTTTTGGCTGAAGATATTGAGCTTTTCTGTCACCTCTTACCCCAGATGTAGTCAATCTGATTCCTGTGTACACTGTCTGGTGAAGTCCACATGTATAGCTGCTGTTTGTGTTGAAAAGAGGTATTTGCAATGAATAAGTCATTGGTCTTGCAAAATTCTATCATGCAATCTCCAGCATTGTTTCTGTCACCAAGGCCAAATTTTCCAACTACCAGTGATTCTTCTTTGTTTACAACTTTTGCATTCCAGTCACCAGTGATAAGCAACACATCTTGGTTGCATGTTCAGTCAATTTCAGACTGCAGAAGAGGATAAAAATCTTCAGTTTCTTCATCTTTTGCTTTGATGGTTGGTGAATAAATTTGAATAATAGTCATATTAACTGGTCTTCCTTGTAAGCATATGGATATTATCCTATCACTG
>NW_006921645.1:9063642-9072455 GCF_000298275.1 Orycteropus afer afer | reverse complement strand
GAGAAGTGGATGGCCTCCTCCTTCTTCCTAGTTTGTCTTAGTCTGTAAGCTGCGTTGAAACCTGTGCACCATGTGCAACTCTGCTGGTGTCTGAAGCACCAGTGGCACAGCCTCAAGCCTCACAGCAACATACAAGCCTCGCAGGATGACAAACTGACAGACTTTGTCTCCCTTAGCTGTTGGAAAACTCTGCAACCTCCTCTTACCTCATTCCTAACAGGTAGCAAAGGGAAAACCTGCCCCATTCTTGAAGTAATCTAAAGAGAAGTTTAGCTGGAGCTTGAGGTATGCATGGTCAGGGGGTGGTGGGAGGTGGTGCAGTGGTGACACAGAAAGTGATGTGACCAGAGACATAGAATAGAGATATAATGTGAAATAACTGGAAAGTTCGACCAGGCTAACAGGCAAAAAGGGCAATAACAGTTCTTTAAGCTGAAAAGCAGCATGAAGTTTAGCTTAATCTGTGTATGATAGAGCAGTGGTTCTTAAATTTTAGCACTTATTAAGATCACCTAGAAGGTAAGTTTATAGCACATTGCTGAGCCCAACTTCTAGAGCTTCTGATTCAGTTGTTCTGGGATAGGGGCCTGAGAAACTGCATTGCTGACAACTTTCCAGATAATGCTGGTGTTACTGGTCCAGGAACCACACTTTGAAAAGCACTTCAATAGGGGACAGCCAAGAGGCAGGTAGGCCTGTAAGCTTGAAGTAAGATGATAGGAGCCTGATATAAGGCAGGCTCTGAGGCTCTTCAAAAAAAGGAGAGAGACTACAGAAGAATAATCTACAAGATTTAGTGTTCCAACAGGGTGAGGGATAAAGATAGTAGAATCTTTTGAAGTTTCTCTAACTGGCAGACTGAAAAAGTAATGGTGTTTCTTACAGGGAAAAGCAAGGAACAGAGGTTCCTAGTCTGGATGTAGGGAAGTTGTTTGATTGAAAGTTCCAAAGCATCCCAAGTAGATTCATCAAGAAATGTGAGGGAGACCAACTGCTTCCTACCTAGGTCCTTTGAGTCTAGCAGTGATCTGTAGGAGGAATAGTTCCAGGACAGGATGGGACTAGAGTGAGTCAAGTGAGGCACCTCACACACAAAATTTAATGAGGCATTCACTGTCAAGGTTATGCCTCCTTAAATTTTGCACCCAAGGTGCCTAGCTTGACTCATCCTACTCTCAAGGTTTTGTGATGCTATAGTTGTTGCATCGCTTGCAAGAAACTTGGTAAGATCAGGAAATTTGTCCATCAGCTATGTATTGAATCCCACCACTGGCATTTCAGTTCATATTGGAACAAAGACATAAGCTATTATGCTTTTGCCAGAGGCTCCTACACATCAGAATAAGGCTTGTATTGATCCAAATTTTGTGCCCCAGGGCTGTTTGGATGAGGCCAGTCACTGGAGGACAGAGAAGACTGGAACCCTTGCAGCTCAGCAGGGCCTCCAGTGTACGGTGTGGAAACACTCTACTAAGGCATTAGCAATACCGGGTATTTCTGTGCTGGCTGAGCCAATAAGCAGAGCCAGCTCTTCTGTAGAAGGGCAAAGATTGAGTCTTGGAACTTCTTTCTTGAACATATTTTTAACTACAGTTTTTTTCTCTCTTTTTTTTGTGTGTGTGTGTGTGTGTTGCTTATTTTTATTTATTTATTTTTTTAAGGACTTACTTTAACAAGCTCCATCATGCAACCAAAGCAATCCAAGTTTAAACCTAAGCACTCATCTCTCAAGTTCAGATTTTTCTTTCCTCTTCTCAGCTGGTGCATTCCTCAACTTCTGAATTTCTAAAAATACCCAGCGTGGTTCCCTCTACAAAACACCAGCACCCTGCCAGCTGTTAAATAAATAAACTCGAAACAAAAATGCTGTAGTTGTGAAATAAGATATATTTAATTAAATAAAAAAGGAAAAGCAAGTGCTATTACAAGAACATAAAACTGTAAGGCATAAGATAAAAACTAAATTACTACAAGGCAGCTCGATCCAATCTAATCCTTGAAGATAAAGATGAAACCAGAAAATTGCATGTATTGAGAAATCAACATAAGCCCTGAGCAAATATTAACTAGAGATCTATAAACTGGTTGATAATAAACAGTACTATGAACATTAGGATTAGGGAAGGAAATGGAAATGGAACGGCATTGGGGTATGAGAGACTAGAATTTGTCTTGCCACTCTGCTTGGAGTGAACATTTAAGGAATGATCCTGTGAGAGTTAATTCCTGTTAGCTAATTTCAGTAAACCTGAGAGGAAAAATCGAATAATATGGAGGCACATGGGCAAATCACTATTTATCATGTTTTGAAAGACACTGAGAAGGATTTGATCTCATCTTACCAGGCTATAAAATGGAGCCTGCAGATAAAGCATTTGCCTTTTACTGTGGGCTTCTAACTTAGCTATTGACATGATTTTAACAGTGTCTTTAAGCATGAAGAATGGTCCAATTACATATTAAGGAGGCTTTTTTTTATATATAGTTCTAATAAAGGTTCATTTAGACATTTATACTGACAACTTAGTTCTCTGGAAGGACATTTTTCAAATCGACTGCTCTAAGAGGACATTTCCTGTCCAAAAAAAAAAAAAAAAAGCTGCTCTCAGATGGAGAACGTTGTCCCAGCTCTCAGAGATGCCGTTTGTTTGCATAATTGTGTAAAGGCCAGGCCTTCTGATGCAAGAGTAAGCAGCAGCAGCAGCCAGAAAAATCAAGCTAATTCACAGGTGAAGATGTCCTCTTTGTCATGGTTTCAGGCTCTGGGATAAATAAGCTCCTTTGAGAGCACTCATGCATTTCATACCCCACACAGGGTGTTGCTGAATGCAGTCTGAATGGAAACCTATGCAGAGAGTGAGAGGGGTGGCTCTGACAGGCAGAGAACACAGTCCTTTTCCATCAGATCAAGGTCCGCAGACTGCCAGGTTCTCTGAGGGAACCGGAAGGCCCTTTGGTTTAATGTTCTTAGGCCCTCAGGGATGTAGGTGACCTGGGGGCTCTTAGAAGTTGTTTTTATGCCACTATTGAAACTCCAACTAAAGTGTTTCTGACAGAAAAAAAGAGGACTGTGTGCTCTTAGCTCTAGGTAAAAAGTCTCCACAACCATCTACAGTCGGAAACTGTTTGAGTCTTGTCTTGAATCTTCTTGGGGCTCATATTCTTGCTGTTAACTCCTTGAAGATAAGGATGGCATCTTAATCCTCTTTGTATAACTAGGAGTCAGTATGCATCTACTTCTTACCTTGCCTCCAGATGTATGTTGTTGTGTGCCATCGAGTTGATTCCAACTCATAGAAACCCTATATGGCAGAGTAGAAATGCCTCATATAATTTCCTAGGCTGTGATCTTTTTTTTTCCTAGAAAAGCCAGGACTTTTCTCCCATGGAGCTACTGGTGAGTTTGAACTGCCCACCTTTTGGTTAGTACCTGACAGTTTAACCGTTGCACCACCAGGGTTCCTTTTGTTCACTATTTTGTTGTTGTTGTTATGTGCCGTTGAGTCGGCCCCGACTCATAGTGACCCCTCCTTGGGTTTCCGAGGCAGTATCACTATGGAAGTAGGATTGCCCAACCTTCCTTCACTATAGATGGGTCAAAAAATAAACTTCATATATTCCCTCACTGTGTATGAAGAGCTGAAGGAAAGCTATCCTACCTAAGAATTTCTTTTGCAAGGTATATTAGTTTTGTAGTGCTGCTTCAACACAAATATCACAAGTGAGTGGCTTTAAAGAATAGAAGTTTATTTTCTCATAGTTCTGGAGGTTAAAATTCCAAATCAGGTTCTTGGCCATATCAGTGCATTTTTTTGTCATTAGCCTTAGGCATTCCTTGATTCCTCACATCTGTTTTTCTCATGGTGCATGTGTCTCTGTGTCTAATCTGCTCTTTTTACTACTTAGAAGTGATTTGATTTAGAACCCACCTTACTTTGTGGGCTTTAGTTAACATAACAAAAAAAGCCTTATTTACAAAGAGAATTAGATCCACAGGTATAGAAGTTAGGATTCCAACACAGTTTTTTGTTTTGTTTTGTTTTGTTTGAGGGCACAGTTTTTGTTTTTTTTTTTTTAGGGCACAATCCATAACATAAGGCAAAGAAAAACTTTGTTTTTAAAGTTCTGCAAGAGTGATTCTCAATCCAGGCCTGGACCCCATCTCCAGGGCTTCTCATAAGACGTGGAGATTTTTTCAAAGCTTCCCAAGTGATTCTAATATGCATCCAGAGTTGATATTCTATTTTTTATATAAAAATGGCCATCTTGGGCAATTGGTTGTGTTTGGCAAGTTATTTCTGAGACCTTGGTAGGTCTCAGGATACATTCTGAAGACAGGGTAGAAAACCTATGACTGTTTTGCATAATAATGTACAGGGTACTTTCATGATGGCCAGGGGGAAAAAAAAAATCTTTGTACATGTTGCTTTTAGAAGAAAAATGTTTCTATCCTCGTTATGGATATAAACTGTGCTATCTCTGAGAATTACTGTACATACTTGGGAAAAGTGTGCGTGTGTATGACTGTGAATATCTCAGGAACAATAGGGCACCAGAGATTCTGCTTAGGCCCAATGAGGGGACTTTCAGTCAACTGAACATGGAGCACCATAAACTAGGGCTGATCTCATGACAGAACACAGAATAAACCAGATCATGGAAAGAATTGTGTTTCAAACACTGTCAAGTTGAGTGAAAGGTTGGATGAAAGGCTGAGACTAACCTCTAGGGGTACAGTGCATAGAGAGTCATCAACTGAAGGTCTGAAGCAGTGCTTCTTTTCAGAAGAAAGCATTGGCAGATCTCAACCCTGGGAGGCAAGGCTAGGAATGAAGTTGTTCATGAGAGCATCTCCTGTGAAGACTTTCGTATTCCTTTGCTATTTCTTTTGAATTCTAGTAAAATCATATTGTACCCTATTTGTAAAATCACATTGTGTCCACCCTCTTCAATGTCATTTCCCATAGTTGCCCACACAGAATCTGTTCACAAGCTTTGCCTTTATAGACAAAGGGAAGGGCCTTAAAGAACAGTGTGGGGGGCTCTCCTTGCTCTATCCTCTCTGAGTGTGGCAGTAGTGAATGCATATAGTGCACTGGTTCTTAACTCTCGCTACACATTAGAAACAAGTGGGAGCTTTTCAAAAACTACTATGGGCCCACACTAAACCAGTTAAATCCATCTCTGTAGGTTGGAGCTCAGGGATCTGGTTTTTAACAAGCTCCCCAAGATTGTGCAGTCAGGGTTAAGAATCAGTGATAAAGAGGCAAATAGTGGTCTGAAGCTTCATGTAGTGAAACAAGTCAAAGACCAGAAGTACTCTAAAAAGCATGATAAAGAAAGAGCAGATGAGATCAGCATATTTCTCCAGATACACTAGAAAAATGTGGGCCATGGTGTGAAGGTGAAAGTGACCTGGGCTACTGTTACACTCCTGGAACCTAGTAAAGGGCTTGATATTTAGGCATATAATTTCTACCGTATTCATCTGTACACTCATGTTATATAGTTCTCAGGAATGGAATGTCTGTCAAAATACTGGCAGGGTGTGATGAAGCAGAAGTAGTACAAATAATAAAGTATTAGAATTTGTTCTTTCTAATGTTTAACCCACATGCATCCATTTCAATATCCTTTACTGTACCCTTGAAATCAATAGGGACTGATTGGCCAAAATCCTTCATTTAAATATTTATTGAATATTTACCATCTGCTCAGGGCTGTAGTAGTTCAGTGGTGGATTTCTTACCTTCCATGTAGGAGACTGGGTTTGATTCCTGGCCAATGTACCTCATGTGTGGCTACCACCCATCTGTCAGTGGAGACTTGTGAATTGCTATGATACAGGTTTCAGAAGAGCTTCCATACTAAAACAGGCAGGAAGGAAGTCCTAGTGATCTACTTCCAAAAATCCAGCTAATGAAATCTCTACGGATCACAACAGTCCAATCCTGTCGGCATGGGGTTACAATGAGTCAAGAATTAACATGATGGCAACTAACAGTAAAAATAACAACCAATGTCTAAGGCATTTGACTGCTAACCAGAAGGTTGGTGGTTCAAACCCACTAGCCACCCCATGGAAGGAAGACTGGGCAATTTACTTCTGTAAAGATTTACCACCTCAGAAATCAAAAGGGGGTTGCTATAAATCAAAATCAACTCAATGGCAGTGAGTTTATTTATTTATTTTTTGGTATGTGCTTGTTGATCACATAGACCTCCAGGAAGCTTCCAATTAAGCTGTGAGGATAAAGTATGCCCACATGAAAATATAAATTTCACCACAAGTTTGTATTCTAAAGGTTTTGGGAAAAATCCATGGCACACTTGCTGCAGAGTTTAGAGTAAGGAGTGCTCTCTGTGGGCTGGAAGGAGGCTTGACCCATGGTGAATTAGAGGCTTGAGGTAGACCTTGCAGAATGAGGAGGTTTATATGGCTGGAAGAAGGGAAAAATCCTCTTGGTAGAGTTGGTCATGTGGGGACAATTTTATTATGGGGAGTGGGGATAAAGCAGTAGCACACAAAGCTTCACTATTAGCTTTACTACAAGATAGTATATGAACTTTGGAGGCACTAGACAGAGATGTGGCTGAGTGGTACCCACATCTCTGCAGTGCTATGGTGATTAAGACAAGCAACCACTGAGAAGACACCAAGGTCATTTATCTCTGAGTTGATGAACACTAAGGAGCTCTGGTAGCGTAGTGCCTAAGGCACTTGACTGCTAACCAGAAGGCTGGTGGTTCAAACCTACCAGCCACTCCTTAGAAGGAAGGTTGGACAATCTACTTCTGTAATGATACCACCTCGGAAACCCAAGGAGGGGTTGCGATGAGTCAGGTCCGACTCCACGGCACATAACAACAAGTGGTCATAGGTGGGGATAGGGCCAATTCAGTAGAGATCAAGAGAAAAGAAGCTGATTGGGAAGAAGCAATTGCTTCATTTTAATAATAAAAGAATGAATGAGTGGATTAGATATGGATGATTTCATTTTAGACTCAAAGGCTTCTTAAAATATTCCTGTCTCTTCAACTGCCTCTTGTTAAAACTATTTGACCACAATTCCTAACCTACCATATGGGGTCCTATTCTCCAAGTCATTAATTGTTTTCTTGCATTCTTAGAGATTTTCAACTTTCTCCTAATCTAATCCTTCCTAAATCCTGTGTATTTCAGAGGTAACGTGGAGAGGCTCAGAGTGCCCTAGAAAAGATACTGTTACATCTCTAAATACTTCATTTTCTGGAGGAGTTTTTTCATCATTCATCCACACATTTATTTCATTTAATGCATTTGATTTATATGTGGGTGATGGTGATGCCTCACATGCAGGGGACAGGAACTAACTGAACATGATGCAACTAGAACACCAACCTTCACTTCACAGTGAGAGGCTTCTAAACAGAACTTTCTATTAACTAAATTACAAAACAAGATATGTATTATTAGGGGAAAAAGCAACTTGGGATATAATACTCAATTAATAAACTTAAAAAAAAAAAACCCTGTCTTAGTTACCTAGTGTTGCCACAACAAAAATACACCACAAGTAGGTAGCTTTAAATAACAGAATTTATTTTTTCAAAATTTTGGTGGCTAAAAGTCTGCCTTATTCCAGCATTTCTTGACTGCTTGTAGATATATCTTCATGTGGTTCCTGTTTTTCCTTTATGTGTGTATGTATATGTCTCTGTGTCTGTATACCTTTACAAGGCCCCACAAAGGGATAAGATTTAGGACCCACCGTACTCAGATATGGCCTCATTAATATAACAAAAGAAAAGCTTGTTCCCAAACTGGGTCACATTCACAGATATAGACGTTAGGATTCCAATATCTTTTTTGTGGAAGATACCATTCTATCCATAACATACTCTTTTATAGGACAAAGAAGAGTGATTTAAAATTACATTAATAATACTATGTTATAGTCACTGTAAGTCACAAAGTTTAAATAAAAAAGAAAAATTCAAAAATTGATTGTCTAGGCCAAAATCATGATGAGGCAGGATGATCCCTTGCTTTTTTTTTTTTTTTTTTAATTTTTTCACTGGGATTTAGGTTAAAGTTTACAAAGCAAATTGGTTTTCCATTCAACACTCCATCACATTGTATTTTGTGACATTCACTGCAATCCCCACAGTGTAACAGCACTCTTCTCAATTCCCCCTTGTGCTCCCTTCAACATTCCATCCTATCCCCTCTGATATTCCTAGTTCTATTCCTGGGCAAATGCGGCCATCTTGATATTGTATGGTTAGTTGTTGTAATGAGTTCATACCCTCCAAGTATCACTATTTACCTTATAAGCCTGTCTACGTTTGGTTGAAAGTTGGTGGTTGAGTTCAATTCTCTGCTTGAAGGGTGTCTAAGGGCCATAATCTGGCAGGTTCCACTAGTCTCCATCAGATGAGTGAGTCTGGTCTTTTTATAATTTTGAGTTTTATTCCACATTTTTCTCCACTCTATATGGAACCTCTTATTGTGATCCCTTTCAGATCAGTCAACAGTGGTAGGGTATAATAGTTAAGACTGTGTGTCAACTTGTCTGGGCCATGTTTCTAAGTGGCTTATCAGTTAAAATGAATTCATCCCCCATGATAAAATTGGATATAATGTAATCATCTCCATGATTGGATTGGCTATGATAGGAGCAGCCACTCAGTTGAAAGGAACTTTCTTCAGTTGTATGACCTGCTTCTTTTATATATATATATATATATATATAAATATATAAATATGTTGTTGTTGTTGTTATTTGCCATCGAGTCGGCCCCAACTCATAGCGACCCCTCCTTGGGTTTCC
>NW_006921645.1:9042095-9063384 GCF_000298275.1 Orycteropus afer afer | reverse complement strand
TATATATATATATATATATATATGGAGTTCTGGTGGTATAGTGGATAAGGCACTTGGTTATTTGGCTGCTAATCAGAAGGTGAGTGGTTCAAACCCACCAGCCACTCCACAGAAGGCAGATGGGGTGATCTACTTCTGTAGAGATTTATAGCCTTGAAAACCCAAAGGGAGTCACTATAAGTGGGGATCAACTCAATGGCTATGAGTTTAGTTTTGGTCTATATACATATACATGCATGCATATTGGACTTCCTGGCAAAGTTCTCTGGCTTTCTGCTGGATTTGGATCCTGCATCTTGCTCATATCATCTCTGGTTTCTGGAACTTGAACCAGTGGCCTTCGGTATTTCCTGCCAATCTTGGGTTTGTTGCCTTTGCAGCCTGTAAGTTAACAATCTACCATTTTACCTGACAATCTTGGATTCATCAGCCTCCAAAGCCAGCATCCTGCTATATTGCCTGCCAATCTTGGGTTCATCACCCACTGCAGCTACCTGAGTCAGGACAGGCCTCCAGCTTGATGTTTGACCCATGGACTTGGGACTTAATAAGCCTCCATAACTGCTGTTAGTGTTACTCTGCTATTCAAAAGGTTTTCCCTGGCCAATTCTTTGAGAAGTGGATGGCCTCTTCCTTTGTCCTAGTCTGTCTCAGTCTGCAAGCCATGCTGAAACCTGTGCACCATGTGCAACCCTGCTGGCATTTGAAACACTGGTGGCACAGCCCCAAGCCTCACAGCAACACACCACCACAGTATGACAAACTGACATACAAGTTTGTCTGTCTTAGTTGTTTGAAACCTCTCCACCCTCCTGTTACCTGGATCTCTGATGCTTGCTCACTCGGTCTTGGAAGCCCTGGCTTTCCTTTCCTTTCCCCTCAGCTTTTCCTGCCACTTGGGGGCTGAGGCCGGGGTCCCTCCCCTTACCTGAATCCTTCTGCCATTTGCTCATTCACTCCTGGATGCCCTGGCTTTCTTTTCCTTTCCCCTCCACTTTTCCTGCTACTTGGGGGTTGGGGCCTGGGTCCCTCCCCTTACCTGAATCCTTCTGCCACTTGCTCACTCTCTGCTAGATGCCCTGACTTTCCTTTCCTTTCCCTTCTGCTTTTCCTGCTGCTTGGGTGCCTGGTCCCTCTTCCACTTGCTTGCTGTTACCTGTTCTCTTCTGCTGTGCATTGGGTCACTATGAGTTGAAGATGACTTGACAGCACCTAACAACAACACAACTGACATTTCCTTGAGATAAATTTCTCTCTCTCTCTTTATATGTATATATTCATGTGTAAACTTCACTGGTTTTGTTCCTCTAGAGAACCCAGTCTAAGAGACTAGGGATCTCTGACTGTTTCCTGACCACCAACTTTGATCTAAGGAGACTCTTTCTTCACCATTGTTTACATTTGTCAGCATTTTGCCTCCTCTCTCCCAAGAGGCATGGTGGCCCCTGCAGAGGGTGTTGCAGGAAACTTGAATCAAACAGGAAATGGCACTTTGTTGTTCAGGCTTGTGGTGCTAGTGCAGAGTTCACTGGATAATACTTGGTGGGCTTCCAGCTTGTGCTTGTGTGGACTACACATTCCCATTGAATTATATTATTCTTTTATCCCATTAACTGACAGCCTCTGCCTCATTTGGAGCTGGAGTCCCTAGGTGTTGCATACAGGTAGGCACTCAACAACAAGGCAAATGTTTGCAGTTCTTAACCCACTCAAAGTCTCCTTGGCAGATGGGTCTGTCACTCTGCTTCTGAAAGTGCATGCCTTGAAAATTCTATGGAGCAGTTCTACTCTACATACATGGGATACTATGAGTTATAATCGACTCCAAGGTAACTAACAACAACAGTAACCTTTGGAGCTGTTGGGAATTCATCACAGGGTGTCTGTTTTGCTTGAAGAGGATAACTTTACTAACCAGAATGGAAAGGAAGATGAGATAGGCACTCCTACACATCCTTCAATTTTAGGTGTAGAGATAAGGAAAATCTGTAATTAAAAGTAACTGTACATGGAGTCACCATGAGTTGGAATTGACTTCATGCAATGGATTTTTTGTTTTGTTTTACATTGGGAATTCTATGAAATAAAGCAAATTTCTGTGAAGACAGTGGAATGTTAAGTAGTGAAAGTTTCCAGGAAAGGAGCAAGGAGACATGATCCAAGAGGGCCCCTGTGCTAAACAGTGGGGTGAGAATGTCTGTACCCTCCAGAATCACCTAACACCAAGCACAGGCCATAGCTTCCACTTATGGCTCATTGCTCCAGGGGTGTGAGGTCAGCCTCAGTGGTCACGGAGTAATTTATCTCTTCCATGAGTAGGAGGCATGGGGATGGTAAAGGCATCCTGAGATGACATGTGGTGGAGATGGTGGTAGGGTAGTGAGATAGAAGAACATGAGCCAGAACAGGAGGCTGGCTGTACCTGCCCTCAGGCTACTGCCCCAGACAGAGGGGAGGCACTGATATTGGTAAGTGGAGACATCGAATAACAGAAGAAGCTTCCTCCACCTTTCACTTTCTACCACAGTTGGCCCAAGCCCTTCAGTCCTGGTTTCACGGCAGTGAGTTTGGTTTTTTGGTCCATATATTCTATCACTGAAGAGAGTAGTTATATCCTTAATCCCTTTGTTTTCTCAAAAGTGAAATGGATTGAACAAATTGTGTTTTAATTTGGCATGCAATCCTACAATGTGGCAGGTACAGAAAAAGGTAGGACCTTTGACTGGGATACCTATGTATATTGGGGATGGGATTGGGCAGGATCTGGAATAAGAAGTCATACGTGAAACTATCAAGAAATATGTCTACTCCTTACCATTTTGGACACAGGGAGGCAAGTTGGAGGCACTGAAAACTTTGGTGCTATCACTTTTCCTCCAACTCTGCCCTGCGCTGGAGGCCTAGGGAAATGCCCATTGTATTGTATAAGCAATGAGGACAAAACATTGCAGTAAGTAGTGGGGACAAAATCTCCACTGGGCACACTGTATATAGGAAAGTATATTAGTTTTAAGAACAGGCTGGGTTGTACCCTTGCATCATGTGAGTTAGGTGGGTCAGGGAATACTTGTTTTCTTGTCTGTAAATGAGAATTACAAGAGTACTGCTTCACAGAGTTGGCATGAGGGTGATAATGTATCTAAATAGCTCTTGATTTTTGAAGAGGAGGTGGGTATCAGTCATTATTACAAAAATGTGCCACCCATATCTTCTGGGAGCTCTGGTGGTGTAGTGCCTAAGGCATTTGACTGCTAACTAGAAGGCTGGCAGTTCAAACTCACCAGCCCCTCTTCAGAAGGAAGATTGGGTAATCTACTTCCTTAGACATACCACCTCAGAAATGCAAAAAGGGGTCGAATTGACTCCACAGCAGTGAGTTTGGTTTTTTGGTCCATATATTCTATCACTGAATAGAGTAGTTATATCCTTAATCCCTTTGTTTTCTCAACAGTGAAATGGGTTGAACAAATTGTGCTTTAATTTGGCATGCAATCCTACAATGTGGCAGGTACAGAAAATGGTAGCAAATTACCTATCAGCAGCAAGGTAAGTCTAGCTATGGTTGAGGGGTGGTGTTAAGATCAACAAGGCATAAAAGATCCAGGGCATTTGGTTAGGCCTTGAGGAAAAGGATTTATGGAGCATGTTTGGGCAGTAAAGAGTGTAAAAAGTATTGTGTGGGGCAGCACTGAGAAATGAGATGTTCTCAGTCATTGCCTTCAGTTGTGTCCCTAACTGATAGCTGTGCTATCTTACACACACATGTTAGCCAAGGTGCATATTACAATTCTGTCCTTGTCTTCCACTGATTGTGACCTCTGTGGTCCCTTCCCAAATTGGAAGCATATGATTTACTTCTAGTAAGGTTCCCTGACTTAAACTGCCCAGCAGTGAAGGATTTTTCATATCTGCCCTTTTAACCAGTTCTAGATTTCTCTTTTTGGTAGCTCTGCTGTCCACTCATCTATGCCAAGAAATTTGGAAGACAGCTACCTGGCCAACTGACTGGAAGAGATCCATATTTGTACCCATTCCAAAGAAAGGTGATCCCACAGAATGTGGAAATTCTCAAACAATATCATTAATATCACATGAAAGTAAAATCTTACTGAAGAGAATTTAAAAGTGGTTACAGCAGTATATTGACAGAAAACTTCCAGAAATGCAAGCTGGATTCAGAAGAGAACGTGGAACGAGGGATATCATTGCTATGTCAGATGGATCTTGGCTGAAAGAAAAGAATACCAGGAAAATGTTTACTTATGTTTTATTGACTATGTAAAAGCATTTGATCGTATGGATCATAACAAATTATGGGTAACATTAAGATGAATGGGAATTCCAGAGCACTTAATTGTACTCATGAGAAACATGTACATAGACCAGGGATCTGTTATTAGAACAGAACAAGGGGATACTACATGGTTTAAAATCAGGAAGAGAGTGTGTCAAGGTTGTATCCTTTCACTGTACTTATTCAATCTGTATGTTGTTGTTGTTGTTACCCGACTCATAGTGACCCCTCCTTGGGTTACCGAGGCAGTATCACTACGGAAGTAGATTGCCCAACCATCCTTCTGAAGAGTGGCTAGTGAGTTTGTACCGCCAGTCTCTGGTTAACAGTCAAGTGCCTTAGGCATTACACTACCAGAGCTGCCATTCAATCTGTATAGTGAGCAAATAATCCTAGAATTTAGACTATGTGAAGAAAAATGTAGCATTAGGATTGGAGGAAGACTCATTAATAATCTGCGATATGCAAACGACACAACTTTGCTTGCTGAAAGTGAGGATGACTTGAAACACTTACTAATGAAGATTAAAGACTACAGTTTGCAGTATGGATTACACCTCAACATAAAGGAAATGAAAATCCTCACAACTGGACCAATAAGCAACATCAAAATAAATGGAGAAAAGATGGAAGTTGTCAAAAATTTCCTATTACCTGTTTCCACAATCAACACCAATGGAAGCAGCAGCCAGGATATCAAACAAAATATTGCGCTAAGCAAATCTGCTGCAAAAGATCTCTTTAAAGTTCTGAAGAGTGAAAAATGTCTCTTTGAAGACTAAGATTCTACCTACACCAAGTCATGGTTTTTTAATTGCTTCACATGCATGTGAAAGGAACTCTGGTGGCATAGTGCTTAAGCCATTTGACTGTTAACCAGAAAACTGGTCATTCAAACCCACCAGCCACTCCTCAGAAGGAAGATTGAGCAATCTACTTCCCTGGAGATACTGCCTCAGAAATCCAAGGAGGGATCAATATGAGTTGGAAACAACTCAATGGGCAGTGAGTTTGGTTTGTTTTTTTATATGCATATGAGAGCTGGACACTGAATGAAGAAGACCGAAGGAGAGCTGATGCTTTTGAATATTGAAAGTACCATGGGCTGCCAAAAAAAGTAACAAATCTGTCCTGGAATAAGTGCAGCCAGAATGCTCCTCAGATGTGAGAATGGCCAGACTTTGTCTCACCTGCTTCGGTCATATTGTCAGAAGGGGCCATTCCCTGGGGAAGGATATCATGCTTGTTAAAGTTCAGGGTCAATAAAAAAGGGGAAGGCCCTCAGTGAAATGAATTGACACAGTGACTGCAACGATGGGCTCAGGTATAGCAAGTATTGTGAGCTGGTGCAGGACTGGGCAGTGTGTCATTCTGTTGTACACAGTTCTACTATATGTGGGTCGCTATGAGCCAGAGCCAACTCAACGGCACCTAACAACACCTACTGTTCATGAGCATATACTGACCTCTACTATCCTGGAATAAAGGGATCCTTCTCCATTCCTCCACCACTCATCAGTCAGTTCGCTGTACTATGGTGGCTTATGTGTTATGGTGATGTTGGAAGCTGTGCAACTGGTATTTTTAATAATACCAGCAGGGTTACCCTGGTGGACAGTTTTAAATGGAGCTTCTAAATTAAGCCAGAAAATTAGCCAATGAAAACCTATGGATCACAACAGAACATTTTCTGACTTGCTTGAGGATCAATCTCTGGAGAAAGACATGTTTCGTGTAGTAGAAGGCCAGCAAGGGTGAGGAAAACCTTTATTAAGACAGATTGGCACAGTAGACTCAACAATGGACTTGAACATGCCAGTGATGGTGAAGATGATATAGGACCAGACAACCTTTCATTCTGTTCTGTATAAGGTTGCTATGCATTGGAGTTGATGGCAGTTATCTACCTAATTAAGGAGCTCTGGTGGTTCAGTGTCTAAGGCATTTGACTGCTAACCAGAAGGTTGGCAGTTCAAACCCACCAGCCACTCCATGGAAGGAAGACTTGGCAACCTATTTCCATAAAGATTTACTTCCTCAGAAAGCCAGTGGGGGTTGCTGCCATTGACTAGATGACAGTAGCTTTGGTTTGGTATCTGTCTAATTATCTCCATTCCTAGGAGATGACAGTGGATGATCAGTCCCCCAACGTAATCATGTTAGTCATCCAGGTTGTTTTGGTCAGTGCCCCTCTGTGTTTAGTCCTTGGATTTATAATTTGCATTTGTGCATGTGTATGTTAATCACAGTGTTTTACCTTCAGGATTTCTCTCTTGTCTCCCAGTCTTATTCTTGGCCCTTCCCATCTTCATCTTTGTTTCTAGACTGAGATCTTATTATTTAAAGACTAAGGAACCACACCTTTTCCTGCAGCCTGAAAGGGAGATAGCTGGTTAACAAAGAAAGCAGTGGATAGTGATTTTTCTTTTTCTTCTTGCTCAGGTCTGAAGCAGAAAAAACTGTGGCTCACTTCAAACTTGAGCAGTGGCTGTGAATGTATTCACTCTTGAATTCATCTGTGAGGTGATTATACACAGCTTTGATGTTACACCAAGACTACCTGGGTCGTTTTGTTCCAATTACTCAGTGCAGAGGAGGAGGACTTCCATGCCCGATGAAGGTGCCCAACTTTGATGTTTTGGCAAGGCTGCCCTTCTTTGGGCTGGGGCTTCAGAAGGCACTCTGGGCAGCTGGAGCACTTCCAAATGGTGGGGCTCTAACCCTGGAGCTGAGAAGGTGAGGGGCCTCTGCACACAGGCCCGCTTTCTCAGCCCTGAGAGCCTAGGGGTGGGGGAGCCCTAAGTGCGGGCCTATCAAGCACATTTCCCACTGCATCACAGAGGATTTGGAAATAACCTCATTTTCCTCAATTAGGAAGATGGAGATTGTAATGGCTATACTTTGCTCTCCTCAGACGTCTTTCATCTCTGAATCGCAAAGTGCTCTGAAAGCATGATTAACGAAGCTTCCCAACTCCCCAGCTGGGCAGGCGCCTCACTGCCTGCTTCGGTCCAAGCTAAATGGTTGAGGCCAGCTCACTGGGTGAGTGCAGGGTAATGGGAAAGTCTGCTGATCCCAACACAGGGCAAAGAGGATGGCTGACAACCCCTCAGGATGGGGCAGGGAGGGAAGTGTTTGTAGTGAGAGACAGCCCAAAGCTCGTTGCCATTCAGTCGACTTGGACTCACAGAGGCAGCCAGGGGTGGGACGGTATTCCTGGACTGAGAGGCAGAGATCTTGGAGCCACCCTGGCAGGCCTCTTGGTCTATTGCAAAACACAGATCTGTGAGGACTCCCACCCTACCCCTAGGTCTTAGTGAGTGAAAAACAGAGAGTGTGCTTTGAAGATGTCTCAGGTCCCTCCTAGCTCTGCCCTTAAGAGTCAGTTTGAAGATATATCCTGAAGCCGTGGAATCCCCTGACAACCATGTCTTGCCTCTGTAGCTGCCCTGCTCAGCATTCAGAGTGCTCATCAGCTCCCGTAGAGCTTCCAAACCTTCCTTCACCTAGGAGCTCTCCTCATTGCTTGCTTCCTCCATTGCTACAACCTACCCCACTGCACAGGTTCTTGATTCCCAGTCCTCAAACACCACTTGGTCAGATTATCTTCCTCTTCCAGTCACCCAATACTTGGCCTGCCTTCCATTAGGATATGGTCTCCCACTCTTATCACTTTCCTCCAAACAGAAATACCAGCTCCTTCTGTATATTTGCCAGGCTGATGGTGCAAATAGTTAAACATTCAACTACTAGCTGAAAAACTGATGGCTTGAACCCATCCAAAAGAGCCTCAGAAGATAAGCCTGGCAATTTGCTGCTGAAAGGTCACAGCCTTGAAAACCCTGTGGAGCGGTTCTACTCCACCCCATGGGCTCATGATGAGTTTGAATTCACTGGATGACAACTAACAAAAACAACTAATTGTTCTTATTTATCCATCTAAATTGCACCCATTCTTCAAGGCCCTCACAGCCTACTCAGCACCTGGGATTTTTGCTTAGCATCAAGGATCCCAGCTTATTGTGTTTCAAGAGTTTTGTCTCCTTGTTTTAGATGTTACGCCCTCTCATCTCTTTATGTTCTTGATATTCCTACCTGCCTGTGGTAGTTCCTCTCTCCTTTTAATTAGCTGTCATTAGTATGAGAACAGTGGTGGTTCAGTGGTAGAATTCTCATCCTTTATGTAAGATCCCCATGGAAGCAGCAGTCAGGACATCAGATGGTGTATTGCACTGGACATATCTACTGCAAAAGACCTCTTTTAGGTGTTAAGGAGTAAAGATGTGATTTTGAAGACTAAGGTGCCCCTAACTCAAGCTATAGTATTTTCAATCACCTCATATGCATGTGAAAGCTGGACAATGAATAAGGGAGACCGAAAAAGAGTTGATGCCTTCGAATTGTGGTGTTTGCGAAGAATTCTAAAAGTACCATGGACTGCCAGAAGAACTAACAGATCTGTCCTGGAAGAAGTGCAGCCAGAATGCTCCTTAGAAGGGAGAATGGCTAGACTTCATCTCATGTACTCTGGTCATGTTGTTATAAGGGCCTAGTGCCTGGAGAAGGATACGCTTGGTAGAGAGTCAGTGAAAAAGGAAAAACCCTCCACAGGATGGATTGACACAGTGGCTGTAATGATGGGCTCAAGCATAGAAAGGATTGTGAGGATGGACTAGGACCAGGCAGTGTTTTGTTCTGTTGTACATAGGGATGCTATAAGTCAGATCCAACTTGACAGCACCTAATAACATGTAAGAGACCCAGGTTTGATTTATGGTCATTGCATTTCATGCACAGCCACTACTCATGTATAGTGGAGGCTTGAGTGTTGCTCTGATGCTGAATAGGTTTGAGCAGTGCTTCAAGACTAAAACAAATTAGGAAGAAAGGCTTGGCGATCTACTTTCAATCATCAGCCAAGGAAACTCTACTGATCACAGCAGTCCTAACCTGTTGTGCTTGGGCCTCTTATGCATTTGGTCACTAAGAATTGGGGACTGATTTGATGACAGCTAAGAATAACAACAATAACAACAACAACAAGAATGATAACATGCTATACTAGAACTGAAATCACCAAGTTATTAAAATATAGATACAACAATAGAGGTATATATTTTCTCATAAGTATCCTTGTTTCCAGATGAACAATGGGACAGCTACCTGGATACTCAGCTACATTTTTCAGAACCTCTCTTTTCTTCTCTGTACTCTGGATGGTTGGTGCTGTAGGATAGCTATGCAGATACAGGCAGTGCACAAGGGTGAGGCTCCAGAGAAGGGAAGGTAGTAGAAGCTTCTTTCCCTTCCACTTGAAGAGGCATTAAGGAAAAAAAAGAGAGAAACTATCTATTTTTTATTATCGATCTTTAAAACAAGCAAACATTTTATTGTGATTTGGGTGAAAAATTTACAGAGCAAATTGATTTTTCATTCAACAGTTCATACACATTTTGTTCATGGCATTGATTGCAATCTACACAATGTAATAGCATTCTTCCCACTTCCTCCCTGTGCTTACCATTCCCCTTTGTTCTTCTTTCCTATCCATTCCTGCCTTCTGAAAATTTATTCCTGGGAAAATGCTACCATTTTGATCTGTATGGTTGATTGTTCTAAAGAGTGCATACCTCCCTAGTGTTACCATTCACTTCATGGGTCTAACTATTGTTTGGCTGCAAGTTGTGCCCCAAGAGTGAGTTATGTTTCAGGCTAGATGGGTGACTAACAGCCATAGTCTTGGGGGTTCTATCAGTCTCTATCAGACCAGTAAGCCTGGTCTATTTTATTATTTTGAGGTTTGTTCCATAATTTTCTTCCACTTTATCCAGAATCACCTAATGTGATCCCTTTCAGAGTGGTTGGCACTGGTAGTCAGGCACCATCTAGTTCTTCTGGTCTCAGGGTTATAGAGGCTGAGGTTCATGTGATCCACTAGTCCCTTGGACTAATTGTTTCCATATGCCCTTAATTTTCTTCACTCTTCTTTGCTCTGGGCAAGAAGAAACCAATAGCTATACCTTAGATGGCTGTTCATAAGCTTTTAAGACCCCAGTTGCTTGCTACTCACCAAAGTAGGATGCAAAACAATGTCTTTGTGACTATGTTATGCCAATTGACCTCAGTATCCCCAGTGACTGGTCCTGAGCCCACAGGCCCAGTGACTCACCCCTTCAAGGCATTTGGTTATGGTCGTGTAATTCTTAAGGGATTTGACTGCTAACTAGCAGTTTGGTGGGTCAAACCCACCAGCCTCTTGGTGGAAAGAAGATGGGGCAATCTACTTCTGTAACTACTGCCTGGGAAACCCAATGTGGATTGCTATGAGTCAGAATCGATTTGATGGCAGTGAATTTGATTTTCTTGGTTTAAGAAGTTTTCATAACTTTGCCTAATACTAGCTCTACTAGATTTATGAGCATTTTTACATCACAAGCAAATATGTATGTAGAAATATCACCTTCCAAACCTACATATGGCCATGGGTATAGTGCCATTTGCCTACTCATACCTGATCCTCTTGCTTGTCTACCTATGTATCCACTCATAGACTAATGTTTTTACTACTGATAATGTAGCACTGTGTATGTAAAAGTGTTTACCTTTGTTGTCTGTAACTCTTGTGCACCTCTCCATGTTTCCCTTTTCTTTAGTAATATTGTGCTGGTCACCCACTTTTTGTATATTGCCTTCCTTTCACATGGTTAACAAGTGTTTCTTATCTAGTTAGTAATTTTCCTTTCCCTCCCCTCTAACCCTGGTAACCATCAAAGAATATGTCTTCTCATGTATAAACCTTTTCTTTGACTTTTTATAATAGTAGACTCACAATATCTGTACTTTTGTGATTGACTTATTTCACTCAGTATAATGTCCCTCAAGTTCCTCCACATTATGAGGTGTTTTGCAGATTATTCATTATGCTTTAATGTTACATAGTATTCCACTATATATATATACCATAGTTTGTTTATCTATTCATCCATTAATGAGCCTTTACATTGTTTCTGTCTCATTGGTATTGTGAATTATGCTGTGAAGAAAATGGGTGTGCATATATCTATTCATGCTCTGGCTCTCACTTTTTTAAGATATATAAGTAGTAGTAGGATTACTATCAAATGGTATTTCTATTTTCAACTTTTTAACGAAGCACCATACTGTTTTCCACAGTTGTTGTACCATTTTATAGTCCCACCAGCAGTATATGAGAGTTCCAATCTCTCCACACCCATGCCAGCACTTGTTGTTTTGTGTCTTGTTGAGCTTTTTGCTATTATTGCTAAAGTGAGATGATACCTTTTTGATTTGCATATATCTAATGTCTAATGATTATGAGCGTTTCTTCATGTGTTTGTTGGCCACCTGAATATCTTCTTTGGTGATGTGTCTGTTCATGTCTTCTGCCCATTTTTTGATTGGATTGAATATCTTTTTGATGTTGAAGTGTTGAAATTGTGAAGTTCAGAGATAAGTCTCATGTCAGATATATTGTTGACAATTACTTTTCCACATTCTGTAGGTTCTCTCTCTCTCTTTTATTCAAATATTAAAGAGCAAAGATGTGACTTTGAAGGCAAAGGTGTGCCTAACTCAACCCACGGTATTTTCAATTGTCTTATATGTATGTGAGAGCTGGACAATGAATAAGGAAGACTGAAGAAGAGTTGATGCCTTTGAATAATGGTGTTGGTGAAGAATACTGAAAATACCATGGACTGCCAGAAGGCAAACCAATTTTTCCTGGAATGAGTGCAGCTGGAATGCTCCTTGGAGGTGAGAATGGACAGATTTCGTCTCAACTATTTTTGTCATGTTGTTAGAAAGTCCTAGGCCTTGGAGAAGGATATCACACTTAATAAAGCAGAGGGTCAGTGAAAAAGGGGAAGACCCTAAACAAGATGGATTGTCACAGTGACTGCAATGATGGGCTCAAGTATAGCAAGGATTGTGAAGATGGTGCATGATCAGGCAGTGTTTTGTTCTATCGCACGTAGAGTCACTATGAATCAGAGCCAATTTGATGTCACCTAACAGCAACAACAGGGTCTCTTTTTTTGCTCTTTTGGAGAAGTGTTTTGATGAACATAAGAATTTAATTTTTAGAACATCCCAGTCATCTAGTTTATCTTCTGCTGTTTGTGTATTTTTTGTTATCTTTGATAATTTATTTATGCCATAAAACTAGGGCCCCTAAATTTGTCCCTATTTTTTCTTTGATTATCTTTATAATTTTAGATTTTACACTTAGGTCTTCAGCCATCTTGAGCTAGTTTTTGCATATAGCTTGAGGTAGGGATCTTGTTTCATCTTTCTGCAAATGGATATCCAGTTTTTCCATTTGTTAAAGAGACTGTCTTTCCTCCATTTAATGGATTCTGGCCTTTTGCCAAAGATCAGCTATTCACAGGTGGCATCTATTTCTGGGCTCTTAGTTCTGTTCCATTGGTCTATTTGTTTGTTGTTGTGCCAATGTCAGGCTATTTTTAACTACCATAAGTTTTGCTTATCTGAGGTCTCTTTCCTTGCCATATAAAACTAGGGGTTGGCTTTCCCATGTCTTTAAAGAATGTTGATGGAATTGGGATCAAGATTGCATTATATCTATAGATTACTTTGGATAGTACTGACATTTTTACAACGTTCAGTCTTCCTATCCATGAGCATGGTATGTTCTTCCATTCGTGTAGATTTCTTTTAGTTTTAGTTTTATTAATGTTTTATAATTGCTTTGTATAGGTTTTTGTGTCCAAGGTAAGATTTATTCCTAAGCATTTTATCTTTTTGGTAGTTATTGTAAATGGAATTGTTTTCCCCATTTCCTTTTCAGAGATCTCTTTGTTGATGTAGAGGAATTGGACTGAGTATTTTTAAATGTTGATCTTTTACCTGTTACTTTGCTGAATCTTTCAATAACTTCTAGTAGTTTTCTTGCTGAGTTTCTGTGTTTTCTATGTACAGGACCATATCATCTGGAAATAGAAATCGTTTTACTTCTTCCTTACCAATTTGGATTCCTTTTATTCCTCTTTCTTGCTTTATTTTCCTGGCTAGGACTTTCAATACAATATTGAAGAGGAGTGGTGATAGACATCTTTTCTGGTTCTCAAAGGGAATGTTTTCAGATTCTTTCCATTTAGAGTAATGTTGGTCATTGGTTTTGCATATATACATTTAATTATGTTGAAGAATTCCCTTCTCCTATTTTGTTGAGTTTTTTTTTTTTTTTTAATCAAGAATAGGTGTTGGTTTTTATCAAACATCTTTTCTGCACTGATTGATATGATCATGTGATTATTTTCCTTTGCTTTATTTATGTAATGGATTACACTGATTGTTTTTCTTGTGAACTCTCCTTGCATAATGTGTTATCATGGGTTCTCTAGAGAAGCAAAAGCAGTAAAGTTTATATATATATATATATATATGGAGAGAGAGAGATTTATCTTAGGAAGATGGCTCACACACTTATAGAAGCTTGCAAGTCCAAAGTTCTTGGATCAAATGTCAAGCTGGAGGTTTTGTCCAACTCATGCAGCTGCAGAGGCTGATGAGCTCAAGGTTGGCAGGCAGTATACCAGCTGTTGACCCCGACAAATGACAGATCCAAGATCGCCAGGCAGAATGGTGGATTGTTAATTCACAGAGAGTTGTAGGCAACACAACTGGATCCAGATCCCCAGAAGAGGGTCTCATTTTCCCAGGATGTTCACACATATACCAAAAGCAGGCCACACCCTAGGGAAACTCCCTTTCAACCAATTGGAAACTCAAAACATATACATCCAGTCTCATCATGGGAATAACCCACATCACAACTGCTAAAACCACTTAGAATTATGGTCCAGCCAAGTTGACACACAACTCCAACTATCACACATATCTACTATGAATCCCATTGGTCATCATGATTTTTTGATATAATGTTAGATTCTATTGGCTAATATTTTGTTGGAAATTTTTGTGTCTGTATTCATGAGAATCATGAGAATCACCTCATAGGCATGTGAGAGCTGGACAATGAATAAGAAGACTGAAGAAGAGTCAATGCTTTTGAGTTGTGGTGTTGGCAAAGAATACTGAAAGTACCGTGGACTGCTAAAAGAACTAACAAATCTGTCTTGGAAGAAGAGCAGCCGGAATGCTCCTTGGAAGTGAGAATGGCCAGACTTTATCTCACCTACTTTGGTCATATTGTCAGAAGGGACCATTCCCTGGAGAAGGATAACATGTGTGGCAAAGTGGAGGGACTATATGAAGAAGAACATGGCATCAGGATTGGGGTAAGACTCATTAACAATGTACATTATGCAGACTACACAACTTTACTCTCTGCAAGTGAGGATGACTTGAAATACTTACTGATGAAGACTGAAGACCACAGCTGCAGTATGGATTACACATCAATATAAAGAAAACAAAAATCCTCAAAACAGGACCAATAAACAGCATCATGATAAATGGAGAAAACATTGAAGTCATCAAAGACTTCATATTACTCATATTACTAGGTTCTATAATCAACACTAATGGAAGCAGCAGTCAAGATATCAGATGTCATATGGCATTGGGAAAATCTGCTATAAAGGACCTCTTTCAAGTGCTGGAGAGCAAAGATGTTTCCTTGAAGACTAAGGTGCTCTTGACACAAGCCATGGTATTTTCAATTGCCTCATGCATATGAGAGCTGGACAATGAAAAGGGAAGATTGAAGAAGAATGGATGCTTTCGAGTTGTGGTGTTGGCATAGAATGCTGAAAGTACAATGGACTGCTAAAATAATTAACAAATCTGTCCTGGAGAAAGTGCAGCTGGAATGTTCCTTGGAAGCAAGAATGACCAGACTTTGTTTCACCTACTTTGGTCATGTTGTAAGAAAGGACCATTCCCTGGAGAAGGATATCATGCTTGGCAAAGTGGAGGGACAATGAAAAAGGGGAAGGCCCTCAACAAGATAGATTGATATAGTGGCTGCAGTGATGGGCACAGGTACAGCAAGGATCATGGGGCTGGCACAGGACTGGGCAGTGTTTTGTCCTGTTATACATGAGGGCACTATGAATCGGAGATGACTCGACAGCACCAAACAACAACAGAGTGGAGGGTCAATGTAAAAGCAAAAGGCCCTGTGGTAGTTCAGTTTGTGTGTCAACTTGGCTGGGCCTGGTTGAATGACTGGGCAGCTGGATGTAGTATTCCCCATGATGAGACTGGTAATCAACTCCATGGTGGAATCTACTGTGAGCAGCTGAGTAGCTGCCTTAGGGAATGTGGTCTGCTTCCTGTATATAAGCAGAAGCCTTGGGGAATGGTTTCTAGCTTATGGCATGCTTGGATCTTGCATGTAGCCATGTCATTGTTGAGCAGCCTGCTATGCTTTGCTGACCTTGGAACTTACAATGGACTTGAATGGTTTGGTAACATCTGTGTGGTTTGGTAACATCAGGACTGTGCCTTTTTACTTGTCAACCTTGGATTTTTCAGCCTCAGCAGCCAGCAGCTGTCTGAGTGAAGAAACACCTCTAGCTTCAGTGGGCTGGGAGCAGGAGGCAGAGCTGGACCCCAAAACTGAGGGGCTTTCACCCAGCCCCTAGTTAAAGCCTTAAAGCCTCCAAACTGTAAGAGAATAAATAAACTCCTGTTTGTTAAGGCCATCCTATTTGTGGTATATTCTTGTCAGAGCAGTACTAGGTAACGAAAACAGCCCTCAAGAAGTTGAATTGACACAGTGACTGCAACAATGGTTTCAGGTATAGCAAGGATTGTGGGGCTGTCACATGACCGGGCAGTATTTCATTCTGTTGTATACGAGTGGCTATGAGTCAGAGATGACTGGACGGCACTTAACAACAACAAGAGCATTCATGAGAGATATTGGTCTATAATTTTTTTTCAGTAATGTTTGCTTCATGAAATGAATTATTCCATCCTTTTCAATGTTCTGGAATAGTTTGAGTAGGCTTAGCATCAGTTCTCTGAATCTTTGGTAGAATTCTCCAGTGATGCTGTCTTGGCCAGAACTTTCTTTTTTTAATGACCTGTTCAATTTCTTTTTTTGTTTTGAGCCTGTTGAAATTTGCTACCTCAGTCTGTTAGTTTAGGTAAGTCATGTGTTTCTAGAAATTTGTCCATTTCTTCTAGGTTTTCAAATTTGTGGTACAGTTCTTCATAGTATTCTGTTATTATCCTTTTTATTTTGGTTGGTTCTGTTGTGACATCATCCATTTTATTTCTTGTGTTTATTATTTGCCTCTTCTTTCTTTTCAGTAGTTAAATTTGCTAGTAGTTTCAATATTGTTAGTCTTTTTGATAAACCAACTTCTAGTCTTATTGACTCTTTTTATTGTTTTTGTCTTACTTTAATTCTGCTCTAATTTTTATTATTTCTTTTCTTCTGGATACTGTAGGCTTTTTTGTTGCTCTTTTCCTAATTGTTGTAGTTACTGAATTAAAGTATTAATTTTAGTTCTTCTTTTTTGATGTGTGCATTTATTGCTGTAAACCCACCTCTGAATAGTACTTTCACTATGTCCCAAAGGTTTTAGTTTGTTGTGTTTTCATTCTCATTTGCTTCTAGGAATTTTCATTTATTTATTTATTTATCATTCCACATTTTACTTCTTCTGTTACCCAGTAGTTTTTAAGCAGGGTGTTATTCAGTTTCTATGTATGTATTGTTTTCCCTCCAATCTTCCTATTATTGATTTCTAATTTTATAGCATTATGATCCAAGAAGATGCTTTGTAGTATTTTGATGTTTGTTTTTACTTTTGTTGAGGTTTTATTTGTGGTCTAACATATGGTCTATTCTAGGTACTTGATCCATGTGCACTACAAAAGAATGTGTACTGCAGTTTTGTTGGTTGGAGTGTTCAGTATATGGCTATGAGGGCAAGGTGGTTCATTTTGTTGAAAACTTCTGTATCTTTGTTGAATTTCTTTCTGGTTGTTCTTTCCTTCATCAAAGGAGGTGTGATGAAGTCTCCTACTATTATTGTGGTGCTGTTGTTGTTAGGTGCTGTTGAGTCATCTCCAACTCATAGTGACCCAAGGTACAACAGAAGGAAACACTGCCCAGTGCCGTACCAGCCTCACAATCCTTGCTCTACCTGATCCCATCATTGCAGCCATCATATCAATCCATCTTGTTGAGGACCTTCCCTTTGTTCATTGTCCCTCCACTTTACCAAACATGCCATCCTTCTCTAGGGCATGGTCCTTTCTGACAAAATGACCAAAGTAGGTGAGATGATGTCTGGCCATTCTCGCTTCCAAAGTGCATTCCAGCTATACTTCTTCCAGAATAGATTGTTAGTTCTTTTAGTAGTCTGTGGTATTTTTCTGACTCATAGTGACCCCCATTGTAGTGGTAAATCTTTACAGAGGTAGATTGCCCCATCTTCCTTCCATGGAGTAGCTGGTAGGTTTGAAACCACCAGCCTTCTATTTAACAGTCGAATGCCTTAGGCACTGAGCCACCAGAGCTTCTTTCTGGTTAGTTAGTGGTTAATTATTTCTTCCCCTTTCACTGGCTGCCTCCTTGTTCTGCAGTCACCTGTGCCACTGGAAATCTCACCTGTTTCCCTGTGCTTTGCTCTCCCTGATCCAGTGTATATTCCACCTACTTGATTCCCTCCAGATCTGTCCCCACTTTGCCTCTGTCCCAGTGTGGATTCCATGATGTTTTTTTCTCCTTGTCTGTGTATGATGCCTTCTGTGTCTCAAAAGGGCCACACTTTGTCAGGTTCCATTCTCTTCTCTCTACCCAGTCTCTCTCCTCACTGAAACTGAAAGATTATGGCTCCAGTCAGGCAAACCTTAATCATGAAACTGACATCTTTGTTTTTTAATACTTTAATATTTTCATGACTTGTGGGACATATATCACCTGTCAATCCCTTTCTAATCAGTGTTTGATCTAATTCTTTATCCTTTCATTTGATGCTCATTACTTGTATCTGTTTCACTCAGTTTTTCTGTGTCTCTGTTGTAGAGGGATTGGGCTGAATGTGTTACCAGGACACCATCTTGTCTCTACCTCTGTTATTACTTATTAATATGCTTCTAAATATTGCAAGTTCCTGGGTTGTGCAAATAGTTAATGTGCTTGACTGGTAACTAAAATGTTGAAGTTTTGAGTCCATCCAGAGGTGACTCAAAAGAAAGCCTGGCAATCTACTTGAAAACAAACAAACAAACAAAACAAAACAAAACAAAAACAGGCACCAAAAACCCTGTGCATAGTTCTATTCTGACACACATAGGGTCTCTGTGAGTTGGCATTGACTCAGTGACAACTATAATTAAATGTTGCATTTGGAAAAAAACAAAAATAATTCTACACAAGAAAATTTTTCCACCAGTGTTTTGGGAATCCCAAAAGTTTCTTAGATAAGGAAGTTGACAAGGTCAAATCATGCCTTGAAGGATGACTTATTGTTGTTATTGTTGTTTTTATGTGCCGTCAAGTCGGACCTGACTCATAGCAACCCCTCCTTGGGTTTCCAAGGCAGTATCACTATGGAAGTAAAATGCCCCATCTTCCTTCTGAGGAGTGGCTGGTGAGTTTGAACCACCAGCCTTCTGGTTAGTAGTGACTAAGTAATTGGAAAATTTCTATTCTGACCCTAGAAGTTGTGATCTATCTTCCTCAGTTCCCTACAAAGTGGACACAACCTCTGGAAAGGCACTCACCCATGGCTCTCAGGAGCTGAGGCAAGTCATCAGCCTGGAAGGCTGCACCTTGTTTTCCTGCTGTTAGAATGCCCTAACTAGCCACAAAAGAGGTTCTGGGAAAAAGTTCTATTTTGTTGTAGAGGTTTTCAAGTGTACAAAGCGCAGTAAAATTTAATTCTAACCCTTTTCTGGGACAAAGAAAGAGAAAACTGCTGAAGTGGAAAACTGAGTGTGAAATATAGGATAGCCATTAGGTTGGAGTTTTCAAAACTGGAAACAATTTCACTGTGCAAGTCACATGTGCCTATACTTTTTTGGGCGGGAGCTGCTCCATATGTTGGGCAATCATTTGTAGGCTCAGATCTTTAGGGCTGTGCATACATGGAAGAGATCCTGTGCTCGGCCCCTAATGAGCTTTGCTTCATTTAATTTCAATTATCCTCTCCTCCATTCATTTGCCCATCCTCCCTTGCAAAGACTTTCACTGATGCCCCAATCACAGTCCTCATTCCTAGGTTGTTGTTGTTAAGTCGTTAGCACTTCCAAATCTACAAGCAGCGTCAATGCCACTTCTGTTGTTTTTTTAGGACCAGGTGCATGGGCCCAGTAACCCTTCTATGCTCTTGAGTGTCTCTGCTACTAGGCTTCCTTTACTGCCAGCAATAAGCCTCAAGGTTCACTTGTGGGATTTGACTGCACCCAGACTCCTAAGTTTTAGGCTCTCAACCTGTTTTCTTCTCCAGTTTCATTAAGCTCAATGATTTCCCTTTGCCCATTTGACCAGTGACCAGAGGACTCTCTCAACTTTAGTGGATATACTACACCTCCCTTCTGGGAGCTCTTTAGAGAGCTAAGCTGTAAGGAATGTCTGCAAAGGCAGTAAGTGTAGAGAGTAGGGAGCTGACAGACCTCTAACTAGGATTTATAATGGAAGACATTTGAGGTATGCCACTGACAAACTGGCAAATAAAAAAGGTGGCAGGCAGGAGATGGGGGTGGGAGACAGGAAGGGAGACTAAATATCCTGCCCAAGAATAACATTTATAGGATCACATTTATAGGAATATAATGGGGAATTTTCAGAAGCTAAATTAACAGACAAAGCAAACTGAAGTTTCTTTGTCATATCTTTAGGATATTTGCCTTTCCATTTAGCTTGTATTGCATGACATGCAGCATGCAGTAGTTCAGGATTTCACAGATTCCTTGTCATGCTCATCCATGCCCTGTTAGTAATTTTTGGCAGACCTGGCTGGATAACCATGTCACAAACCAAGGTTTGCATTCCCTACTTTATTAGTTGGAGTCTCTAAGTAGTGAAAACGGTTAACACACTTAATTGTTACTTATTAACTGAATTATTATTAATTATTAACTGAAAGATTGGAGGTTTGAGTCCAGTCAGAGGCTTCTTGGGAGAAAAATCTGGTGACCTACTTCTGAAAAACCAGCCACTGAAAACCCTATGGAACAAAGCTCTATTCTGACATATACATGTCACTGTGAGTTGGAACCTACTCAAGGGCAACTGAATTTTCCTGTTTTATGTTTTATTGTATTAGTCATGGTTCTCTAGAGAAACAACAAACATGATACATTTATATATATATCCATACACACACAAGCACACACACATGTGATCCTTACAATCTTTGATATGGTTAAGCCCAGTCTTGCAGCCACTGTGAAACTCTATCTCATAGAATATTTCCCTTGTTTTAAATGACCCTCTATTTTACAAAGCATGATGTCCTTCTCCAGGGACTAGTACCTCCTGAGAACATGACCAAAGTACATGAGATGAAGTTTCACCATCCTATCTTCTAAGGAGAATTCTGGCTGTAGTTCCTCCACGATGGATTTGTTTGTTCTCGCAGTCTGTGATATCACCAATTTTCTTTGCCAACACCATAATTCAAATATTTCTATTTTCCTTTGATTTTCCTTTTTTATCATCTAGCTTTCATATGCATATGATACAATTGAAAGATGATGGCTTGGGTCAGGTGAACCTTAGTCATCAAACCAACATCTTTTCTTTTTAATACTTTAACCTTTTCCTTGAGTCAGCCCCAGGGTTACAGGTGAGGAGAGACAACTCAGGGATGCCCGAAGTAGCAAGTGGGAAGAGCAGGAGAAAGGGGATTTAAATCCAGGAAGCCAGAGAGAAGAGCAGTCAGCCGAAGGGATTAGGTGAGGAGAGGCAACTCAGGCCCGCCCAGAGTAGCAGGCTGGAAGAGCAGGAGAAAGGGGATTAAAAGCCAGGAAGCCAGAGAGAAGAGCAGTCAGCCCCAGGGTTATAGGTGAGGAGAGACAACT
>NW_006921645.1:9032767-9038270 GCF_000298275.1 Orycteropus afer afer | reverse complement strand
GAATGGCCAGACTTCATCTCACCTATTTTGGTCATGTTGTCAGAAGGGACCATTCCCTGGAGAAGGATGTCATGCTTGATGGAGTGGAGGGTCAACAAAAGAGGGGGAGGCCTTCAACGAGATGGATTGACATGGTGGCTGCGATGATGGGCTCAAGTATAGCAGGGATTGTGGAGCTGGCACGGAATCAGGCAGTGTTTCGTTCTGCTGTGCATGTGGTCACTATGAGTTGGAAATGACTCAACGGCACTTAACAACAACAACAACAACCTTTTCATGACTTATGGGACATATATCACCAACCAACATTTTCGGCCTCTCAGGTTTCTTGGGAAGCTCCTATCCCAGTTGTAATACATGGTACTACTTGGAGAGGATTTGTAAACTGCATGAATCTGAAGAAATAGGCATAATCCCACCAATTCTACCACTAGAGTACACTTGGGACAAATACGTCACATAATTGTATCAAAATCCATATTGCCTTACATTTTTTTTTTCCTTTGATGTCCACGTTCCTTCCATTACTGAAAAACACATGGTACCAACAAAAAAATTCAAAGCAGAAAATAATTTGGTTATGAAAGTGTTAAAGAGAACTTTTGTAACAGATTTTCTCTTTTTTCTTCAGATTTTGTCATTGATTTTTTGACTGCTTCTTCCATGGACATTTATTGGTGATCCAAGTGGAATGAACTCCTTGACAACTTCAATTTCTTTGTCATTTATCATGATATTGTTTATTGGTCTAGTTGTGGTGATTTTCATTTTATTTATGTTCAGGTGTAATCCATGTTGAAGACTGTAATCTTTGATTTTTAAGTGCTGGCTAGCTAGCTAGATAGATAAATTGACAGACAGATAGGTAGATGTTGGTGTTGTTTGGTGCCATCAAGTTGGTTCTGATTCATTATGACCCTATGCAAAGCAGAAGGAAATTCTGCCTGGTCCTGCATCATCCTCACAACTATTGCTATATTTGAGCCCATTGTTGCAGCCACTGGATAAATTCATCTTATTGAGGATCTTCTTCTTTTTCATTGACCATCTCTATGTTACCAAGAATTATGTCCTTCTCCAGGGAATGGTCCTTCCTGATAACATGTCCAATGTTTGTGAGATGAAATCTCATTATTCTTGCTTCTGAAGAACACTTTGGCCATACTTCTTTCAAGACAGATTTGTTCATTCTTCTGACTGTCAATGGTATGTTCAATATTCTTCACCAGTACCATAATTCAAAAGCACCAGTTCTTTGGTCTTCCTTATTCATTGTCCAGCTTTTGCATGAATATGAGATGGTTGAAAATACTATGGCTTATATCAGGTGCATCTTAGTTCTTAAGGTGATATCTTTGCTTTCGAACCCTTTGAAGAAGTCTTTTGCATCAGCTTTGCCCAATCCAATACGTTGTTTGATTTTTTGACTGCTGCTTTCATAGACACTGTTTGTGGATCCTAGTAAAGTGAAATCCTTGACAACTTCAATCTTCCTTTTGTTTATCACGATATTGCTTATTGGTCCAGTTATGGGGACTTTTGTTTTATTTATGTAAGCCATATTGAAGGTTGTATTATTTGATCTTCATCAGTAAGTTCTTCAAATCCTCTTAGCTTTCAGCAAGCAAATTTGTGTCATCTGCATATTCCACGTTGTTAGTCTTCCTACAATCCTGATGCCATATTCTTCTTCATATAGTGCATCTTCTTGTATTACTTGCCCAACACACAGATTGAAACAAAATAGATAGATAGGTAGAAGGATAGAGGGAAAGGGAGAGGGAGAGAAAAAGAGATAGGGAGAGGAATTTAATTTATTTTAAGGCCTTGACTCACAGTTTCAGGATTGACAAGTACAAAATCTGGTCAGGTAGCAAACTTGAATGTGAAATTGGTAGGCCAGGTGGTAGGCTGGAAACCTTGGTAGAATGTGTATATGGAGTTTTGAGAAATAATGTCTTTTCCTCTAAGAAATGTCAGTTTTTTGCTCTTAAGTATTTCAACTGATTGGATGAGGCCCACCCACATTAACAAGGGTAGTTTCTTTTATTTAGAGTCATCTGATTGTAAATATTAATTCCATCAACAAAACACCTTCATACCAGCACCTAAACTACTGGTTGACCAAACAACTAAAATCATAGCCTAGCCAGTTAACATATATAATTAACCTTTATACATATTGTGCTATAGAGATATTGTTGGAAGTGGTTGTTCAACAAGGCCTACAAGGCCTGCCTACATTCACCAGTACCACCCTTGCTGTTTAAGCAACATGTATATGTATATATATATATATATACACACACACACACACACACACAAACAAATAATAAAATGTATACATGTGTGTGTATCTATGTGTCACTAGTTTTGCTCCTTTAAAGAGCTCAAACTAGAACATGTGGAGTCATGTGACTTATTGTTATCAAAAACCAAAATCAAACTCACTGCTGTTGAGTCATTTTCGACTCATAGCGACCCCTCCTTGGGTTTCTGAGGTGGTTTCTCTACAGGAGCAGACTGCCCAGTCTTCCTTTTGAGGAGTGGCTGGTGGGTTTGAACCATGAGTTTGAACCACCAGCCTTCTGGTTAGCAATCAAATGCCTTAGGCACTATGCCACCAGAGCTCCCAATTAAATCATAGTCATTAGATATTTGAGTCCCTGGGTGGTATAAACAATTAATATTTAAAAAGTCTTTCCCCATCTCTTGGCTGATTGGGCAAACCTTTTAAGACTTACAGTAGAGTGGAGTCACAAGAAAGATTCTGGGTTCCAGAATGAGCACATGGGAAGCCACTGGACCAGGAACACTTGAGTTGGACTGAACCATAAGTAAAAATAGATTTTCTTGTGTTAAGCCCTTAAGAATTCATGGGAATTTATGGCTTCCCTATTATAGTAGTTAGTGCTACTGTAATTTAAATACATTGTTTTATATAACCCAAAGCCTTTTTGGTCATAACCAAGCATGCCACCTCATCTTAGTCTGTTTTTCATCTTCCTCCCTTTTTCCTGTCACTGAGAAGCTCAGAAGCTTCTACTCCTATATACAAATATTGTGAGGAAAGAATTATGTGAGGGGGCAAACAATATAAGAATTAGGTTAGGGTAGTTATTGAAGGAATTTCTTCTCCGGGCTGTGAATTTTTTTTTTTTTTTTTAAGTGATTTCTGAGGCTCTGGAATTATGAAAGTAATGGAGTCATGAATATAATTACCTCTATTCTGTAATTACCCAGCAAATATCATATGAATACATAGGGGGTTTGAGTCAGCAGATCTGGCAGCTGCAGAGTTTGATTATGATGATTTAGCTGTTGGGAAATGCCAGGGATTAATTTCAGTCATCAGTGTAGGAACAACAAGGAGAAATGGCCCAAATTTAGGGGAGGACAAATGCAGACTGTGTTGTAAGAGCACTGTGTGACTGAGGTCAATTCAACGAAGGAGCCCCCTCTGGAGGAGGCCAAGACCACCCCTCTGGAGCCATTCCTACAAGACCAGAGTGAACTGCCAATTTGTTTGCTCTTTGCTCTGCTCCCCCATGTGATGACTCCTTGAGACTCTCACCTGTGAGATCTCTGAAGGTAACAGATGTGCTTGTTTGAGGTTTTTGCCTTTCACAGCAGTGGTTCTCTAGCACTGTTACCACAGTACCTAATTATGTAGCAGTAAAGTGGTCAGTCCCCAATTTATAGACACAGAAATGTAGGTCTGAAAGGAGCAGACCTTTCAATATGACATCATTCATGATATTTTCTAGGTCTCCCATGCCTTTTTCCTTATTTTGTACAGGCTTTGGTAGGGAATGTACTTCCAGTTATAATGGTTTTCCAGTGGTAAAAGGTGATTCCTTTTATGATTTTTTTTTTTTTTAATCTAATAATTCCCAGGAGATTTCATGGAAAAAATGCTGGTACTTGTGCAAATTACTTGTGTAAATTATATCCTCCTATCCCAGGAAGGAGGAGCTCTGGTAGCATAATGCCTAAGGCACTTGACTGCTAACCAGAAGGCTGGAGGTTCAAATCCACCAGTCACTCCTTGGAAGGAAGGTTGGGAAATCTACTTCCATAGTGATACTGCCTCGGAAACCCAAGGAGGGGTCGCTATGAGTCAGGGCCGACTTGATGGTACATAACAACAACATCCCAGGAAGGAGGATGTAGAGAAGACCCTCTGTGAGCTTAAAGTCTCCTAAAAGAGATTAAAGATCCCCTGTAGTTGTGAGTTCTACTTACTCCTCTAGCAACACCCTGCTCCTCCCCTCCCACGTACTTTGAAGGCCAAATGAGATCTGGGTTGGATTGAGATTAGAAAAGGAACTTGAATGGTTCTGTGCAACTTCAAAATATAGAGATGGATTATTATAGTAATATTAATAATAAGAAAGTTTGGGCAATCTACTTCCATAGTGATACTGCCTCGGAAACCCAAAGAGAGGTCACTATGAGTGGGGGCCAACTCGATGGCACATAACAACAACAACATTAATAATACAAGTATCTAAAATTTATTGAGGGTTTACTATGTGATTGACATTTTTCCAAATGTATTACATGTATTTATTACTTTATTTTCACAATAATTCTACTAAATCAACTGAGGCACAAGAGATTAAATATTATGCTCAAGAACATACAGTTGGAGGATTTCAGAGTATGGACCCAGAAATCTATCTCTAGCACTTGTTTTCTAAACCCCTATGGAGCATGAGACCTGAGACAGTGTAGCCAAAGGAGTCAGGAGGTAGGAGGAAAACCAAAAGAGTGATGTCAAGAAATCTAAAGGAATAATGTTTCAAGGAGGAGAGGGTGGCAAACTCAGATGTTGCTTAGGCCTAGTCAGATGAGCTCCAAGGGTATTCATGAGATCTGACATTTTGGAGGTTATAGGCATTATCAGCAAAAACAATTTTGGGAAGTGGTAAGAGTGGAAGCCAGTTAGAGTAGTTGGGAGAGACAATGTGAGCTGAAGATGTAGAGAAGGCATGGCTCCTTAAGTGTCTTCTAAGGGTAGAAAACTTGCTTTTCATGGTAACTATAAGGTTTAGAGAAAGTATATCTAAAGAACCCAGTGTGATTCTAGCATACAATAATCATGCAGTTGTTGTTGTTAGGTGCTGTCAAGTTGATTCCTACTCATAACAACTTGATGTAAAACAGAATGAAACTCTGATCTGTCCTGCATCATTGTCATAATACTTTCTATGCTTGAGCCCATTGTTGCAACCACTGTGTCCATCCACGTCCTTGATGGTCTTCTCCTTTTTCTCTGACTCTCTACTTTACCAAGCATGATATCCTTCTCCGGGGACTGGTGGTACCTTCTAACAACATGCAAAGTAGGTAAAACAAAGTGTAGCCAATCTCACTTCTAAGGAGCATTCCAGCTGAACTTCTTCCAAGACAGATTTGTTCCTTCTTATGGCAGTCCATGATTTTTTCAGTATTATTTGCCAACACCACAATTCAAAGGCATTAATTCTCTTTTTTTTTT
>NW_006921645.1:9018377-9024283 GCF_000298275.1 Orycteropus afer afer | reverse complement strand
TCTGCATCCTTTCCTTCAAGGCTCAGGGGTTCAAGATTATCTTCTGTGTCTGTGTTAATTGGTTTCCCTTTTCTTTGTTGAAGAGGGTCTGTGCAATCCTTCTACCTAGTCCGCCGTCTTGCCCCGCCTCTCCTAATTCTTTTTAATTCTTCCTTATTCATTGTGCAAATTTCACATGCATATGAGGCTATTGAAAATACTGTGGCTTAGGTTAGGCACACCTTAGTTTTCAAAGTTACATCTTTGCTCTTCAACACATTAAAGAGGCCTTTTACAACAGATTTTCCCAGTGCAATATGACATCTGATTTATTGACTGAGGCTTCCATGAGTGTTGATTGTGGATCCAAGTAGAATGAAATATTTAACAACTTCAATCTTTTCTCCATTTATCATGATGTTGCTTACTGGTCCTGTTGTGAAGATTTTAATTTTCTTTATGTTGAGATATAATCCATACTGAAGATTGTAGTCTTTTATATTCATCAGTAAGTGTTTCAAATCATCATCACTTTCAGCAAGAAAGATTGTGTCATCTGCATATTGCAGGTTGTTAATGAGTGTTCCTCTAATCCTGATGCCACATTCTTCTTTATAAAATCCAGTTTCTCAGATTATTTGCTCAATATACAGATTGAACAAGTATGGTGAAAAGATATAACCCTGATGCATGCCCTTCCTGATTTTAAAACATTCAGTTTTCCCTTGTTCAGTTTGGGTGACAGCTTCTTGACCCATGTACAGGCTCCTTATGAGAACAATTAAGTGTTCTGGAATTCCCATTCTTTACAATTTTATCCATTATTTGCTATGATCCCCACAGTCAAATGAGTTTGCATAGTGAGTAAAACACAGGTCAACATCTTTCTGGTATTTTTGCTTTCAGCTAAGATTCATCTGACATTGGCAATAATATCCCTCATTCCACATCCTCTTCTGAATTCAGCTTGCACTTCTGGAAGTCCCCTGTGTATAACGATTTACTGCAGCAACTGTTTCTGAAATGTCTTCTTCAACAAATTTTCACTCACATGTGATATTAATATTATTCAATAATTTCTGCATTCTGTTGAATCACCTTTTTTTGGAATGGGCACAAATAAGGATCTCTTCTAGTTGGCTGGCCAGGTAGCTGTCTTCTAAATTTCCTGGCATAGATGAGTATTTCCCTAGCTGTATCTGTTTGTTGAAACATCTCAATGGGTATTCCATCAATTTATGGAACCTTGTATTTTTTTTTTTGCCAATTCTTTCAGTACAGCTTGGACTTCATCCTTCAATACCATTGTTTCTTGATCTTATGCTACCTCCTGAAATGACTGAACATTGATCCATTCTTTCTGGTACAGTGACTCTCTACATTTCATTTTTTTGATACTTCCTCATTGTTCAATAGTTTGCACATACAATCCTTCAATATTGCAATTTGAGGCTTGAATTTTTTCTTCAGTTCTTTCAGCTTCAGAAATGCCAAGTGTGTTCTTCCCTTTTGGTTTTCTAACTCCAGGTCTTTGAACATTGTCTTACAATAATTTACTCTGTCTTCTCAAGCTGCCCTTTGAAATCTTCTGTGTTCAGTTCTTTTATTTCAGCAATTCTTCCATTCATTTTAGCTACTCTCCATTCAAGAGCAAGTTTCAGAGTCTCTTCTGACATCCAATTTTGTCTTTTCTTACTTTCCTGTTTTTTAATGACCTTTTGCTTTCTTCCTGTATGATGTTCTTGATCTCATGCCACAACTCATCTGGTCTTTAGTCACTGGTGTTCAATCCATCAAACCTATTCTTCAGATGGTCTCTAAGTTCAGATGGGATATACTCAAGGCCTTATTGTGGCTCTCATGAACCTCTTTTAATTTTTTTCAGCTTCAACTTGTACTTGTATATGAGCAATTGATGTTCTGTTCCACAGTCAACTCCTGGCCTTATTTTGACTGATGATATTGAGCTTCTTGATCAACTCATTCCACAGATGCAGTCCATCTGATTAATTTTTATTCCATCTGGTGAGGTACATATGTTTATGTTGTTGAAAAAAGTATTTGCAATGAATAAGTTTTGGGCCTTGCAAAATACTATCATGCCATCTCTAGAGACATTTCTATCACCAAGGCCATAATTTCCAGTAGTGATGCTTCTTCTTTGTTTCCAACTTTTGCTTTCCAATTACCAGCAACAATCAATAGATCTTATTTGCATGTTTGGTCAATTTCAGACTGCAGAAGCTGGTAAAAAATCTTTAATTTCTTCATCTTTGGCTTTGGTGGTTTGTGCATAAATTTGAATAACAGTAGTATTAACTTGTCTTCCTTGTAGGTGTATGGATATTATCCTATCACTGACAGCATTGTACTTCAGGATAGATCTTGAAATGTTCTTTTTGACAATGAATGTGATGCCATTCCTTTTCAATTTGCCATTCCTGTATTGCCATTGCATATGCTCCATATGATTGTCTGATTCAAAATGGCCAATACCAGTCCATTTCAGATCACTAATGTCTAGGATATCAATCATTATGCATTCCATTTCATTTTTTATAACTTCTACTGTTCCTAGATTCATGCTTCATACATACACATTCTGATTATTAATGAATGTCTGCAGTTGTTTCTTCCCATTTTGAGTCAGGAACCATCAGCAAATGAAGGTCCTGAAAGCTTTACTACATCTATGTCATTAAGGTCATCTATCTTTGAGGAGGCAGCCCTTCCCCAGTCATATTTTGAGTGCCTTCCAACCTGAGGGGCTCATCTTCTGGCATTGTATCAGACAGTGTTTCACAGCTCTTTATAGAGTTTTCCAGTAATATATCACATAGTGTTTCACTGCTATTCATAAAGTTTTCAGTTGGTAATTCTTTTAGAAGCAGATGGCTCCGTCCTTCTTCCCAGTCTGTCTTAGTCTGAAAACTCTGCTGAAACCTGTCCACCTTGGGTGACCCTGCCAGTATTAGAAATACTGGTGGTATAGTCTTCAGCCTCACAGCAGCATGCAAACCACCACAGTATGATGAACTGACAGATGAATGGTGGAAACATGCAATAGATGTTCAAAATTATAATAACCATCTCTATAAGTCTTGAGATCACAAAGACTTGCAGTGTTGGTGACACAGGGACAAGATTCACATTTGATTGGTCAGCATATATATATATGTGCAGACACCATGACAGTTTTAATGAGAGATTTCAAGATAAATAAGACAAGCTGTACTTGCTGGATGAATTTATAAGCTGGTGGTAGATGAAAGAAAAACCTGTGAAAGCGTTCAGAGAGAGATATCTTGGCCTGGATAGTATGATGCATGTCCCTGGAGAAGAGATGGGCAATTATATGGTACCCCTATTCCCCCAAAAGGGATTAGGGTCTCAGGGTAAGATAGCAATGGCTTTGCCCCCACTCTTGGTAAGTTTCAGGAAAAATTATTAGTCACATGCATCTCTTCTCCTGTGCTGATAACACTTCACATTTAGAAGTGCCTCTCAGGGCTAAAACCAATTTGTACACAGAACAGAATATATCTCATAGCTCATTACTCCTCCCCATCCAGCCTTTCATCCTGCTGTGACTGATGGTACAGGCTGTGGGAGGGAGCCAGAGGACCCTGGTGTGACTAAAGGCAGTGGTCGAAAGCTTCCACACAAGTAACTTAGAGCTTAAAGTCAGAAAATTGGTCTTTGACATGGGTTGTTCTTAGAGTTCTAAAGAATTACTCCTCAAATTCTTCCTTAGAGGAACAGGCAGTGTAAACAAGTCTTCTTTACTCTTGGATACTTTAACTGTTTCTGCTCACTGAAGAAAGGTGCAGTGTCTAAACTTTCTGTCACCAGAAAGACCACTGAACTTTCTTTTGTCATTGAGATTGTGTGATTAGTGCAAAAGATGGGTTCCTTTATATTCTCATAGGGATAACTTTCCCCAAACTCATGCAGCTTTGCTGTGAACCCCTGACTTGTGCTTTTACCAGAATCTTGGAAGGTAAGGGGGAATGATCAGACAAGTCACAGTGGGTAGGCTACATGACAAAACAGGTAGTGCCTCCTGAAACAGAGGAAGGCCACATGATGCACAGGTGTGATAGTTAAAGTTGTGTATCAGCTTGTCTAGGCCATGATTCTCAGTGGCTTAGCAGTTATGATGTAGTAATCCACCATGATGAGATCTAATATAATTTAACCCCCTCCATGATGAGAACTGCTATGAGCAGTCAATCACTTGAAAGGGAGTTAAAGGGAGTTTCCTCAGGAGTGGAAGCAAGGTGGCCTGCTGATATTTATGGACATCCTGGCAAAGATCTCTGGCTTTTTTTGTTTCCCTCAATCTGGATGCTGCATGTAGCTTATCATCTTCTGACCTCTAGTCCTTGGACTTGAACCAGTGGCCTGGAATATTATTGGTCATTGTGGGGATTGTTGCCTTAATAGCCTTTGAGCCAACAGACTGCCACCTTACCAGCTGATATTGGATTTATCATCCTCCAAAGCAGGCAACCTGATGTATTGTTGCCTGTTGATTTTGGGTTTTTGAGCTCCTGCAGCTACATGAGTCAGAAAAATCTCGAGCATGACATCTGCCCCAGGGACTTGGACCTTGTCAGCCTCTATAGCTATGTGAGCCATTTCCTTGAGATAAATCTTTTTCTCTCTCTTTGACTGCTAACCAGAAGGCCATCAGTTCAAAACTAGCAGCTGCTCCATGGGAAGAAAATGAGGCAGTCTACTTTTGTAAAGATTTACAGCCTTGGAAACACAAAGGAGGTCACCATGAGTTGGGATTGACACCATGGTAGTGAGAATACAAACACACACACACACTCACATGCTTCAGTGGTTTAGCTTCTCTAGAGCACCCAGCCTAAGATAACAGGCATCTTCTGCTGCAATACCTAGACTAATTTTAGGTTCTGTAAGGCTTTCTGAGGCATTTGGAATTTGTCCTAGTTTTTCTGATATTAGCACATTCCTCTTCAGTAAGTGCTCTTTTCACACAATTAATATAAAACCATCTGCAAATGCCCTTGGTAATTACTGCAGAGACTGAGTGCTGCGTAGAGTTTTTGGAGAGGAATGAAGGAGGTGAATGAGCCCTGGCAGCACAGTGGTTAAGCACTCAACTGCAATCTGAAATGTTGGCATTTCAAAACCCACCAGCTGCTCCACTGGAGAAAGATGTGGCAGTCTGCTTCTGTAAAGATACAGCCTTGAAAACCCTATGCACCAGTTCTACTCTGTCCTATAGGGTCACCGTGAGTTGGAATCTACTCAAAGGCATGAGTAAAGGAGGTGAAAGGAGCTCAGGTGGTGCAATGGTGAAGTGCTTATTGCTAATCAAAAGGTCAGTGATTTGAACCCATCAGCAGCTTCATGGGAGAAAAGACCTGCCAATCTGCTCTCATAAAGTTTGCAGCCTAGGAAACACTATGAGACAGTGTCTACTTTGTCATATATGGCCACTATGTCAGAATCAACTAGACAGCGCAGAACAACAACAAATTTGGTGACCCTGGGGTTGACAATGAAGGAATCTGCAATATGCATGAATGCTCATTGTGTGAGTTAAAGGGAAATTTTTCTCTACTCCTTGCTCACTATTCCATCTCCTCTTAGCTTGCCTAGGAGAAAGAACAGAGAAAGTGGAAAGAACTGAGGAAAAAATTTAAGCCTCGAGTTGCAATATTGAAAGATTCTATTGACAAAATGTTGAATGATGCAGGAAGCATCAAAAGAAGATGGAAGGAATACACAGAGTCACTGTACCAAAAAGAACTGGTAGATATTAGTTCATTTCAGGAGGTGGCATATGATCAAGAACCAATGGTACTGAAGGAGTGCAAAAACGGCAAGGAGGCCACATGTTCTGACCTCCTCTAATCCCACAAGAGGAAGACAGGGTTACCAGCAGTAAC
>NW_006921645.1:9017069-9018277 GCF_000298275.1 Orycteropus afer afer | reverse complement strand
TTCCTCCCAAAGCACCCACCACCTCTCTCCTGGGTTCGATAATTCACTGCAGTGGCCACACAGAGCTCACAGATTATGGGGTTTATTAGGGAAGCACCACAGGCTACAATTCAGGTTCAGGAAAAATGCTCAGGCTCTCTCACAGCCCACCATCCCTCAGCCAACTGTCTCTCACAGTCTCTTTCCCAGCAGTGCTGGTCCCTCGGTGTCTCACTCAGCAATGCGTGTCTCTTTCAGGGGCGCGTGTCTCTTTTGGCAGCACGTCTTCCTCAACCAGCAGTCAGAGAGAGAGAGCTCTGCCTCCAGGAGGCCTCCTTTTGAGCCCGGAAGGGTGGTCAAACTAGCCAATCACAGCATCAGAACTCTAAGCATGTGAGAGAAAGTGGGAACCTCCCAGAACATTGTATTGTGCCATGCCCAACAGAAACAACCCAGGTGGATAGCTTCAGCAATCAGGAGCTCCTCAGTTGCTCATAGAAAATCCCACCTTGGAATTTACAAAGACTCATGGGTAGAAAAGCCACACTAAGTAATTTACTACACTGTAAGGAGGAAGTTGAAGCTGCAATGAAGGAATTGACAAAGAACAAGGCTCTAGGAATTGACAGAATATCCATTGAGATGTTTCAACAAACAGATGCCTCACTAGAGGCACTCACGGGGTTATGCCAAGAGATTTGGAAGACAGCTACCTGGCCAACTGACTGGAAGAGATCCATATTTGTGCCCATTCCAAAGAAAGGTGATCCCACAGAATGTGGAAATTATTGAACAATATCATTAATATTGCACACAAGTAAGATATTCCTGAAGATAATTCAAAGACAATTGCAGCAGTATATTGACAGAGAACTTCCAGAGGTGCAAGCTGGATTCAGAAGAGGACATGGAGCAAAAAATATCATAGCTGCTGTCAGATGGATCTTGGCTCAAGGCAAAGAATACCAGAAAGATGTTTACTTCTGTTTTATTGATTATACAAAGGCATTTTATTGTGTGGATCATAACAAATTGTGGATAACATTGAGAAGAATGGGAATTCCAGAACAGTTAATTGTGCTCATGAGGAACCTGTACATTGATCAGGAGGCTGTCGTTAGAACAGAAAAAGAGAACGCTGCATGGTTTAAAATCAAGAAGGGAGTGTGTCAGGGTTGTATCCTTTCTCCATACTTATTCAATCTATATGCTGAGCAAATAATCTGAGA
>NW_006921645.1:9005843-9016609 GCF_000298275.1 Orycteropus afer afer | reverse complement strand
AAACCCACCAGCCACTCCTCGGAAGGAAGGTTGGGCAATCCTACTTCCGTAGTGATACTGCCTCAGAAACCCAAGGAGGGGTCACTATGAGTTGGGGCCGACTTGACGGCAAACAACAACAACAACAACGAAGAAGAATTGATGCTTTTGAATTGTGGTGCTTGCAAAGAATGCTGAAAGTACCATGGACTGCTAAAAGAACTAACAGGTCTGTCCTGGAAGAAGTGCAGCCGAAATGCTCCTTGGAAGTGAGAATGGCCAGACTTCTTCTCATGTTGTCAGAAGGGACCATTCCCTGAAGAAGGATGTCATGGTTGGTAAGGTGGAGGGTCAACGAAAGAGGGGAAGGCCTTCAACACGATGGATTGACACAGTGGCTGTGACGATGGGCTCAAGTATAGTAAGGATCGTGGAGCTAGTGTAGGATTGGCCAGTGTTTGGTTCTGCTGTGCATAGGGTCACCATGAGTCAGAAATGACTCAACGACACCTAACAGCAACAACCTAATTTGCCTAATCCCAGCCATCCTTGAGGGCCTAGATTAAATTCCACATTCTCTAACGATTCCTTCTGATCATTTTGTTTCATAGTAAATCTTCTAGAAAGGAAATTACTATATGGGTCTGTGTCATTGTTTATGTATGATCTATTAGTTCAACTCTAAGCTCTATACATCAAAGACAACATCATTTTCATTATTTGTTTATTTACTAATTTATAGTTCAATTAGTAGCTAGCAGTATAGTTTAGGAGCTAAGAACACTGGCTATGGAGTCAAACTACCTTGGTTCAAGTCCTGGATCTGTCACTTGCTAGTGTACAATTTAGGGCAAGTTATTTCACTTCTCTGTCTTAGTTTGTTCACGTGTAAAATGGAAATAATGATAGTTGTATTAGTTTCCTATTGGTGCATAACAAATTACCACAGACTTGCTGGCTTCAAACACCATACATGTATTATCTTACAGTTCTGGAAGCCAGATATCTAAAATGGGTTCCTTTTAGTACTCTTAGGAGACAATTTGTTTTCTTGGGTTTTACAGTTTCTAGAGGCTGAGTTCTGGTAGCATAGTGCCTAAGGCAGTTGACTGCTAACCAGGAGGCTGGTGGTTCAAACCCACCAGCCACTCCTCAGAAGGAAGATGGGGCAATCTACTTCTGTAGTGATACTGCCTTGGCAACCTAGGGAGGGGTCGTTATGAGTTGGGTCTGACTCAATGGCACATAACAACGACAACAGAGGCTGATCTCATTTCTTGGCTTGTGGCCCCCTTTCATCTTCAAGTTATTTGTCTTATCACTCTGACTTCTGCTTTTGTCATTACAGGTCTTTCTCTGACTCTGATCCTCCTTCCTTCCTCTGATAAGGACCCTTATGATTAAATTGGGCCCACTTGTAAAATCCAGGATAATCTTCCCATCTCAAGATGTTTAACTTAATCATAGCTGCAAAATCCCTCTTGCCATGTAAGGTAATGTATTTATAGGTTCATGGATCAGAAGTGGACATTTTGGGGCAGCTGCTATTTTACTTCTCACAATAAAATGACATTATTTTGAGGGTAAAATTAATATTCTACAAAGCACAGATGTCCAAAACCCTTAACCTTATTGCTGCTCCTACCAATGATGGCTATGACTACGGCTTCTTCTGACCAAATGGTGTTAGATTTAGCAAATCATCTCTGTTCACCCTATAGATATCTGGTGACTACATGAATCTGATGACTCCCAGAGTCTCAAGTGACACTGCCTCCTTAGGATGTATTGCCTTTTTCTCAACAAGGACAGAGTCACTCTAGCTTCCTAAGTAGGAGTTCTATCTGGTGCTCCACTTAGTTCAGACCTACTTCACTGGAGACAAAGAATCTGAGCCATGAAGTGATCCTCCATGTTTTTATTGTATCTGAACTACAGAATACAGGAGTTCTAGGGCCTTGGAAAGACATATGAGGAAACCCTGTGTGGAACAAATGTGCTTGGCTGCTAACTGAAAAATAGGATGTTTGAGTCCTCCCAGAGGCCCCTGGGAAGAATGGCTTGTGGATCTACTTCTGAAATATTAGCCATGAAAACCCTATGGAGTGCAATTATACTCTTACACACAAGAGGGTGCTGGGAGTTGGAACTGACTCAATGGTAACTAGTTGGAAAGACATAGTAACCAAAAAAAAAAAAAAAAAAAAAAAAAAAACACAAAGTCACGGCCACCGAGTCAGACCCAACTCATAGCAACCCCTCCTTAGGTTTCTGAGGCAGTATCACTATGGAAGTAGCTTGCCTAACCTTCTTTCCGAGGAGTGGCTGGTGGGTTTGAACTGCCAGGCTTCTAGTTAGCAGTCAAATGCCTTAGGGACTATGCCATTAGAGCTCCCTGGGAAGACATACTAAGACCCAATAAATTAAAATTAGAAGACTGTATATACAAGGGAGGGAGCTGAACTTGTCCTGAACTATGAAAGCCTTATGAAACTTGTGCTGAACCATGAAAGTCTCTGAATTGCTGTCCCGGTGGACTTTTACTCCTGCAGAAGATTTGTGCTATAAGAAAGATTTTACTAGGCAGTGGTGGAGGATGGTTCCTAAACCCCTCTCATTTTGTCTTTCCCAAGAAGATGGGTCAGGGGGTGAAAAGAGAATGGAAACAAGACTCTTAAGATAGCATGGCATCTACATGTCACCACTTAGTGACATTGGGAGAGGGAGGAGAAGATTTTGCTATTGTTGTCAGTCAGCCTTTTTAATGTACCCACTGAGGCACCTCCAGTTGGGAGATGTGCAGCTGCTCTCAGACGTCATGCTACGAGCAGAGATTCCTTCCCTGTGTGTAATTTAGAAGAGTTTGAATGGAGGCCACATCCCAGGATGAGGTGGCAGCGGGTGGGGTTGGGGAACAGAGGGTCTGGACCTAGTGAGAAAATTGGAATTTGTTAATTTTTCTCTCTTGGTTTTGGCCATATCATCAGAGAAAGGTGGGTGGACTGGATAATTTACACAAGTCCTAGCAGTCTGTGATTCTATAATTGTATAAAGATTTACACCAAATAAATTTTAAATACACGATTCTCTGATGATTCATTTTAAGATCCTATCAACAAAGTATAACTCTTGAATTTTGACTTGAGCCATGGAAATGTCTGGGTCATACCCTGCTGGTTTTTATTTAGTCATCTGCAACATTTAGAGAAGTTCCCTGTTTTCTTGAGTTCTGTCTTTTCTCCACACCCAAGTTTTTCCATGACAATTGACCTCCTGAGGCTTCCAGAGGCTCCACATTTCCTAGGGTGGAGGACAGAGAAACATATACCGGTGGACATGGAATAGTTTCGCAGAAACAGAAAGATAAAAGTACTTTCTTAGCCATTGTGTTTGTGGGAAAATGGAACTAGAGATCTAAACATCTGATGCCTAAGCAGGATTTTGAATTTTTTCCCACCTGGGGCACTCACCTTCAGACCACAGAGGATACTGTGATGAAAACCAGAGTGCCATGATGCTACCTTTCAGTCCATGAACTTCAGGGAAAAGTAAACCACTTGAACACTTTCAGGGACACTTGACTTTGAAGGGAAGCTAAAGGGTTCTAGAATGGAATGGACCTTTCTGATAATTCAAATTAAATTGTATTACATGAAGAAAAAGTTCAAGTCATATGGAAAACAGAGGAAGTGGCCCCTCCAGAGCCCAGAGTTGGGAGAAGGAAGAAGTTAGAGAGATGGAGGCCCAGCAGAGGGGCCATGTGAGCCGAGGTCTAGGTGCAAGAGCAGGTTCTGTGTTGTTGGGAAACTACAAGCAGTTCAGTATTTCTGGAATGTAAGATGCAGGTCAGAGAATGATCAGCAGCTGGGGAGATAGGTGTAGGGCAAGCAAAGGGAGGTCTTGTAGACAGGTTAAGGTGTTTGAATTTGATCTTGTGTGGAGGTGCAGAGTCTGGAAGGCCATCAGACAGGGCCATTCCATGATTCATTGAGGGTTCACTAGCCCTTGTTCCTTGTCATCATGTGCACACTCTCTTTGTCTCCTTTATTTTCACAGCAGCCACAGGTGTTTCACTCAAGGAATTGTCACTTCAGGTTGAGAACAAGCAGAACAACAAATTCTCAAGAGGAATCTGTGCTTTTCCCAAAGTGTATTTGCAGATTGGGAGGAAAGAAACTAACACAAGATATTTGGGACTTTGGGGACAAACAGTGTATTTTGCACATTGCTTCTGGGCAAATGAGTCTCCTCTTGATGGTTAATTACACCCTGCATGACTTCCTGGAAAATGCCGAGGTCACAGCTTGTTTGTGGCAGGCACATCTCCAGCAATGTCTGTGGATGCCATTTCCCTTCTCTAAATTTTAGGATGTTAGAAAAAACTGAGAGAATAAAAGTGAAAAGGAGTCGTCTCTTTCCCAGTCTTGCTGGGAACAGAAGATGTATCTGTGACAGAATCTGAAAAGGGCCCAAAGTACGACATATCAGAATATGTCCTAGTATAAAAACCAAAAACCAACCTCACTACCATCAAGTCAGTTCTGACTCTTAGTGAGCCCTCATTGGGTTTCTGAGGCTGAAATTCTTTATGGAAGTAGATCGCCCATCTTCTGTCCACAGAGTGGCTGATGGTTTGAACTGCTGACCTTCTGGTTAGCAGCCAAATGTCTTATTCACTAGGCCACTAGAGTTCCTTATAGCAGATGTCAAATGAAGGTTGCCCTGTTTGGGGTCAGGTGACTTTGATTTCAGTTCACTGACTAGTTGATTGAACTTCATGGAGCAAGTCTCATTTCCTTTCCAAACATCAGTGTTTCTGTCTTCAAAGTGAGACATTAGATTCTCACTTAGAAGAGGCATGTTCTCTTCTTGCTCCAAAATTCTACATATAGCACTAAAAGCCTTCTTCCCTCATGTTCAAGTCTCTTCCCACACTTTATCTTAAACATTTTTAATGGTATTTATTATTAATAACTGGCTTATTTCCTAAGAGGATTTGAGTCACACTTCAATAACACATGTGGTCACACTAAAATCATTAAAAAGACAATTAAAAAGCAAATGTCATTTGAAAGATGGTGGTGGTGGGGTGAAAAATATACCAGAAACCTATGAATGAAAAATGAAGATGTTGTTGTTGTTAGCTGTCATCAAGTCAGCTCTGACTCATAGCAATCCTATGTACAACAAACAGAACAAAACACTGCCTAGTCGTGTGACATCCTCAAATTCCTAGTTATACTTGGGCCTGTAGTTGGAGCCTTTGTGTCAATCCATCTTGTTGAGGGTATTCACCTTTTTCATTGACCATCCACTTTACCAGGCATGATATCCTTCGCCAGGGAATGGCCCCTTCTGACAACATGATCAAAGTAGGTGAGATGAAGTCTGGCCGTTCTCGCTTCCAAGGAGTATTCTGGCTGTACTTCCAGGACAGATTTTTTTGTTCTTCTGGCAGTCCATGATGTTTTCAGTATTCTTTCCCAACACCCCAATTCAAAGGCATGAAAATAGCTCTTTCAAATAAGCATAAAGAATCACTCAGAGGTTCCTGGTTATCAAAGAAAAGAGAAAGCTCCCAGCCAGTGCTCAAAAGACCATTGTACTAGGAGAGGTGAGAGCTTGCTGACACCTATGTAAGAAGGACAGGAAGGGCTAAGATGGTGGAATAGGCAGAAAGACTCTTCAACAAAGAATAGGGGAACCAGTTAACACAGATACAGAAGATAATCCTGGAGCACTGAGCTTTGAAGGGAAGGATTAGAAGTGGACTAAATTCCAACTAGTAGAATAATTTGTATGAAAACATGAAAAAAGGAGACATACAGAGCTGCGGTCTGGCAGTGATCCTGACAGCACAGACAGCTTGGACATTGCCGAATAGTGTTGTTGTTGTTATGTGCCGTTGAGTTGGACCCGACTCATAGCGACCCCTCTTGGGTTTCTGAGGCATTATCACTACAGAAGTAATTGCCCCATCTTCCTTCCAAGGAGTGGCCAGTGGGTTTGAACCACCAGCCTTCTGGTTAGCAGTCAAGTGCCTTTAGGCACTACGCTACCAGAGCTCCTCCGAGTAGTGTTAGCACCTAAGAATTAACCTAAAAATCAGCCCTGCTAGCTAAGGACTGCATGGAGGACTGCACTGGTGGCTGGTGAATAAAAGGGGAAGCAGTGAAAAGGAAGGCAGGCTGAGCTGTGGACTTTTGCCTGTTTGGAGGGTGTAGCCATTTTGAATGTTTACAAGCCACTGGACCATTTTGGATACGTAAATCTACAGCGTTCTGCCAGATTCCAGAGACTTAAGAATAGGCTCCACTTGCCTGGAACCGCAAGGACATTCCAGGCACCAATGACTGGAAAGGTGCGATATCCCCCTCATTACTCTTATACCCCATACTCTCTTGGTGAACAGAGGTGTGGCCATCCCTCACTCCCACAAGCCTTCTGGGCTGGCAGGAATTACATCCCAGTCTGTGTGCTCAGACAGAGCCTGGGTGTCCTGCCCATCTTTGCCCAGATTTTTTTTTTTTTTAGTTTGCTATTGTCTGTTTTAAAATTATTATTTTTACTCTTTTTGTGCTTTAATTTAATTTAATTTTTAGAAGGTCCCATTCATCTAGTTTCTCTTCTGCTGTTTGTGTGTCTTGGGTTATGCTTGACAGTCTATTTATACCATATATTAGGGCCCCTAAATTTGTCCCTAGTTTTTCCTTGAGGAAGTTCATAGTTTTAGGTTTCACATTTAAGTCTTGGATCCTTCTGAAGTTAGTTTTTGTGTATGGTGTGAGGTACAGTCTTTTCCTGCAAATGGATATCCAATTTTGCCAGCACCATTTATTAAACAAACACTCTCTTCCCCATTTAATGGATTTCAGTCCTTTGTCAAAATCAGCTGATCATAGGTCGATGGATCTATTTCTGGGTTCTCAGTTCTATTCCATTGGTTTAGTGTGTCCGTCATTAGACTGATACCAGGCAATTTTGACTACTGTGGCTGAATAGTAGGTTTTTTGAGATCCAGCAATGTGACACCTCTTACTTTGTTTGTATTCAATAGTGCTTTGCTTGGCCAAGGTCTCTTTCCTTTCCATATAAAGTTAGTGATTGTTTTTTTCCATATCCTTAAAGAATGTGGATGAGATCTGGATTGGGATTGCATTGAATGTATAGATTGCTTTGGGTAGCATTGACATTTCCAAAATGTTCAATCTTCCTATCCACAAACATGGGATGTTCTCCCATTTATGTATATCTCTTATGGTTTCTTGGAGTAGTCTTTTATAGTTTTCTTTGTACAGGTCTTTTGTGTCCCTGGTAAGATTTATTCCCAAGGATTTTATTTTATTCATAGCTATTGTAAATGGTATTGATTTTCTTACTTCTTTTTCAGCAATCTCTTTGCTGGTGTAGAGGAATTCAACTGATGTTGGTCTTGTATCCTGCCATTATGCTAAATTTCTCAATTAGTTCCAGTAAATTTTTGGCTGAATCTCTTGGATTTTCTAGGTATAGGATCATATCATCAGCAAATAGAGATAGTTTGACTTCTTCCTTACCAATTTGGATGGCTTTGATATCTCTTTCTTTGATTTGCTTTATTGCCCTGACTAGGACTTTAAATACAATATTGAATAGAAGTGGTGATAGAGGACATCTCTTTCTCTGGTTCCTGTTCACAAGGGGAATGGTTTCAATCTCTCTCCATTGAGAATAATGTTGGCTGTTGGTTTTGCATAGATGCCCTTTATTATGTAGAGCAATGTCCCTTCCATTCCCATTTTGCTGAGAGTTTTGATCAGGAATGGGTATTGTACTTTATCAAAGGCCTTTTCTGCATTGATTGATATGATCATGTGGTTCTTTTCCTTTGTTTTATTTATGTGGTGCATGATATTGATTGCTTTTCTAATGTTCAACCATCCTTGCATACCTGATATGAACCCCACTTGGTCATAATGAATGATTTTCTTGATTGTTAGAGTCTATTGGCTAGGATTTTGTTGAAAATTTTTGCATCTATATTCATGATGGATATTGGTCTGTAGTTTTCCTTTTGAGTAACATCTTTCCCTGGTTTTGGTATCAAGGTTATGCCTGTTTCATAAAATGAGTTAGGGAAGATTCTATCCTTTTCTATGTTTTGGAATAGTTTGAGTAGGATTGGTATCCATTCCTCTTTGAATGTTTGGTCAAATTCTCTGGTGAAACCATGTGGGCCAGGACTTTTTTTTTTTTTTTTGGTAATTTTTTGATGACCTGTTCAATTTCTTCTTTTGTTATGGATCTGTTCAACTTTTCCACATCAGTCTGTGTTAGTTTGAGTAAGTGGTGTGTTTCTAGAAATCTGTCCATTTCTTCCAAATCTTCAAATTTGTTGGAGTACAATTCTTCATAGTATCCTGATATTATCCTATTTCAGTTGGTTCTGTTGTGATGTTGCCCATTTGTTTCTTATTCATGTTATTTGTATTTTCTCCATGTTTTCCTTTGTTAAATTTGCCAGTGGCTTGTCAATTTTATTCATCTTTTCAAAAAACCAACTTCTGGTCTTGTTGATTTTTTCTATTGTCTATTTTTTATTTCATTGATTTCTGCTTGAATCTTTATTATTTCCTTTCTTCTGGTGACTGGAGGCTTTTCTTGCTGTTCTTTCTCTAATTGTTGGAGATGTTGGTTTAACGATTTGATTTTGGCTCTCTCTTGTTTTTTGATTTGTGCATTTATTGCTATAAATTGGCCTCTGATCACTGCTTTTTCTGAGTCCCAAAGATTTTGGTATGTTGTGTTTTCATTCTCGTTTGATTCAAGGAATTTTATAATTTTATTATTTATTTCTTCTCTTTCCCAATTTTTCTTAAGGAGGTTGTTGTTCAGGTTCCATGTGTTTGCTCTTTTTCCATTGATCTTATTGTTGATTTCTAATTTGATAGCATTGTGATCTGAGAAGATCTTTGCAGTATTTCAATGCTTTTACATTTATTAAGGCTTGCTTTATGGCCTAACATATGGCCTATCATGGAAAATGTTCCATGTGCACTGGAGAAGAATGTATATTGTGCTTTTGTTGGGTGAAGTGCTGTGTAGATGTCTATAAGGTCAAGGTGATGGATTGTATTGTTTAGCTCTTCTGCACCTTTTTGAGTTTCTTTCTAATAGCTCTATCTTTCATTGAAAGTGGTGTCTTAAAGTCTCCCACTATGACTGGAGTCATCTATTTGCCTTTTCAGCTCTTTTAAAGTCTAATTTATATATTTTGGGGCTTTTTCACTGGGTGTATAGATATTTATTATGGTTATATCTTCATGTTCAATTGATCCTTTAATTATTATATAATGTCCTTCCTTGTCTTGTGTGGAGTTTTTCATCTTAAAATCAATTTGATCATATATTTATATTGCCACTCCTGCTCTTTTTTGGGTGCCATTTGCTTGATACATCTTTTTCCAACCTTTGATTTTTAATCTGTATTTGTCTTTGTCTCTAAGGTGTATCTCTTGTAGACAGCATATTGATGGATTTTGTTTTCTTATCCAATCTGCAAGTCTCTGTCTCTTGAGTGGTGCATTTAATCCTTTAACATTCAGTGTAATTATCAACAAGTATGAATTGGTTGCTGTCATTTTGTTATGTATTTTTTCATGCTGTCCCTGGTTTCTTGTTCCATATAATCTTCAGTGCTGAGCTCATTATGTTTATGAATCATGTTATCATTTCTTTTGTTGCTATTGTTTTAATATTTGCTAAACATTTGTGTTTATCCTCTTTTTTATTGTGATGTGAAGGTTTATCATTTTCCATTGAGGGTACCCTGTGATTTATAATTTTATCCCCGAGTTTAGAACAGTCCATTCTATCTTGCAACTTTCTTGACTTCCTCATCATTTAGAAGTTCTGTAACTGCACAGTATTTTCCCTCTTTTTGGTTTGCAGTTGTCTTCATTTGCCAAATGATGTCTCTGCTTCCCTGTTTACAATGTTGTAAGCTTATTTTACTTTGGATATGTCCATACCTGTGGTTTCTGGATTATGTCATCTTGTGTATTAATGGTCAGTTGTTGTTTGGTATTATTTGTTCTCTGTTCAAAGGACTCCCTTAGTATCTCTTGTATAGTTGGTCTGATTTTAACAAATTCCCTTAATTTCTGTATATCTGGAAATCTCCTAATTTCACCATCATATTTGAGGGACAATTTTGCTGGCTATATAATTTTTGGTTTGAAATGTTTCTTTTTCAGGGTTTTATATATATCATCCCATTGCCTTCTCGTTTGCATGGTTTCTGCTGAGAAATCAGAGCTTATTCTTATTGGTTGTCCTTTGTAAGTAACTTTTCATTATTCCCATGCTGCTTTCAAGATTCTTTCTTTGACTTTGGTTTTGATGAGTTTGATGATGATATATCTTGGTGATTTTCTTTTGGGGTGTTTCTTGTTTGGCATTTGTTGGACTTCCTGAATGGATATATTCTCATCTATCATCATATCAGGGAAGTTCTCTTCCAACAAATTTTGGACAATTTTCTCAATGGTTTTATTTTTCTCTTCCTGTTCTGGAATTCCAATGATATATAGCTTATTCCTTTTGATAGTATCCCACATGAACCTTAGGCTTTCTTCCTTTTGGTTTGATCTTTTTCTCTGATTGATCCCTTTCTGAAGAAGAATTCAGGTATTTGTCTTTAATCTCATTAATTCTGTCTTCCATTTAATTGATTCTACTCCTTTGCCCTTCCAATGTTTTATCTATTTCTGAAAATTTGGTATTAATCTTCTGGATTTCTATCTGTA
>NW_006921645.1:9000417-9005133 GCF_000298275.1 Orycteropus afer afer | reverse complement strand
AAAAAAAAAAAAAAATTGGAACCAGGAACAACGAAGAGAGAAAAAGATGAAAACTAGAACATTTCTAGTTGTTGGCATCCAGAATGTCCTTGTGGTTCCTGGCAAGTGGAACCTATGTTTAAGTCCCTGGAATCTGGGAGAACGCTGTTGCTTTAAAGATCCAAAATGGCCAAACTGCTTGTAAACATTCAAAATGGCTGTGCCTTCTGGACAGGAAAAAGTCCACAGCTCAGACTGCCTTCCTCTTCACTGATTTCCCTTTTATTCACCAGCCACCAGTGCAGTCCCTGGCTAGCAGAGCTGATTTTTAGGTTAATTCTTAGGTGCTGACAGCACTTGGCAACATCCAAGTTGTTTGTGCCATCAGGATCACTGCCAGGCTGCAGCTCTGTATGTCTCCTTTTTTGGTGTTTTCATGCAAATTCTTCTATTAGTTGGAATTTAGTCACTTCTTTATACTTCCCTTCAAAGCTCAGGGCTCCGGGGTTATCTTCCATATCTGTGTTTATTGGTTTCCTTTTCTTTGTTGAAGAGAGTCTGTGCAGTCTTTCTGCCTATTCTGCCATCTTAACAAAGTTCCCCAAAATTAAATTTTTAAGTGTTTCCAAAGACATCTCTAAAAGAGTCAAAAGTGAACCTACATATTGGGAAAAAATATTCAACAATGATATATCTGACAAGGGACTTATCTCTACAATTTATAGAAACCTCCAACACCTCAACATCAAATAGACAAATAATCCAATTAAAAAATGTGCAGAAGAGATGAATAGACACTTCACCAAAGAGGATATCTGGCAGTCAACAAACTTATGAAGAAATGCTCATGACCATTAGCCATTAAAGAGATGCAAATCAAAACAACAATGAGATACCATTTTGCCCCAACACTAGTAGCAAAGCTCAACAAGACAGAAAACAACAAATGCTGGTGATGATGCAGAGAGATTGGGACTCTCACACACTGCTGGTGGGACTGTAATATGGTACAACAACTGTGGAAAGCAATATGGTGATTCTTTAAAAAGTTGGAATCAGAAATGCCTTTTGACCTAGGCATTTCATTCCTGGTATATATCCTAAAGTGAGCACCAGGACAGGAACAGACATATGCATACCCATGTTCACTGCAGCATTATTCACAATAGTCAAAAGATGGAAGCAAGCTAGGTGCCCATCTACAGAATAGATAAGGAAACTATGATATATACACACAATGGAATTCTATGCAACCCTAAAGAATAACAGAATCTGGAAAACACCGCATAACATGGATGAACTTGAATGACATTATGCTCAGTTAAATAAGTCAATTACAGAAGGATAAATATTGTATTAGTCCCATTATTGTAAAAAATCAAAGAAAGGTGTCTATATGGAAGGAAATTTTCTTTGTTGGTTACCAGGATTGGAAGGGGAGGAAACACTGTTAGATAGGTATAGACAAGTATTGATTTGCCTGACAGGAAGGGCAATGTACCAAATGTGAGTGATCAACATGGTGGCATTGAGGAAGAGGAAGACATAGAGAGATATGTGAGAGGTACAGACAACAAACATGAACACTTTTTCATATACAGTACTGCATTGTCAGTGAAGGCAAACATGGATATATGGGTGGATAGATAGGTGGACAGGTTGAACTATTAGTTATGTCTGTGCAGGAGGGAGTGTGCCCAAGACCATGTATTGGATTGGCAGACAATGTTTCTACAAGTGTATTTGTATGTTCTGTAAGAATTCCCAGGTATATAGTAGAGCTGACAAGGGACAAGGTTGTAGTCACTTCTTGGGCACAGCCAGCTACCCAGAGGGAGTGAGTAGTTGAACCTATGGGCTTGGAACCATAGTCACTGGAGATATCAAGCTCAATTGGCATAACACACTACACAAAATATTGTTCCACCTCCAACTTAGTGATTGGGATCTTAAAAGCTTGCAAGCAGCCATCTAGATGCAATGAAGGATCTCTCCTCATCAGAGAAAAGAAGAATGAAGAAAACCAAAGATTCATGGAAACAATTAGTCTAAGTGACTGGTACACCATGTAATCCTTAGCCTATACTACTATGAGACCAGAAGAACTAGATGATGCTTGTCTACCACTGTTAACCACTCAGAGGGGGATCTATGTAGGAGATCCTGGATAAAGAGGGAGAAAAATGTGGAACAAAATTCAAAATCAGTTGTGGAAAAAAAAAAAGGAACCAGGTTTGCTGGTCTGATAGAACCTGGTGGAACCACTGAGACTATGGCCCCTAGCTGCCCTTCAGGTCTGGAACTGCACCCACATCTGTGGCTTCCAACCAAACAAATGCAGGCATATGAGGTGAACATTTACCCTAGGTAGATACATCCTTGGAGAGATCAATCATGGGAGAAAGAAGGGCTGTTTATGCATAGGGAGACAGCTCAGGGTGCAGGAGTGCATGGAGGAAGAGCACAGGGACGAGGTAACTACGGGGAGAAAGTCAGACGGGATCTGTTGGATTGTGGTAAATTGTAGTCAATGTCATGAGACAAAGTGTATGTGATCTACTGTACAGAAAGTGAATTTACTCTGTAAACTTTCACCCCAATCACAATTAAAAAAAATAAATAAATAAAAGAAGAAGAAGTACAGGAAGCAATCCCAACAACACCAGTTGCTGTTGATTTGATATGGACTCATGACACCCCATGTGTATCAGAGTAGAACTGCTTCAGAGAGTTTTCAATGGATGATTTTTTCCAAAGTAGATAACCAGGCTTTTCTTCCAAGGTGACTCTGGGTAGATTGGAGCCTCCAACTTTTCATTATCATAAAAGTACATTAGCTATTTTCATCACTCAGGGATACAGGGACCACTAGAATACACAAATCATCAATGGTACTTCTATAAAGACAAAGACTACTTACTCTACATATGACATTTGTTTATTTTCCCCACTTTTAGAGTTTCCCATTTCCTTTGGTAGAAATGAACTGATGAAGGATGACAAATTCAAAGTTTGCTTAGAGCATTTTTAAAAAAGTGAAATGAATAAATAGAGCTGCTTTCCCAGGTCTGCTATGTTCAGTGTGAGCCTCCACTCCCCAGGCACATCTCTCTTAGGGTCTAGATAGCACCCTGCACCTCTCTGTCTTTGCACATTGCATGTGAGATTTGGGCCCTCTTCTGTTCCAGCTCTCCTACCTGAAGCCAAACAGCCTGAATGAAATCCTTTCATTTCCTCTCACCAGTCACCTCACAGAGCCTCTCTAGGGACCCTGTGCCAGGCTTCTCAGTGACTGTTTTCTCCTACTGACCTAGAAATTCTTTTGAGATGTTTTGGGAGGTCTCCCTTTTCCATAGCATGTGGAGAAAATGTCACGTACTGAGTAGATATTCTGCAAAGCAACCTGTTGAAACCAGTGAAAATAAAAACTTACCTTGGAAATGAACAAGTTTCATGTTAGGCATCCCCCTCATCAGAAACACACATCTGCTGCCTGAACTGTGGCAGAGACAGAAACCATCCTTTAAACAACTGTGCTTCTGACTCTGCATAAATTGGGGAGCTGCTCTGGGAATTGAGGACTCTGAAGTTCCCTCTTTCCCATTGAAGTGCGAGTAGCTCACATTAAGGATAATATAAAATATGTGGGCACTCAGACACTAGCAGAATTTAACTCAAGGTATGAGTAGAATCACTGTGTATGCATGTGTTTAATTTAAAGCTTAGGAAAAAATGCTATATTAAGAGCTCGTAACATTGACCCTATACCCATTTTTGTATTATGTGACTTTTAGCAGTTCAGAGAGTTCATTCAGTCCAATAACCAACTCACACAAAGGATGGAGGCTCAACTGGGAGACTCAGATGATAATATGAGTAGGCACAACCACAGGTGAAACTGGAGCTCAGGGAAAGCCTGAGAGCTCAACATCTTATCTTCACTTTCCTTGCTATTCTTCTTAACTTCCTCCTGTCTATTGAAATCCTCCATTCTCATCATAATTTCCTTTCTGACTACACAAATTATGACTGCTTCAAATCCCATTCCTGTTTCACTCCTTATTTGAAATTTATCTTGATTCTTCAAGCCAGAAGTAATTATAGGACTGTAAAGTCAGGGAAACTCAGGAGTGGAAGGACCCCAGAAGACACTTGATTCTTCTTTCCTTTAAAGGAAAGAATCCCTTAAATATTTCTCTCTCACTGAGAGGTCTTCTAGACCTGCTTGAACATTGAAAGGGATGGGAAGTTCATCAATTCTCATATTGTGTACTAGTTATGAACTTAAACTCTGGAGCAAAATAGAACTATGTGTGAAGTTAACTTTGTTACTTACCTACAGGTTGTCCTTTGGCAGTTTTCACAAACTCTCTGTTACTAAGTCTCTTCATCTTTAGAAAGGAGTTAATAATTAGTACATACTTCATAGAGTTGTTGGCCCACCTTTTTTTTTTTTTAATGTTTTATTGTGATTTGGGTAAAAGTTTACAGGGAAAATTGGGTTTTCATTCAAGAACTCATACATTTTGATTCGTGTTATTGATTGTAATCCCCACCCCCAGTATAACATGATTCTTCCCACTTCCTCCCTATGTTTACCATTTGTCTTTCTATCCCATCTTGTCTCCGGGAGCAAGGTAAGCATGGGCGGGCTTGTGCTTACTCACTGATCTGCACTGAACACTTTCCCTTGTTACCCTCCCGAGAGGGACCGGGTCTTCGGGAGCAAGGTAAGCA
>NW_006921645.1:8985682-8986579 GCF_000298275.1 Orycteropus afer afer | reverse complement strand
CACTCCCTCTTTCATAGACATACCTAATCATTTAGCCTGTCCACCTATCTATCCATCCATATACCCATGTTTGCCTTCACTGAGAAAATAGTAAAAAACAGTCTATTTCATCTTATCTTCTTGAGTTCTTATCTGTTTGTAAGTTCTGCAGCTACCTCATTCATTCCGTCTTTTTGCTTTGTAGTTATCATCATTTATAAATTGCTTTGTCTGGTTCCCTATCCTCAGCCTGGTAAGTTTATTTATTTTTGATGCTTCTATATCTGGATTGATTTCCAGGTGATGTTGTCTTGTGTTTTAATTTCAGGTTGTTATCTGCTGATGTTGATTCTCTTTCTGAAGGAATCCCCTTAGTATTTCTTGTAAAGTTGGTCTGGTTTTTTACAAATTCCCTTAATTTCTGTTTATTTGGACATGTCTTAATTTCACTATTGTCTTTGAGAGACAGTTTCACTGGGTTTGTAATTTTTGGTTGGCAGTTTTTTTGTTTTTTTCTTTCTTTCAGCTTTATATATATATGGTCCCATTGCCCTCTTGCTTGCTTACTTTATGACAAGAAAGCAGAGATTAGTCCTATTGGTCTTCCTTTGTAGGTGACTTCATTTTTCCAAAGCTGCTTTCAGGATTCTTTCTTTGTCTTTGGTTTTAGAAAGTTTGATTATGATATGTCTTGGTGATTTTGTACCAGGGTCTATCCTATCTGCAATATGTTGAGCTTCTTGAATGCAGATATTCTCATCTTTCATGATGTTAGGGAAGTTTTTTTTTCCAACAAGTCTTCAACAATTTTCTTGGTGTTTTTTGATTTGTCCCTTCCTGTTCGGGAATACAGATCATACATCAGTTATTCCTCTTAATGGTGCTGACATAATTCTTACCTTTCTTCTTCTTCTTCTT
>NW_006921645.1:8976205-8985067 GCF_000298275.1 Orycteropus afer afer | reverse complement strand
CCCCCCCCCTTGAGTTGTGCTGCTGCAGAATCCAGAAAGGAGTGGGGGAAAGGGATAAACTCTCTCCAAGTAGGTGGAGCCTTGGAGTGAGTTCACAGCAGTGGGTTGGGGCTCAACTATTCCATGACTCCATTCATAATGCAGAGTAAACTGGTGTACTGGGTTTTTGTGGCTTCTTGATCCAAGCAGAAAGTAATGGCCTTCTGACCACTGGGATTTCTGTTGATTTTGAACTGTAGGTCTTTGATTGACAATAGTATGACATTAGTGCATGACTCAGGAAGACAAAAACTACTTTGCTTTTCCTGGCAGAGCTGTCTGAACTATCTTGCCCAAATGTGGAAAGTGGGGACTTGCTACTGACGCCTTTTCTTCCTCTTCTTTTTCTTTTTTCCTCTTCTCCCCTGCCTCATCCACTAGAAGGAACACTTTAAGCCACTGCCAGGCAACAGGAGTTATTACACCTCACACCTCACACCTCACACCTCACACAATAGGTAACACCAATAACTCTTACAGCACAGAAACAACAACAGACAGTGGACAACACCTGCTTGTCTCAACTCCAAATACCCTTCATGATGAACAGAGACCTGCACCCACATCCGCACCAACATAGAGAAAGCTAAAGAGCAAGCCAGTACAAACAAGTTAATAAACAAAAATTACACTTGCTCCACACTTTCCAATATAATATAACATAAAATCAGGGTGAAAAAAATATATATAACTATAAATATATAACTAAAAGTTAAAGATGATAACTTCAAAATATCTAGGAAACAGCAGACAACCTCAAATCAAACAAAACAACAGGACAAGACAATAGAAATAAAACCCAGGCTAAAGAATTATCTATCATGGAGGAAGAAAAAGCAATAAAACTATCTGAGAAGGAATTCAGAAGGTATATATACAGGACTCTCCAAGAGCTCAAGGAAAGCACAAGCAGAATCCATGAGAAGACAGACAGTTCCCTAGAAGAATTCAGGAAAACCATTCAAGAACAAAATAACAAGTTAAATACACCATTAGAACTCATACAAAAACAGCACTTAGAAATCCAGAAGATGAACACTAAAATTACAGAGATATACAACACAGTGGAAGGATAAAAGAGTAGACTAGAACTGGCTGAAGAACACATTCCCCAATTAGAAGACAAATCCCTTGATACCAGTCTGAGAGAAGAAAAATCAGAACAAAGATTTAAGAGAAATGAAGAAAACCTAAGAGTTATGTGGAATGACATGAAAAGAAATAACATACACCTCATTGAAACCAGAAGAGGAGGCAAAAACACACATACACACACACACACACACACACAGAAAATTGTGGAATTCTTGCTAGCAGAAAATTTTCCCCGTATTATAAAGGAAGAAAAGATATCTGTCTAAAAGGTTCAATGAACCCTATACAGGTTAGATCCCAAGAGCAAGTCACCAAGACTTATCATAATCAAACTCTCCAAAACCAAAGATAAAGAAAGAATCTTGGGAGCAGCTCAAGAAAAACAAAATGTCACCTACAATGGAAAATCAATAGAATGAGTTTTTATTTCTCAGCAGAAACCATGCAGGCATGAAGACAATGGGAAGTCATATATAAAACATTGAACGAAAAGAACTTCCAACCAAGAATTATACATCTGGTCAAATTGTCCCTCAAATACAAGGATGAAATCAAGACATTATCAGACAGATAAGAAGAGAATTCATGAAAACCAGACCAACCCTATAAGAAATGCTAAAGGGAGTCCTTTCAATAGAGAACCTATAGCAGAGAACAACAAATTAATGACATAAGCACTTAGAAACTAAACCAGAAGTAGATACTCAAAATAAGCTCATAAAATAATGTACACAGTGAAAAAAAAGGGAGTCAATCTGCATATGACACCAGCAACAAAGCAAATAGATGGAATAAATCTTTAATTACAAAATTTCCAAATGAAGAGGAAAACATTTCTTTATAGAACTGACTGTTTCAAACTTAAGGAGATAAGAATTTACCTCAGTGTAACCACAAGGAAAAGTAACAATTTCCCCAAGCAAACTCAGAAAGAAGAAAAACACATGGGCTTAGTAAGCACAAAACCAACAATAATGAAGAAAAAAGAAGTACCTGATAACAAAATGAGCTCAGCACAGAAAAATATTTGGAACACAGATCACCACCAATACAACAAAAAACAAAATAGAATGACAGGAATAAATTCATATCTATCACTAATTACACTGAATGTGAATGGATTAAATGCACTAGTCAAGAGAAAGAGAGTGGTAGATTGGATAAGAAAAGAAGACTCACTTATATACTGCATACAAGAGACCCACCTTACAGGAAAATAAAAACAAATGAAAAATTAAGGGATGAAAAAAAATATGCCAAGCTATTATTGTTGTTGTGGTTGCTATTAAGTGCTGTCGAGTCATCTCTGACTCATAGCAACCTTATGCACAGGAGAATGAAACACCACCCGGTCCTGCGCCAGCTCCATGATCCTTGTTATACTTGAGCCCATCTCCGGCACCACTGTGACAATCCATCTTGTTGAGGGCCTTCCTCTCTTTCATCAACCCTCCACCTTACCAAGCATGACATCCTCCCCAGGAAATGCTCCCTTCTGACAACATGACCAAACTATGTGAGACGAAGTCTGGCCATTCTCACTTCCAAGGAGCATTCTGGTTCCACTTCCTCCAGGACAGACCTGTTAGTTCTTTTAGCAGTCCATGGTATTTTCAGCATTCTTTGCCAACATCACAATTCAAAAGCATCAATTCTTCTTCAGTCTTCCTTGTTCATTGTCCAGCTCTCACATGCATATGAGGCAACTGAAAATACCATGGCTTGTGTCAGGCACACCTTAGTCCTCAAGGAGACATCTTTGCTCTTCAGCACTTGAAAGAGGTCCTTTGCAGCTGACTTGCCCAGTGCTATACATTGTCTGATGTCCTGACTGCTGTTTCCCTTGACATAGATTGTAGAACCAAGAAATGTGAAGTCTTTGACAATTTCAATCTTTTCCTCACTTATCGTGATGCTGCTGATGGGTCCAGTTGTGAGGATTTTTGTTTTATTTATATTGAGATGTAATCCATACTGCATACTGTATTCTTCAATCTTCATCAGTGTTTCAAGTCATCCTCACTTTCAGCAAGCAAAGTTGTGTCATCAGCATATTGCACATTGTTAATGATTATTCCTCCAATCCTAATGCCACATTCTTCTTCATATAGTCCAGCTTCTCAGATTATTTTCTCAGCATACAGGTTGAATAAGTGTAAGGACACAACCCTGATGCCCTCCCTTCTTGATTTTAAGCCATGCAGTGTTCCCTTTTTCTGTTTGAACAACAGCCTCCTGGTCTGTGTACAGGTTCCTTGTGAGCACAATTAGGTGTTCTGAAATTCCCATTCTTCCCAATGTTATCCACAATTTGTTATGATCCACACAATCAAATGATTTGGCATAGTCAATAAAACACAAGTAAAAATCTTTTTGGTATTCTTTGCTTTGAGCCAAGATCCATCAGACACCAGCAATGATATCCCTCGATCCATGTTCTCTTCTGAATCCAGCTTGCATTTCTGGAAGTTTTCTGTCAATATACTGCTGCAACTGTTTTTGAATTATCTTTAGTAAGATCTTACTTGCATGTGATATTAATGATATTGTTTGAGAATTTCCACATTCTGTGGGATCACCTTTCTTTGGAATGGGTACAAATATGGGTGTCTTCCAATCAGTTGGCCAGGTAGCTGTCTTCCAAATCTCTTGGCATAGCTGAGAGAGTGCCTCCAGCGAGGCATCCATTTGTTGAAACATTGCAATGGGTATTCTGTCAATTCCTGGAACCTTGTTCTTCACCAATTCCTTCAGTGCAACTTCTTTCAATACCATTGGTTCTTGAACATATACCACCTCCTGAAATGGATGAAGATCGACCAATTCTTTTTGGTACAGTGACTCTGTGTATTCCTTCCATCTTCTTTTGATATTTTCTGCATCATTCAATATTTTGCCCATAGAATCTTTCAATATTGCAACTTGAGGCTTAAATTTTTTCCTCACTTCTTTCAGTTTGAGAAACACTGAGGGTGTTCTTCCATTTTGGTTTTCTAACTCTAGATCTTTGTATGTTTCATTATGGTAATTGGCTTTGTCTGCTCAAGCTGCTCTTTGAAATCTTCTGTTCAGTTCTTTTTTCTTGTCATTTCTTCCATTTGCTTTAGCTACTCTCTGCTCAGCTCTGGTAGCATAGTGCCTGAGGCACTTGACTGCTAACCAGAAGGCTGGTGGTTCGAACCCACCAGTCACTCCTCGGAAGGAAGATTGGGCAATCTACTTCCATAGTGATACTTCCTCGGAAACCCAAGGAGGGGTCGCTATGAGTCAGCGCTGACTCGACAGCATATAACAACAACAACAAGCTCAAGGGCAAGTTTCAGAGTCTCTTCTGATATCCATTTTGGTTTTTTCTTTGTTGTATTTTTAATGACTTGCTTTCTTCATGAATGATGCTCTTGATGTCATCCCACAATTCTTCTGATTTTCAGTGATTTGTGTTCAATGCATCAAATCTATTCTTTAAATGGTTTCTAAATTCAGAGGGATATATTCAAGGTCATATTTTGGCTCTCATGGACTTGTTTTAATTGTCTTCAACTTCAAGTTGAACTTGCATATGAGCAATTGATTGTCTGTTCCACAATCAGTTTCTGGCCTAGTTTTGACTGAAGATATTCAGTTTTCCATTGCCTCTTGCCACAGATGTCAATCTTATTCCTCTGTACTCCATCTGGTGAAGTCCATGTGTATAGCCGCCATTTGTGTAGTTGAAAAAAGATATTTGCAATGAATAAGTCATTGGTGTTGCAAAATTCTATCATGTGGTCTCCAGCATTATTTCTGTCACCAAGGCCAAATTTTCCAACTACTGGTGATTCTTCTTTGTTTCTAATTTTTGCATTCCAATCACCTGTGATAATCAACACACCTTGGTTGCATGTTCAGTCAAGTTTAGACTGCAGAAGTTGATAAGAATCTTCATTTTCCTCATCTTTTGCTTTGGTGGTTGGTGAATAAATTTGAATAATAGTTGTATTAACTGGTCTTCCTTGTAGGTGTATGGATATATCTTATCACTGACAACATTGTACTTCAGGAAAGATCTTGAAACATCTTTTGTGATGATGAATGGCATGCCATTCCTCTCAAATTTTCATTCTCGGCATAGCAGATCATATAGTTGTCTGATTCAAAATGGCCAAAAGTGGCCCGTTGCAGCTCACTAATGCCCAGGATCATTTTTTATTTGTTCCACTTCATTTTTGACAACTTCCAGTTTTCCTAGATTCATACTTTGTACATTCCATGTTGTGATTATTAGTGGATGTTTACAGCTGTTTCTCCTCAATTTGAGTCCTGCCATGTCAGCACATGGAGGACCTGAAAGATTTACTTTATTCATATCATTAAGATTGGTTCTGCTCTGATGAGGCAGCACTTTCCCACTCCTGTTTTTAATGTCTTCTGACCCAAGGGGCTCATCTTCCTGTACTGTCTTTGACACTGTTTCCAAGCTATTCATAAAGGTGCCCAGTAATGTATCAGACAGTGTTTCTCTGCTATTCATAAGGTTTTCCCTGACCAGTTTTTGAGAAGTGGATGGCCTCCTCCTTCTTCCTACTTCCTAGTTCATCTCAGTCTGTAAGCTGAGTTGAAACCTGTGCACCATTTGCAATGCTGGTAGTGTTTAAAACACCAGTGGCAGAGCCTCAAGCCTCATAGCAAAGTGAAAGCCCTACAGAATGACAAATTGATAGACAAGTGTGTCTCCCTTAGCTGTTGGAAACCTCTCCTCCCTCCCCTTATTGAATTCCTACCTCAATCCTGCCGCATTTTGGTCCCCAGCTACTCCCTCCCTTTCCTGGCTTTAGGGGGCTGGGACCTGCCTGCCTGCCTGCCTCCTACCCCTTACCTGGATCCTGCCACCTTTGTGGTCCAAAGCTAGTGGATTGCCAAGCTAATGGCAATCAAAAAAGAGCAAGAGTGGCAATATTAATTTCTGATAAAATAGACTTCAAGGTGAAAAATAGCATAAGGGACAAAGAATGACATTGTATGATGCTAAAAGGATCAATTGACCATGAAGACATCACCATAATTCATATCTATGCGCACAATGAAAGTGCTCCAAAATATGTACAGCAAATATTAACTGAATTGAAAGGAAAAATAGACAACTCTACAATAATAGTATGAGACTTTAACACACTGCTTTCAAAGAGGGACAGAACAACTCGAAAAAAAATCAACAAAAATACAGAAAAACTCAAGAACACCATCAACCAATTTGACCTCATAGACATATACAGAGCATTCCACTCAACAAAAGCACAATACACATTCTTCTCCAGTGCACATGGATAATTCTCCAGATTAGACCACACTTTAGGGCACAAAATAAGCCTCAACAAATTAAAAAAAAAAACAAGCAAACAAACAAACAAACAAACAAAAAAAACACTGAAATATTACAAAACATCTTCTCAGATCACAATGCTATAAAATTAGAAATCAGTAATAAGAAGGTCAAGGAAAAAATATCAAATATGTGCAAACAATAATACACTGTTTAAAAACTACTGGGTAACAGAAGAAATAAAGTGTGAAGTAAAATAATTCCTAGATACAACCAAGAATGAAAATACAACTTACCAAAACCTTTGGGACACAGCAAAAGCAGTACTCAGAGGTCAATTTATAGCAATAAATGCACATATCCAAAAAGGGGAAAGAAACAAAATCAACATGGTAACTCAGCAACTCCAGCAATTAGAAAAAGAGCAACAAAAGAAATCTACAGTATCCAGAAGTAAGGAAATAATAAAGATTAGAACAGAAATAAAACAAACAAACAAAGAAAAAAAATAGAGAAAAATCACCAAAACAAGAAGCTGGTTCTTCAAAAGATTAATAAAATTGACAAACCACCTGCAAATTTAACAAAGGGAAATAAAGAGAAGATGCAAATAATAGGAATAATAAATGGAAAGGGTGACATCACAACAGAACCAACTGAAATAAAAAAGATAATAACAGAATATTATGAAGAACTCTACTCTGACAGATTTGAGAACCTAGAAGACATGGACAAGTTTCTATAAACACAAGACCTACCTAAGTTATCCCAGTCAGAGATAGAATACTTGAATGGACTCATAACAAAAGAAATTGAGCAGGTCATAAAAAACTCCCACCCCCAACACACACAAAATCCCAGACCAGCTAGTTTCACTGGATAATTTTACCAAACACTCAGGGAAAAGTTGACACCTATGTTACTCAAACTATTCTAAAACATAGAAAAAGATGGAATACTTCCAAATTAATTTTATGAAGCAAGCATAACACTGATACAAAAATCAGAGAAAGATACATATGAAAGGAAAACTACAGACCAATATCCATATGAATATAGATGCAAAAATCTTCAACAAAATTCTAGCCACCAGAATCCAACAACATATCAAAAAAATATCACATCATGACCAATTGGGATTCATACAAGGATGGTTCAACATGAGAAAAGCAATCAGTGTAATCCACTACTGCCAAAGGGACAAGGAGGCTGCATTTTCTGACCTCCTCTAGCCTCACAAGAGGAAGATAGAATCACCATGAGTAGCCCAAGGCCTATCCCTATGAGGCCAGACATGCCACCTCCCTCGAGCCCTTTCACCAATCCTGACACCAGCTGTTCCTCCTGCAGCACCCACCACCTCTTTGTTGGGTTAAATAATTCTCTTCAGTGGCCACACAGAACAGATTATAGGGTTTATTAGGGAAGGAACAGACTACAATTTAAGTTCAGGAAGGCGCTCAGTCTCTCTCAGCTCACAGTCTCTCAGCCAACAGTCTCTCTCAGTCTCTCTCTCAGCAGTGCATGTCTCTCATGTCTCTCTCTCAGCAATGCATGTCTCTCAGCCAGTAGTGAGAGATTCCTTCTGCCTCTTGGAGGGCTCTTTTGGAGCTTGACAGAGTGGCCATACTAACAAATCCCAACATCAGAATTCTAAACACCTGAGAGAGAGTGAACTTCTCAGAAAACCGCTTTGTGCTGCTCCCAAAAGAATTTCCCCAGGTGGATAACTTTAACAATCAGGAGCTACTCAGTTGTTCATGGAAAATTCCACCGTGGAGTTTACAAAGACTTATGGCTAGTAAAGCCACATTATATAATTTACTACACCACAACCACATAAACAAAACAGAACAAAAGAACCATATGATCATATCAATAGATGCTAAAAGGGTTTCAATAAAATCCAACACCCCTTCCTGTTCAGAACATTCAGCATGATAGGGATAGAGGGGAAAATCCTCAACATAATAAAGGGTATATACACATAGCCAAGAGCCAACATTATTGTTACTGGAGAAAGACTGAAAGCATCCTCCTTACAAACAGGAGCCAGACAAGGATGCCCTCTATCACCACTTCTATTTAACATTGTATTGGAAGTCTAGCCAGGGCAATAAGGCAAAAAGAGAAATAAAAGGCATCCAAATTGGCAAAGAGGAAGTAAAGCTATTTCTGTTTGCAGATAACATGATCCTATACATAGAAAACCCAAGAGATTCATAAAAATAAATTACCAGAAGTAATAGAAAGGTTTAACAAAAAGGTAGGATACAAGGTTAACATAAAGAAATCAGCTGAATTCCTCTACGTCAGCAAAGAGGTCTCTGAAAAGGAAAACAAAACCATTCACAATAGCTACCAAAAAGATTAAATATTTGTGAATAAATCTTACCAGAGACACAAAAGATCTATAAAAAAAAAAAAAA
>NW_006921645.1:8966261-8975513 GCF_000298275.1 Orycteropus afer afer | reverse complement strand
AAAAAAAAAAAAAAAAAAAACAGAGGCACATCTAGGGGCCCTAATTTATGGCATAAATACTATCAAGTATAACTCAAAATGCACGGGCAGTGGAAGAAAAGCTAGGTGACTGGGAGCTTTTAAAAATTAAATTCTTATGTGCATCAAAAGACTTTTGGAAAAGGGTGAAAAGGGAACCTACAGATTGGAAAAAAAATATTTGTCTATGAGATATCTGTCACAGGACTTATCTCCAAAATTTACAAAAAACTTCAATACCATAAAGGCAAACCATCCAATTAAAAAATGGGGAAGGGACATGAATAGACCCTTCTCTAAAGAAGATATACTGGTGGTCAACAAGCACATGAGGAAATGCCCACAATTATTAGCCATTAGAGAGATGCAAATCAAAACAACAAGGAAATATCATCTCACCCTAGCAATAATAGCAAAGTTCAACAAGACAGAAAATAACAAATGTTGGTGAGGTTACACAGAGATTGGAATGCTCATACACTGCTAGTGGGACTGAAAAATGGTACAACCATTGTGGAAAAGGGTATGGTACTTCCTTAAAAAACTGAAAATAGAAATACCATTTGCTCTAGCAATTCCATTACTAGGAATATATCCTAAAAAAGGTGAGAGGCAGGACATGAACAGACATATGCATACCCATGTTCATTGCACCACAATTCACTATAGCATTGAGATGGAAACAACCTGAATGTCCGTCAACAGATGTATGGCTAACCAAACTATGGTACATTCACACAATGGAATACTATGCTATCTTAAAGAATAATTAAAAATACATGAATCATCTCACAATGTGGATGAATTTGTAGAACATTATACGGAATGAAATAAATCAATCGCAGAAGGACAAATATTGTATGAGGCCATTATTGTAAAAAGTCAAGGAAAGGTTTACTTACGGAAGAAAACTCACTTTGTAGGTTACCAGGGATGGGAGGGAAGAGGAGGGAAAATGTTGGATTATCTGAGGGTCACATATTGATTTGAATGAGGGGAGGCACAGTATGGAAAGAGTCTGTGACCAGCATAATGACATTGGGGAAAGGAACAACACTGAAAAGTGCACATAAGATATAGAAAAAAGAGGCAAAGAATAGTATATGCACAATACTGCATTACCACTAACATCAAACACCAGGGTACAGATAAATGCATAGACAAGTGAGATCAGGTGGGGGTCGTCAAACTGGAATGCACTCTAGACCAAGGATAGATTTAGCTGAAGATATTCTTGCATATGCACTTGTGCTACAAAATTAGCCACGCACATTACAGAATCAACAGATGACAGGGTTGGAGTTACCTCTCAGAGACAGCCAAACACCTTGAGAGAGACAATCACCAGGCCTGCCGACTTGGGACCATAGTCTTGGGAAACACAAAGCTCGACTGGTACAACATGTTACATAAAAATCTTGTTCCATAATCTACTTTGGTGAGTAGTGACTGGGGTCTTAAAAGCTTTACAGCGGCCACGTAAGATGCAACTACTGGTCTCCTCTCATCTGAAGCAAAGGAGAGTGAAGAAAATCAAAGGCATCTGTAAACAATTAGTCCAAGGATATGATGAACCCTGAGACCAGAAGACCTAGATGGTGCCCAGCTACCCATGCCAACCACTTGGAGAGGGATCAAACCTGGAGATCCTGTATAGAGTAGGAGGAAAAATGTGGAATAAAATCCAAAAACACAAAAATGACTAGAATTACTGGTTGGATAGATTCTGGTGAAACTCCCAAGACTATGCCCTGTGTTACCCTTTGGACCTAGAATTGGCCTTACTGCCATGGATTGGCTCTCAGGCCAACAGTACCTAGACCCACACACAGAAAACCTATCCCAAGGCAATGCATCCACCTATTCTAGGAAGATACACCCCTTAGAGCAATTGGCCATGGGGCAACAGAAGGACAGCATTGACATAGAGGGAAAGCGGAACAGACAGGAGTGCATAGTTAAGAAAGGCACAGGGATGGGAAGGGAGGAGAGTTTGTTATGGTCAGAGTGTTAATCAGGATGTGAAATCAAATGCACATGAACTATTGAATGTAAAACAGATTTTGTTCTGTAAATTTGCAACCAAAGCACAATAAAATTAAATAAATAAATAAAAATATTTGCTTTCGATTTTGCTAATTCTGTGTTCCATTGGTTCAATTCTACTTCTCTGTCCATCTAATGTGTTATCTATTTCTGAAATTTTAATATTAATCTCTGGATTTCTAATTGCCGTTGTCTAATTTTCCATTTATTTTGTCAATTTGTACTTGTATTTTCCTGATTTCTTCTAGATTTTTTTTTCTGTGTTTTCCTTGATTTTGACTATGATTTCCTTAAGGTTGTCTTTGTTTTCCTTTATCTCAGTATACTGAAGGGACCTAAGTATAATTCTTTTGAATTCCTAATTATGTAGTTCCAATTTCTTCCTCCAGAAAATTTTCTGGCCTTGTTGTTTGTCACGTTGAGCCTTCTTTCTTTTCTTCTTTTTTTTGTTTGATTTGAACTTTTTTTTTTTTTTTTTTGTCTCTGAGACATTATGGTGTTGTTGTATTAAGTGTTGATTGTATGTTGGTTTGCTTCATCATGATTTTTGTTTTGTTTTAATATATCTGGGCAATAGGGCAGGTATGCTACTCTGACTACTGGTTTGGCAGCACTGAGTGCTCACTATTCATATCTAGGTGAATTTGGTAGCACTTGGGAGCTATTGTGCCTAAGGCATTTGGCTGCTAACCACAAGGCTGGTGGTTCAAACCCACAAGCCACTCCTCGGAAGGAAGGTTGAGCAATCTACTTCCTCAGAGATACTGCCTCAGAAACCTAGGGAGGGGGTTGCTTTGAGTCAATTCGACTCGACCACAGTGTATTTGGTTTGGTTTGGAGTTTATGGGAATGTGAGTGAGAGTCTGCAATTGTGGATCATTTAGAACAGCTGAAGGCAGACCGGATGGGTGTTGGCTGCTGTCTGTCATTGGACCAGTGGTGTTGTAGTGGTGGTACCACTTGCTCCACTTCACTTGGTTTCTCAGGTCTTTGTTGTGCAGAGTCTGGATAGTATATCTGCCTACTCCACCCTTTTAGCCACCATCTCCCATCCTTGGGTTTTGACCAAGGTTATGTCTTTTAAAAGCAACATTTGTGAATAATTTTTATTTTTAAAGAAACCAAGGTGTAAAGATATTTAAACTATGAAGTAAAGGACACTTATCTACAATGACATTCACATCATTACATGTTCCACTCCAGACATATGCAGCTGGATAATAGACAAGCTACCAGGCTGGGTATCCCAAGGCCTGGGATTGAGTCCAAGTTGTATAACTGACTGGTTGTGTGATTCTATCTGAGTCTTAGGCCTACATTCTTCCAGCTGTGGCATGTGTGGTTTATCTGGATGATCACTGAGCTCTCTTTGAGCCATAGAGTTCTATGATTTGAGGGCCTTATTTGTTTTTACAATGGATGACCAAAATTTCAAGGGACAGTTCTAAATGTATGGCCTAGATTGTGAGAAGATACTCGTGGACTGTCCAGTTCAGCTCAGATCATATCATTTGAGCAGCAAGGAATGGCCAGCAGCTTTCCACAGCTGTGAAAGAGTAACCCCTTCTACTAATGTCCTATTTTTGATCCTGTTGCTTAGGGAATAGCTCTCTTTTAACAATCGTGCTATATTTTGAAGGCCTCAAAAACTCCATAAAGCAATTTGGTGTGAGGTAGCTGAGGAATCAGTAAGTTTAATAACATATTTGTAGTACTTCATAAAAATAAATCAACCTTTACCTTTTATGGGAATAAACATTTTCAACTGAAAGACTTATGTCTTTTTTTTTTTTTCCCCTTTCCTTCTTCTCTACTCTAATTCTCAGAGTAGTCTTACAAAAAGATACCTAGTTGGGTCCTTCATGAATTTACCTCTTGATATACTGGTGTTGTCATTGCAGAATGGTTTTATTTTTGTTAAATGATAGAGTTTAAATGTTGGTCTTTTTCTGTGGAGCACTGAAGCCATCATCATATAATTGCATAAATATTAATTCTCACTTAAATGAGAATGCCACTTGGTAATCACTTGTTATTTAACCCCGATTGCAACCTTTCGTGAAAAGAAGAGGATATGCTGACAGATTCTCTCACAATATAAGATGAACTGGAGTGATATCTCTACATTCAGGGACATTATTGCAGGAGAACAGTGAACTCCTCCATCTTGCAGCATCATATTGAGCACACATCAAGATTTTTACAAAAGAAAAGGGAGATTAGTGCTTTTTGATGTGTTCAAGGACCTAAAACTTCACTCAGGGAAAAGTTTAAAGTTGTTGATGTTAGTGAAATGTAGCCAGTAGATTCTGTCTCAAAACAGATGTGCCCTGGGTCATTTCTCATGCACTTACTGATGTATTTGCTGAAGTTTTCTCTTGGAGAAAATAACTTTTTGGGATTAGAAGCAAGATTTCTGCCAATGGTAGAAAGCTTCCCTCACGACTCCCTGAAGTGACCTAGGAGGGAGTGAGGGCTGACATTCAAGGCCTCCCAGTTACAGCTACCTTGGCCAAGAAGCTGCCATTTGGTCTCATGTTGCAATAAGAACAACACAGCTAGTTGCTTTCCTCCCTCCTGAAGTGAGGAAGTGAGCACTGGAAATCTTGGTGCAGCAGGGAACTCATAGGAAAAATCTCCCATCCAAATCTCACAGTCTGTCCTGGCCCTTGGGTTGAAATTTAGACTGTATCTGACCATTTCACTCCAGCAGTTTTGAAGAAGCTGCCAGTGGTATATTGCCTTGGCTCTAACCAAGGAGATATCCTGGTCCTGTTTTTCTGCCAGAAGCCTCTAGGAGTCACATGGGCTGGAAAGCAGCAGAGACTTATGCCTTTGATACTTCAGCACCTGGTAAGCCTGGGTCAAAAATCCCTAAATTTCAGGCTAAATTATGTCGACTCATCCTGCTTCTCACTGCAGCTTAAAGAGCGCTTGATACATCATGGAAAGTTTGGAAAATGGTTTGATCAGGGAAAGTTGATTTAAATGTACTAATGTGAAATCTTTTAGTAAATAAAGCATTACTATTATGGTTATGAAAATCTTTAAAATGATAAGATTTCTTCTTTTTATGTCCATAATCAGGGAAGTCCCATCTTATGATTTCCCTTGTAATTCATGTGCCTCCTGGGGATACGTTACACAAACTAAAAAAGAGCCTGCCAAGTGAATAATGAAAATAATGTCTCATATTTGGACAGACTTAGTAAAAATGTGCTTCTGCATACACAGATGGCCTGGTACATGAGTAATATTTGATGAGACTCCTTTGTGAGCAACTGTGACATTGGATGGTGCCTCTTCTCAGAACTCTTCTCTGGGCATGGGCTGAAATAGCTGTCATTTCTATACAGGTTAGGAATCAATTATTGTTCTAATGTTCTGCCTTCTGTATATTTTCTTTCAGAGATCAACATGGAGTACAGTTCTCTACCTCTGCTTCTCTTCTCCCTCCTGTCTTCCAGCTCCCCATCATCAAGTTTTTTTGTGCTCATCACTTTTTCATTGCATAAATATCTCTTCCTCTCTGAAAACAGCCATCTTTAGCCATCAATGACTCCTCTCTTCCTCCTCCCCCATCACCATCACTACCTCTGAACTATTTGTGGATGCAAAGTCATCAAACTGGATGCTCAAGATGTAAGATTATGTCTAAGGCTTTAGCTCTTCAGTGGTTCTATCTTTATACAAGAAAAAAGCTGGATTGGTGTACAACAGGGGGCCCTTGGGTGGTACAAATGGTGAATGTGCTCAGCTGCTCACCTAAACATAAGATGTTTGAGTCTACCCAGAGGTACCTTGGAAGAAAGACCTGGTGAATTTTTTCTTATGTGTGTGTCCAAGAAACTTCCTCTTGAGTTTCCAGTTCTCTGTTGACAACATCTTGTCAGAGGATAATAAAGAAGAGCAAGTAAGACTACCTCCACCAGGCTGAGTCATTCAGCATTTCCTCAGGGGCCAGTGTGTGCCATGCACTGTGTCAGGTCTTGGGCAGCATCAACCGTGAACTGGCTGTGCCTCCTCCTTGTGGGGGTATCAACCTCTTGGAACAGATCAGATACCCACAGAGAATATTGACTTAACTAAGACCTTGGCATTAGCACCCACCAGAATTACTTGCATAGCAAGGAATCCATACCTATTTGGATGAATAATTAAATAAATGAAGAACCAAATCATTACTAGGAAGGAAGTCCAGGAGGGAAAGTGCTCTGAGATCTTGGGAAGTCAGGGAAGAAGTTTTGGAGATGGTTAGGGGATCCCTCAAGGACCTGCACAAGTTGATAAGGTATAGAAGAATGGAGGACCCTCCTGACAAGAGAGTGGCCCCAAGACTGAGAGGAACAGAGTAGAAATGGAAATGAAAATGATTATATGCTTCTTTAAAAATTATATATTATATACAGATATTTTAGTTTCCTTTTCTTCTTTTTACACTTTCCAACTAGTTTTATTTCATTTTTCTCTGCTACTGTTCCCCGCCCCTCAACCCACACTCTCTGATTTCTTCTTTGATATTAAAATCTTTTTTTTTTTTTAACTGACTGAAGAAATGTTGTATTTTAAAGCCTATCTTGCCTGCCAAGTTGTGTTCCCAAGTCCTCTAAGCTCCACATGCAGCCAGAATAACTTTAGGATGAAGCTCATTAATAATGTGCATGGTAAATCATATCCTCCGTAGGAGGCCTGCAAAGAGGGACTCTGCCTCTGTCATCGAGCTTTCAGAAATGGCAGCACACAAATAGGACACCCTGTCTTCAAAGGCTGCAGGTGCTGGAGTGGTCCACATGAGTGTCCTGGGGGGAAATTCCTTTGTTGAAGTTTCTCCATACAATGTGGGGCCTCAAGTGTAGGAGGTTGGGCTCCCTAAATAGGGTTGCTTCCTTACCAGGCATCCTTGCTGCATCTTCATGGTTATTCTTCAGTGGGGGAAGGGCACTTCCAAAGCATTTCACTTAACATGAGTGTGTACCCATTAGTTATAATTAAACATGCTGCTGAAATGATTACAAATAAATTTAGCACCAAAAGGATTGTGCAGATATTCAAAGCCGTAATAACAGTTTTCAGACAACAAATCAACCAGGCGTTCCAACAGGCTCTGGGGGAGCTCAAGGGAGGGGTTTGTCTCCCTGGCTGATGACCACAGAGTCACAAAGGGTAATGGTTCCCAGGAGCAGAAACAACTTGAATCTATTTCAGGTAACATCTTCAAGGCCTAGAACCCTGTTATCAGCTTCTTACTTTCCCTAAAACTTGTGAACTTTTTTTTTCTTCCTGCTTCATTCTAAATACACTTGCCTCATCCATCTCTGGCTTCCCCCTAGGAGGGAAGGATGCTTGCTGTTCACAGCAGGCTTTCCGTGGGATCTTTTGGTCATCTGCACCTTGGCTTATGCAGAATTTGGAGGAAGCCTGAGTATCCATGTTAATACCTCGCCACTAAGCTGGAAACTTTTTGGTGGTCTCCTTGAGATGCCTGTCATCAGGTAACACCAAATTCCAACTTGTGAACAGCCTAGCTATTTTATTTTATGTTTCAAAAGGCTGTGCTATCCATAACTTTTATATCCCTTAGACCCCAAGTAGGCAGTGATTCACTGTGATTGTTGTTGACTGCTGTGGAGTTGACTCCCAATTCATGGTGATCCCATGCACAAGTTGGTCAGGTGGTTGTGATCCTTAGGGTTTTCACTGGCTGATTTTTGGAAGTAGATAGCCAGACCTTTCTTGCTAGTCTCTTACAGTCTGAAAGGTCTGCTGAAACCTGTTCAGCATCACAGCAACATGCCAACTTCCACTGACAGACTGCACATGAGTTGCATTAACCAGCAATTGAACCCAAGTCCCCTAATGAAAGGTGAGAATTCTACCACAGAACCACCACTAACCCTCAGTGCTTCATTAGACTTCTTGAAATAGGGGGCACAGCATTTTGGGGAAAGGAAGAATAATAAAACCCACAATAAATTGCATAAGGAATGATGTATGAAAGCTGTGGGCAAGAGGAAGGACTATTATTTACAGTAATATCAATCAACACTGAGTGAAGTGACTTATGTGTCAGTTACTGTGCTAGTCACTTCCATGAATGATACTGTGGTGTGAAGACTAAGAGCACAGATTCTGATGCTAGATTGCCTTAGTTTGAATCCTAGCTTTGCTGCTAACTATCTGGGTGAGCTTAGGCAAGTCACTTAATGTCTCCATGCCTTAATTTCCCCATCCCTAAAGTGGGGGCCAATGGTATGACCTACTTCATAGAATTGTTGTGATGATTATGTGGGCCAGTTTATGTTAAGTTTAAGGAACAGGTCTGTCTGGTACTTTGTAAAGTTTACTTACTTCTGTTATCTCAGTATTTCCCAAACTGTAGTCATTATTACTCTCAGAATTTTGTTATAATCACATATCCATGAATTTACCAAACATTTAAAGGCTTTGTAAAACTTCTATAAAGTGAATTAGCATATACATATTGAAGAGAATACACAAGGAAACAGCACAGAGTTAGAGCCTCACAACCCATCCTTTCAGTAATGCCCCCCTGGGTCCCTATGTTATGTGTCGTCAAGTCAAACCCGACTCATAGTGACCCCTTCTTCGGTTTCCGGGGCAGTATCACTACGGAAGTAGGATTGCCCAACCTTCCTTCCGAGGAGTGGCTGGTGGGTTTGAACCGCCAGCCATCTGGTTAGCCAGCAAGTGTCTTAGCCACTATGCTACCAGAGCTCCTTGGGTCCCTATAACCCTATTTTGACTTGCAAACTCTAGTGTTCAGTTTGCCTGTGTTTTATAATTATATATATATATATACATACATACATATATATACATATATATATATATATTTGTTTATTATATATATATATATATGATATATAGTACATATATTTTTAACCTTTCTTCTATGACTAAGTATTATTTTAAGAGATTTAGCTCTGTTGCACATAGCTGTGATTCATTGCTTTCATTTTCATTGCTGTGTTGTATTCTTTTGCATGAATACAACACTATTATTTATTTATTTACTGTCTATGGACATTCAGGTTGTTTCTAGTTTTGGGCTGTTGTGGATAACTGTTAATATGAACATTTTTTTAACTTAATTTTTAATTGAGAGCTCTGGTGGCATAGTGCCTAATATATTTGACTGCTAACTAGAAGTCTGGTGGTTCAAGCCCA
>NW_006921645.1:8960582-8965465 GCF_000298275.1 Orycteropus afer afer | reverse complement strand
TCCCTGGAGAAGGATGTCATGCTTGGTAGGGTAGAGGGTCGACGAAAGAGGGGGAGGCCTTCAACGAGATGGATTGATACGGTGGCTGCGATGATGGGATCAAGTATAGCAGGAATTGTGGGGCTGGCTTGGGATCGGGCAGTGTTTCGTTCTGCTGTGCATGGGGTCGCTATGAGTGGGAAACGACTCGACGGCACTTAACAACAACAACAACAACAATTAATTTTTATTAAACATGAAAAGCTTATTTTCTTTTTAAATTGTGCTTTGGGTGCCGATTTACAGAGCAAAATTTGTTTTACACTCAACTGTTCATGTACATTTGATTTCACTCCCTGATTACCATCCCCAACCATAACCCACTTTCCTCCCCTCCATTTCCTGTGACCTCTCCTCCCTCAAATTAGGTTTCTAATAGTTGCACCAATTTACATTTCTGCTGGCCAAGTATGCAGGCTTCCAATGCTCTCCATCCTTACCAACACTTAGTGATATCATTGCTTTAATTTAGCCATTCTGGGCATTGTGCTGTTGTTGGTAGTTGCCTTCTAGTTAATTCTGATCCATGGTGACCCCATGACTGCAGAGTAAAACTTCTCCATAGTTGTGACCTTTCAGAAGCAGATCTCTAGGTTTGACTTTAAGACACTTCTGGGTGGGTTCAAACTACCAAACTTTCAGGTAGTAGTAGAGAGCTTAACTGTTTGCATCCCCGGAAGTACCTTACTGTGGTATTCATTTCCCCAATTGCTAATGAGATTAGGCATCATTTTACACATCTGATGACCATGTGGAGATATATATATATATATATATATATAGATAGATATAGATATATATATATTTGTGTGTGTGTGTGTGTGTGAGTATCTTTTCAAGTCTCAAGCCTCTCATCTATTTTTCTTTTGGTTCTTTTTATTTCCTTTTTCTCAATGACCTGCAGAAATTATTTGTATGTTTTGAATACAAACTTTTTTTGGTAACATGTGGTGCAAACAACTTCTCACTTCATATAAATGTATTTTGTCTTAAGTAATAGTATTTGTGAAATCATCAATTTGATGTTTGGCTGTACTTTTCCTAAAATAGACATCTTTTTTGGGGAGGGGGATAAATTACCCCCTTACTACCTAAAATGATTTTTTATATCATTGATGGAGTGCCCTTCCTCTTCTGAGTGCAGCATTCAAGGCAGATTTGAGGATTGATTTCCATGTGCTTGAGACCCACATGCTCCACGTCACCTCACTCGTGCTTTTCTTTGCCAAGAAGAACTTGACCTTGTTCACTTGAACATTTGCAGCTCTGTTGTAGGAGCTGGTTAGTTGTTTTTGTAGAAGAAATGGTGTCTTAGTTTCCTAGGGCTCCATAACCAAATACAACAAAGCAGTGTTTTCTCACTATTCTGGAGGTGGAAGTCCAAATCAGGATCCTGGCCATTCAATTCTTTCTGGAGGCTTTTCTTCTAACTTCCAGTGGTTGGTGGAGATCTTTGACATTTTTTGTTGCTTAAAGATACATCTGCCTCCATCCTCACATGACATCTGTACTCTTCTTTTATAAATCACCATACAGAAGGAATTAGGATTAGGAGACACTCTGCTCTGGTATGATGACCTTGTTTGACCCAACTGATTACAAAAGAAAAACCCCATATCCCTAAACAAGGTCACATTTACAGGTTAGGACTTCAACACATTTTTGGGGTATGTATGTGTGTGGGGAGGTAGGGCACAATTCAGTGGATAACAGATAGTAAATGAGATCCATCTGAAGAGCTTTGAGGGAGATTCCCACAGAAAGAGCCCTGCTAGGAATTGAGGTGGGGTGATTATGAACATCACTGCTCCTAGCTAGAAATCTCTTCTTGAGCTATTTGTTGAATCTTTGTTCATAAGTGGCCACTGGCACCTTTTCCTATTCTGAGTGCAGGTGACATGCTGTTCTGGACTCTTTCTGAGAACTTGTCTAGGAAAGTGCTTGTTGTATTTAATAAATTGCATTGATTTATTGCCTTTATTGATCTGCTGAAGCACTCTGTATTATCAGGGGTGATAGCCTTCTTAGGAAAACATGGACGGTCTCTTCATTAGCATCCATTTTTCTATGAGGTTGTGGAGGGTGAAATACCAAAATGTGCAGTGTTCATTCTGGTGATATATTGAACCCTATCAGGGTGAACAATGGTTTCGGTATAAATCAGGTGGAGGAAGGAATAGAGACCATTTGCCATAGGCTTACTGGAGTTTTGTGATGAAACGAGCAGGCTACTTTTCTCTTTCAGTCATGACAAGCTCCTCTCTTAATTTTCCACAGGGGAATAGCAATAGGTTGAAGTGGCTCTTTAGGGAGAAGCACAGCTACACGGCAAAATCAGTCTGGATTGTTTTAGCACATCCACTTAAGGTTGGCCTTGTCACAGCAGCTAAATCACCTGCAGCCATTGTGTCTGTGTTCTTGTCTGTGCGAATTTCTGCCCCTACACTCACCTGTGATGTGATCTCTTTCTTTCTCTGCTTCTGGCCCCAAATCCACTTTGGTCTGAGATTAGCTCTAGGAATTCCTGTATGCAGTCAGCCCTGAGTTTCAGGGAGAAGCTCCAATGAGCAAGAGAGAGACATTGAGATCCAGAGAAGCATTGATTGCTGGCATCTACACCTCCTTCCATTACCATTTGTCTGACCTCCTTCCAGTTCCTCAGTTAAGCTTGTCTCTTCCTCCTAGAGAAGCCCAGTGGAATCTGGCACCTGATTTTACCTCCTCAGAAAGGATCCTGTGGGCTGAGGAGCCCTATCTCTGGGAAGCTCTAGAGCCCAACAACTGGAAATCCTCGGCCTTCCCCTGGATGTACCAATTGAGCACTAGAAACTCCTGGTTTTCTCTGAATCTGGTGTAAAGCAGTTCCCTGCCCTTGTGCATGTGTAGAGGAGAATATGCTCTCATTCCAGGGATCCCAGGCTCACACATACGGAGACCCAATACAACTCTGAGTTTGAATTTAGTCTCAAACTGTGTGACCTTGAGCATATTATTTAACTTCTCTGAACTTCATCTGTCTTATTTACCTGATGGGGCTAATAATGGGAAACCAAAAAGATTATTGTGAAAATTAAGTAAGCCAATGTTTACAATGCCAAGTACTTAGCAGTGTCTGGCACAAAATGCCTGTTCAAACAATGGCAGCTACCATCATTATTAGCAAAGAATCCCCAAATGTTCATTAAGCAGGCAGCACTCAAGGCTGTCTCAGGGGCTGATTCATTGCAAAAAATATTTTGGGGTCAACTACATATCATATTCTCTGTGGGCCCTGGTGAATAAAAACTGTGTTGTGAAAGAGATTGACACGGGCCTGTCCTTGATGAGCTTATTGTCCAGGGGATGAAACTGGCAACTAAACCTATAATTGAAATATAATGAGAAATTTTATGGACGATGATGGTGGGGGGACCTCACCAGTTATCGTAGGAGAATATAGTAGGGCCATCTAATCCAGTCTGAGCCGAGCATCTGGAAGCAGGGAAGGACAGTGAGCAGGGAGGGCTAATAAGCAATGGCTGTGGTGGAAGCCTTCTGCTTAATAGATGAGCAATTATTCACGCATTTGATTTCTCACCTCCCCTTAACACCACAACCAGCAGAAAGTTAGAGCTTTCTGCCTTCATGGTTATCAGTCTGTGACTTCACTTTTTTAAAAACTGTGTTTCGTTTGATTTCTTTTGGCAATTACTTGTAATACTTGCCCAATGTCTTTTTCCCCTGCTGGAGTGTGTGCTCCCTAGAGGCAGAGCCCAGGGCTGTCTGTATATCCATAGCGTTTAGCACAGGATATGAGATTTCTCACACTCATGAATACTAATAGATTAAATGAAGATGGAGAAAACATTGAAATTTGCCACATTCTAATGTTCAGAGATGCCCCTTGTCTTTGTCTATCTCCCTCTTCTTCCCCATATCACCAAGCTGGACACTGGCTAACAGTAGGGAGGCTTGAGCCCTCCTGAATATCAGGGGAGGAGCTTGAGCTAAGAGGTGCAGTTGTTCTAGCAAAGTACAATCCAGCACCCCTCTCCAAGCTGGCTTTTGTCCCTTCACTCCTCCATGGGGCCCTGGTTCCTCCAGGCTGCCTGCACTTCATATCTGATAATCAATGCTGCCCTTATCTTTGGAGGAAATGCTGCCCAGAGATATCACACACTAAATCGATTAAAAGCAGAACTTTGAACTCATCTGTTTGAAGAGGTCTCCACAGAGTGAATCACTCAGTCCTCACTTAATGTTGTCCCGAGACCTGCTGGAAACACCATCTGCAGTTCAGAAGCAACTCCCATTACAGGCCCAGAAAATCTGCATTTCCACAGATTAGCTTGGGTGGACACCAGTCCAGTACTTATTAATGAGGTCACCTCCCTCACCTTACCCACCTTGAACTTTTGTTTTTAGCATTGTTCAAACAGAATGACCTCAAATTTTTTTTTTTTTTTTACTTTCCTCATTTTTGTTATTTTATTTGCTTGCTTTTTAAAATCCCATACTTAAACATTATCGTACTTTTCTTGCAAGGAAAATCCCCGCAGAAAGGTGTTTGCATCCATTTCAACATTCCCAGCTTCCCATGGGTAAGAAGTGGAGTTGTGTGTGCTGCTCTTTTAATTCAGAAATAAGGCTGAGAAAAGAAAGGAGTTAGTGAGATGTGCTATTCACAAGGTTTTCCCTGGCCAATTCCCTGGCTGCAGACATCCATTAATCATCGGAACATGGAATGTACGAAGTATGAATCTAGGAAAATTGGAAGTTGGCAAAAAGGAAATGGAACGCATAAAGATTGATATCCTCGGCATTAGTGAGCTGAAATGGACTGGTTTTGGCCATTTTGAATCAGA
>NW_006921645.1:8925449-8957316 GCF_000298275.1 Orycteropus afer afer | reverse complement strand
CATTATGATAAATGGGGAAAAGATTGAAATTGTCAAAGACTTAACATTGTTTGGTTCTACAATTGACACCAATGGAAGCAGCAGTTAGGACATCAGACAATGTATAACACTGGGCAAATCAGCTGCAAAGGACCTCTTTCAAGTCCTGAAGAGCAAAGCTGTCTCCTTGAGGAGTAAGGTGCGTCTGACACAAGCCATGGTATTTTCAATCATCTCATATGCATGTGAGAGCTAGACAATGAATAAGGAAGACTGAAGAGTTGATGCTTTTGAACTGTGGTGTTGGCAAAGAATGCTGAAAACACAGTGAACTGCTAAAAGAACTAACAAATCCGTCCTGGAGGAAGTGCACCCAGAATGCTCCTTGGAGGCGAGAATGGCCAGACTCCGTCTCACATACTTTGGTCATGTTGTCAGAAGGGACCATTCCCTGGAGAAGGATGTCATGCTTGGTAAGGTGGAGAGTTGACGAAAGAGGGGAGGGCCCTCAAAGAGGTGGATTGACATGGTGGTGGCAGCGGTGGGCTCAAGTGTAGCAAGAATTGTGGAGCTAGTTCAGGACCAGGAGGTGTTTTGTTCTGCTGCCCATAGGGTTGCTATGAGTTGGAAACCACTTGATGGCACTTAACAACAACAACAACAGGGACTTAGGAGTCTGAGAGGAGGACATGTTTGGCCCAGAGAAGCCAGAGAAGATTCCACAAAGGAAGTGGGACTGGAATTGGGTGTTGAAGAATGAAGGAAAAATTTGGACAGACAAGGTTTGGTGTGTTGTTAGTTGTTGTTCAGCCAATCCCGACTCGTGGTGACCCCATGTGTTACAGTGTACAAGTGCTCCACAGGGTTTTCTTGGCTATAATCTTGTTGGAAGCAGACTGTCAGGCCTTTTTTTTCCATAGTACAGCTAGGTAGGTTTGAATCACCAGTCTTTAGGTTAGCAGTTGAGTACAAACTGTGCCACCCAGACACCTAGATTTGAGCTAGAGGTGTTTTCCCATGGCAGAGGGAAGGAGCAGGTAAAAGTGGGCACTGTGCATGAGCACAAAAGGAAGCAGGGACTTCTGGGAATGCAGGTGAGAGAAGATTGGCTAAGTGGTGTGGCCAGACAGTGGACAGAATATGGCTAGAGAAGGGAGGTCTTTTTTAACAAATTACAGTCCAAGGGGTATAGTCCCATGCTCCCTCCAAATAGTGTTTGAAAATCAGGCATAGAGGCCAATTTTGTAGACAAATTCACTTCTGCCAAGACTCTCTGTCCAGAAGAGACCATATGGAGAGAATCCCTGGGACTTTCTCGTATAGACCTTTCATGAGGCAGCCTTCTGACAAATGTCTTGGGTGGAATCTGGCTCTACCCACAGTTTTTCCCTGTCTTGAGTGGAGTCAGTTTTAATTGCTCTTGCATTGTTAAAAACCAATGCTCCTGTATTATGTTCTGCACCGGAAAGATTGCTTTTGTGGTAAGTACACCTTGGATTTTTCCAAGCCAATTGTGTGAGAAACACCTCTTGTAAATACTGCTGTGTAAGTGAGTCCCCACAGAAACACACTGGGCTGTCAGAAGCAGGGAGGAATATCTTTAGTAAGAGCAGGTCATGGAATGAGACTTCCCCACTGCAGCAGAGATGGGCAGAGGGGGTTTCCACAAGGACAGTTCTTAAGAATCTCTGTAAAAATGCATGACTCCATCTGTCTCCTCTCTCTTCTTTGGCTTCCGATGAGCTGAGCCATTTTAAAATTCCCCAGCAAGGTACCCCAGGCACCAAAAGAAGTGATGAACAGATTTTCAATTTGGCCCTGATTTGCATGATTTTTTTTTTTTTTTCCTTTGGCAGTTGAAATTATTGTCTGGGCCTAGGGCTGGAGATGGGTAGTAGGTTTTCCTCATAACAGGCTGGGTCTTCATTGGTCTGGACAGGCTGCTAGAATGCCTGGCTGTCAGGCTCTAACGTTAACTTCTTGAGAGAGGGAAAAGGTGGCGAAGGGGGAGTAGGGTGAAAATGTACCATCAGAGTAGTGCCACCGGGTCCAGAGAAGAGCTTTGTATCTAATTGGGGGGTGTAAGGGAGTGGGCAGAGGAGTACTTGGGTGGTGCAAATGATTAAGCACATTTTTAACCAGAAGGTTGGTGCTTTGAACCCATCCAGAGGTACCTTGGAATAAAGGCCAAGCAATATACTTCTGAAAAGTCACAGGTGTGAAGATCTTATGGAACATACATGGGGTCACCATGAGATGGAATCACTTCCATGGCAACTGGCTTGGTTTTGGTTGAGGAGTTTGATCTGCCTAGGCTCCTCCCAGAGCTGCTTACCATTGGCTTACCATCCCTGGAGGTGTCTCCTCTTTGATATTGCCAACAACGTGGCTTCTTCTGATGAAGGGCTGTGTGTAATTTCTCACATGCAGAGTAGTGAGGACCTCAGACAGAGCCTGGTGACTCTGCTGTCCTAGGAATTGGACTTTCAGCGGGACCACTAGCATTTCTATAGAGGAGAGACTTGGAGGAGGCACCCTGTCTGGAAGAGGAGGCTTAAGGCTCTGAGTATATTGATCATTTTGAGTAGCTTTGGAGCAGTAGTAATTGATGGGAAGTAAATAATAACAATACTACTACTAATAATAGCTAATATTTATCGAGGGTTTATTTTGTTCCAGGCACTGATCTAAGCCTCTAGTCATATTTAGTCATTTAATTGCCACAGCAAGACTGTGAGATGGGTACCTTTATTTTATGCTCATTTTCAGATGAGGAGAGATATTAAGAAACTGGCCTAGATTTATGTCCAGTAGGTGGTGGTGTGGGCTCCTGGGTAGTACAAACAATTAATATGCTAGGGTCCTAATCAAAAGGTTGGAGATTAGAGTCCATCTAGAAGCATGCATTCTGGTGGTGTAGTGGTTAAGGCATTTGGTTGTTAACCAAAAAGTTGGTGGTTCGAACCTACCAGCCACTCCATGGAAGAAAGATCAGACAATCTGCTTCTGTAAACATTTACAGCCTTGGAAATCCAATGGTGGTCACTATGAGTTGGAATCGATTCTATGGCTATGAGTTTGGTTTTGGTTTGAGCACATGTACGAAAGTCCCGTAGATCTTCTTTTGAAAACTTACCCATTGAAAACTCTATGGAGCACAGTTCTACTTTGGCAAACATAGGGCCACCATGAGTCTGGGTCAACTCCAAAGCAACTGGTAGGTAGGTTTGTCAGGTTTGAACCCAGGTGGTCTGGTTCTAAGACTTATGTTTTTAATCACTACACATACTAATTTCTCCCTAAGCCACTTGGATTTGCCACCATGTCCTTTTCTCTTGCTTGATATGTGGACACCACCAGAGCTCCCAATGTGTAGACCCCCAGTACAGACTTCCCCGGAGGCAGTAGCAGCCTTTATCATGAACTTTCCAACTCAGAAAGTGTTTCCCGGTAGCCTGATGCTATACTATTGTTCACATCTCTCATCTGCTGGAATCCCTGGCAGCCTCCCTCTTCTTGCTAATCAAAATTTTCCTCCTGCCCTTCAAAGCCTCAGCTTTGGTCCTACCCACTCAGAGAGACTGTGGATATGGTAACCCCCAAGGCAGTGTTCTCTGGGCAAAATTTCAGTCTGATCAGGCAAGTAAATTGGATTCCAACAGCCAAAATAGAAATAATACTCTAAGACCAAATAAAAAATAAGTACAGCCCTATATGTAGGAGATATCTATCCTGTGGGAAGGCATAGACAGACAGACAAATCAAGAGTTCTCTTCTAAACCCATCCTCACACCCCTGTGAGGGCAAACCCATGCCTGGGGTCTGGGATTTCTTTGAATTTTCTCCTAGAGGACTAGAAGAGAGACCCCTGGGTATAAAGGTGGGTATCATAGGAGTAGAGGTGGGACAGGTAACTGCTTCTAGGGAACCTCTAGTCTCTTCCTTAGGAAATATGAGAGCAAAGTTTCCCACTTGTTGCCAGGAGGGTGGGATGTATACAGATACTGACTCCCCTCAGCCCTCTAGCAGCCAGGTGGCCAGGCCCCAAGTTCCCTGGACCTCAATAGCTTGCTACCTATTCTTCAAAAGAATTATTTTCTGTGTGTGCTATGTTGTTGTTATAGAGGTAGAAAAAATGATGAAAAGGTCAAAATTAAAGTGGTGTTGACCAGAGATAATTAAATTAGAAATATTTTAAGGCAGTACTAAACAAGTCCCTATTGACCTCCAGGGGCTTCAGTGAGGGCAGCTGGATCTCTGAGGACTGGCTTCCCTAGGCTACAAAGGACAGTTCTTTGACAGATTCAGCAATTGTTTACAACACATCTTTCTTATTTTACAGGTGGGAAAACTGAAGGTTTAGACAGAAGGTCATGGGGTAAGGCCTATAACTCATGGGACCTGACACACTCAGGCCAGGATTTCTCGTACCTCAACTGAGGCTTCTCAAAATGTTAAAAATGAAAAGAATCTGTAAATATTTATAGCCTTGGAAACTCTCTGGGTGCAGTTCTACATATATATATATATATATATATATATATGTATATTTATATATGTATATAAATTTTTATTGTGATTTGTGTGAACGTTTACAGAGCAAATTCATTTTCCTTTTGGTAGTTCATACACATTTTGTTTCATGACATTGACTGTAATTCCCCGCAATGCAACAGCTCTCTTCCTACTTCCTCCCCATAGTTACCTCTTCCCTGGTTCTTCTCTCCCATGCCCTCTGGCCCCATGAGTTATCTTCCTGTTCAAACACTGCCCTTCTGTTTTCCCATTATTGATCACAAGTAGTATATCTACCTGATGTCAATGCTGTGCCCATATGTCTGTCTATTGTTTGGCTGGAAACCATAGAAATGAGTTCAATTCCGGACATGAAGGTCAGCTAGGGGCCATAGTTTCAGAGATCTTACCAGGCTCTCTCAGACCAGCAAACACGGCTGTTTTTTTTTTTTTTTCTCCCCATGATTTTAAGTTTTGTTCTTCATTGTTCTCCCACTCTATCCAGGATCTGCTGCACTAATCCCCCTCTGAGTGGTTGACAGTGACAGCCAGCCACCATCTAGTTCTTCTGGTCTCATGGTCCTATAGGCTGAGAATTGCATGGTGTACCAGTTGCTTGGGCCATGCATCTTTGTTTTTCTTCATTCTTTGCTCAGGACAAGGGGAGACCCATTGTTGCATCTAGATTGCTGTTTACATGCTTTTAAGATCCCAGTCCCTACTCACCAAAGTAGGATGTGAAACAATGTTTTTATGTAGTATGTTATGCCAATTGAGCTTGTTATTTGCTGCAAACATGGGCTCAAGCCCACCAGTCCAATTACTTGTTCCCTCAGGGTAGCTGGCTGTGGCCAAGAAGTTACCACAACCTTGTCCCTTGTGAGCTCTACTATATACTGGACATTCTTAGAGGACATACAAATACACTTGTAGAAACATCGTCTGCAAACTCTATACATGGTCACCCCATATTGTTTTTGTAAATAGTACACCCACATAAATAACACACACACACACATAATGGGTAGAAATGGCAAAATTAGGTAAAAAAAGTTCTGCATAGCACACCTATGCCTACACTTCTAGATGTATTGTGGCATTTCCAGAAGAGAATTTTGACCTAATTCATCATCATTCAATAATCTGAAAATGTTGCTTTTGATCATGCTTGTATAATAAAGGCATAAACCATGGCCAAGAAGTGATGGATTGAGTTTAATAGTACCCTGGCTATTGACAAATAAACAATTGAAACTGTTCATTTCTAGGTCAGTTCTGGACTGGGCCTCAGAGTGGTGGAGTTCCTCATAGCCAATCTGCACACAGGTACAGCACTCTGGAGACTGGCAGAGAGTTGTGGAGGGCTGTGCAGGGGCTGCCACAGCCTGAGCACAGGCTGGGCCTGCAGCAGGTGGTGGATGTTGCCAGCATGCACTCAGGTCTCTCGGTGGGTGCTGGCTCCATGTGAAGCTAGGCAGTTTTGGCTCTGCCAAAACTGCAAGATGGGTGTCAAATCATTTGGTTTTCATCAGCTGTGATTCAAGCAGTGGGGCTTGTTCTGGGCCCCTAGGAAGATGGCAGCTCCACATATATGTCTCAAATTCTGCCCTTATTCTCCTGGTCTGCCTACTCATTTTCTTTGTCTGGGAATCTGGGTCTGCAGGCTTTGCTTCTGACACCCCCCTAATGATCCTCAACTCCCCCAGCTCATGTTAAATGAGCCCTCTGTGGCAGACCTATCCTGTGCTCAGTTCTAGGGGTCCAGGAGATGATGGCTGTAGGGCCCTGATCACAGCCAAGATCAAGATGAGACGAATCTGTGAATCATTACAGTCCAGGGCTAAATGTGCAGAGCAACATGCAGGAAACACTCATGTAGATTAGAGATGGGTAAGGTTGCTTTGTGAAAGAGATGGCACTGGACCTGGTGAGAGCTCACTAGATGGAGAAAAGGGTTCTTTCTTTCCTTCCTGCTGCCTGACTTGGGGCTAGTTAAAGCCCTTTATTTCTGCCTCATCTATTTGGCTGTGGATTTACTCTATCTAAATCTGACCTTCACCACTTTATCTCTTATATATTCTTCTTCTCCTCCTACCCCTACCCTTTTATAGATGGAGATGTACCTCACCTTGTATTAACCTAACCTGCATTCAAAGAATTTGGTCCTCCTGGAAGCTGAAGCCCTTTGACTGCTGTGTTAGACTGGGTTCTCTAGAGAAGCAAAACCAGTAAAGCTTATATATAGAGAGAGTTAAAGAGAAATTTATCTTAAGAAAATGGCTCACACACTTATAGAAGCTGGCAAGTCCCAAGTTCTTGGATCAAATGTCAAGCTGGAGGCTTTTCCCGACTCACGCAGCTGCAGGGGCTGATGAGCTCAAGGTTGGCAGGCAGTATACTGGCTGTTGATTCCAACCAATGATGACTCCAAGATCTCCAGGGCGAATGGATTGTTCGCTCACTTTATATATATATGTGTGTGTGTGTGTGTGTATGCACGAGCGCATGCATGTGCGTGTGCATATGTATGTATAAAGTCATCAGATCCAACTTTGCACCCACGTTTTAGGCAGCACAACAGAATCTTGATCCACAGAAGAGTGTCTCTTTTCCCAGGATGTCCATAAATATACTGGAAGCAGGTCACACCCTTAGGGAAACTCCCTTTCAAAAGAGTGGCTGCTCAGAACATATACATCTGATCCCATCATTGGAACAGCCCACATCACAATTGCTTAAACCACACAGAATTGTGGTTCAGTCAAGTTGACACACAGCTCCAACTATCACAACTGGTATATTTATTAGGATCCTCCAAAGAAATAGAGCAAATAAACCAATAATATATATGTGTGTGTGTGTATATATATATATATAATCATCTAATCATCTTGCACCAGGACTGCAGGAGGAGAAAGGTAGTATGATCTCAGGTCTCACCAAATGACCCTGATGGAGGCCAGATATGTTACCCAAACTGACCTCTGGACAGACTGGGGCCTGAACTGTGACAAAGCCTCTGGGGGATACTTCTACACACACACACACACACAAACACACACACGTACATCTACCCAACCATCCACATATCTATTTGTCCTCTATCTATAGAGAGTTTTGTATTTTTTTTTTAGGAATTGACTCACATTATTGTGGGTTGTTGTTGTTGTTGTTAGGTGCTGTTGAGTCATTTCCAACTCATAGTGATCCCATGCACAGCAGAACAAAACATCGCCTGATCCCATGCCAGCTCCATGATACCTGGTATACTTGAGCCCATCGTCACAGCCACCATGTCAATCCATCTCATTGAAGGCCTTCCCCTCTTTCATTGACCCTCTACCTTACCAAGCATGACCTCCTTCTCCAGGGAATGGTCCCTTCTGACAAAAGTAGGTGAGATGAAGTCTGGGCATTCTCGCTTCTAAGGAGCATATCGGCTGCACTTCCTCCAGGACAGATCTGTTAATTCTTTTAGCAGTCCATGGTACTTTCAGCATTCTTCGCCAGCACCACAACTCAAAAGCATCAACTCTTCTTCGGTCTTCCTTATTCATTGTCCAGCTCTCACATACATACGAAGTGATTGAAAATATGGCTTGTATCAGGTGCACCTTAGTCCTCAAGGAGACATCCTTGCTCCTCAACACTTGAAAGAGTTCCTTCGTGGCTGACCTGCCCAGTGCTACACCGTCTAATGTCCTGACTGCTTCTTCCATTGGCATCGATTGTAGAAACAAGCAATGTGAGTTCTTTTACAAGCTCAATCTTTTCTCCATTTATTGTGATGCTGCTTATTGGTCCAGTTGTGAGGATTTTTGTTTTCTTTATATTGAGATGTAATCTACACTGTGGACTGTATTCTTCAATCTTCATCAGTAAGTCCCTCAAGTCATCCTTACTTTCAGCAAGCAAAGTTGTATTGTCAGTGTATCTCAGGTTGTTAATGATTCTTCCTCTAATCCTGATGCCACGTTTTTCTTCATACAGTCCAGCTTCTTGGATTATTTGTTCAGCATATAAATTGAATACGTATGGGAAAAGGATACAACCCTGGCACACTCCCTTCTTGATTTTAAACCATATAGTGTCCCCTTGTGTGGAGGTGTGTGGCAGGTTCAAAATCAGTAGGTTAAGTTACAGGCTGGGAATTCTGCAGTCTGTGTTTGAAATTGGTAAGCTTAGCTAAAACCAAAAACCAAAATCACTGCCATTGGGTCAATTCCAATTCATAGCAACCCCCTTTGGGTTTCTGAGGTGATAAATCTTTACAGAAGTAGATGTCCCAGTCTTCCGTCTGCTGAGTGGCTGGTGGGTGTGAACTGCTAACCTTCTGGTTAGCAGTCAAATGCCTTAAGCACTAAGCCACCAGAGCTCCTTGGTAAGCTAGACAGTGGGCTAGAAATTCTGAAAGGATAATTATGGTATAGCCAAAATCTATTTATTGCTCCTAAGGCCTTCAATTCATTGCAAATACTTGAATAAGGTATTTTTGCAAATATCTTATTCATTGCAAATACCTTTTTTTCAACAGCATAACCAATGACTATACACATGGACTTCACCAGATGGCATACACAGGAATCAGATTGACTACATCTGTGACAAGAGGTGATGGAGAAGTTCAGTATCTTCAGCCACAACAAGACCAGGAGCTGATTGTGGAACAGACCATCAACTGCTCACAGGTACTTTCAAATTGGAGTTGAAGACAATTAAAACAAGTCAATGAGAGCCAAAACATGATCTTGATAATATCCCTCCTGAATTTAGAGACCATTTAAATAATAGATTTGATACATTGAACACCAATGACAGAAAGCCAGAGGAATTGTGGGATGACATCAAGAACATCAACCATGAAGAAAGCAAGAGTTCATTAAAACGACAAGAAAGGAATAATAGACCAAAACAGATGTCAGAAGAGACCCTGAAACTAGCCCTTGAGCAGAGAGTAGCTAAAGCAAATGGAAGAAATGACAAGATAAAGAGCTGAACAGAAGATTTCAAAGAGCAGCTTGAGAAGACAAAGCCAATTACTATAACAAAATGTGGAAAGACCTGGAGTAGAAAACCAAAAGGGAAGAACATGCTTGGCATTTTTCAAGCTGAAAGAACTGAGGAAAAAATTTAAGGCTCGAGTTGCAATATTGAAATATTCTATAGGCCAAATGTTGAATGATGCAGGAAACATCAAAAGAAGATGGAAGGAATAGACAGAGTTACTGTATTAATAAGAATTGGTTGATGTTCATCTATTTCAAGAGGTGGCATTAGGTAAAGAATCAATGGTATTTAAGGAAGCAGTCAAAGCTTCACTGAAAGAATTGGTGAAGAATAAAGCTCCAGGAATTGAAGGAATACCCATTGCGATGTTTCAACAAATAGATGCCTTGCTGGAGGCACTCACTTGTCTATGCCAAGAGATTTGGAAAACAGCTACCTGGCCAACTGACTGGAAGAGATTCATATTTGTACCCATTCCAAAGAAAGGTGATCCCACAGAATGTGGAAATTATAGAACAATATCATTAATATTGCATGCAAGTAAAATCTTACTGCAGATAATTAAAAAACAGTATATTGACAGAGAACTTCCAGAAATGCAAGCTGGATTCAGAAGAGGATGTGGAATGAGAGATATCATTGCTGATGTCAGATGGATCTTAGCTGAAAGCAAAGAATACCAGAAAGATGTTTACTTATGTTTTATTGACTACGCAAAAGCATTCGATTGTGTGAATCATAACACATTATGGATAATATTGAGAAGAATGGGAATTCCAGAACACTTGATTGTACTAATGAGGAACTTGTACATAGATCAGGAAACTGTCATCTGAACAGAACAAGGGGATACTGCATGGTTCAAAATCAAGAAGGGAGTGAGTCAAAGTTGTATCCTTTCACCATATTTATTCAACTTGTATGCTGAACAAATAATCTGAGAAACTGGGTTATATGAAGAAGAATGTGGCATCACGAGTGAAGGAAGACTCATTAACAACCTGTGATATGCAGATGACACAATTTTGCTTGCTGAAAGAGAGGATGACTTGAAGCACTTACTGATGAAAATTAAAGACTACAGTCTACAGTATGGATTACACCTCAGTATAAAGAAAACAAAAATCCTCACAACTAGTCCAATTAATAGCTTCTTGGTGGATGGGGAAAAGATTGAAGTTGTCAAGGACTTTACATTACTTGGTTCTATAATCAACACCAATGGAAGCAGCAGTTAAGGTATCAGAAGACGTATTGCATTGGGTAAATCTGCTGCAAAGGACCTCATTCAAGTACTGAAGAGCAAAGATGTTTCTTTGAAGACTAAGGTGTGCTTGACACAGCCATGGTATTTTCAATTGCCTCATATGCATATGAGTGCTGAATAATGAAAAAGGAAGACTGAAGAAGAGTTGATGCTTTTCATTTGTGGTGTTGGTAAAGAATGCTGAAAGTACCGTGGACTACTAAAAGAACTAACACATCTGTCCTGGATGAAGTGCAGCTGGAAAGCTCTTTGGAAGTGAGAATGGCCAGACTTCTTCTCACCTACTTTGATCATGTTGTGAGAAGGGACCATTTGCTGGAGAAGGGTATCATCCTTGGCAAAGTGGAAGGACAATGAAAAAGGGGAAGTCCCTCAATGAGAAAGATTGACATAATGGCTGCAACCATGGGCTCATGTATAGCAAGAATCATGGGCCTGGCACAGGACTGGACAGTGTTTTGTTCTCCTGTACATGAGGTCGCTATGAGTTGGAGACAACCTGCTGGAACCTAATAACAACAATAGCAAGGCCTTCAACTGATTGGATGCATTCCCCCCTCATTATCAAGGATATTCTCTTTTACTTTGAGTCAAAAGATTATAAATGTCAATCACATCAACAAAGTACCTTCACAGCAACATATAGACCAGTGATTGTTCAAACAATTGGATGCCATAGCTTAGCCAAGTTGGCCCATGAAATTAACCATCACAGTTGGCATCTCTGGGCTTTTCTAGTCAATGGGAAGGCAGTTCAAGAGGTTTAGAGGCTCCAGTAGAGGTGGGAAACAGGGGAATGGAGAGTTACAGCCTCAGCTGTTGCAAACCTTCAGCTTCCTCATCTCCATCCTCAGCACATATTATCTCCTGAGCTATCAAACCACACATCCTACTGCCCCTACATGTCTCCCTGCACGTGCCTTGGAGTCAGAGTGTCCAAAGTTGAGATCACTATATTTCATAACCCTTTGATTTACATTTCTGCCAGAATGCACATGCATATACACACACATACCCCAAAACATTCTGACCATGTTACTCTCTTGCTTAAAACCATGCCATTAGGACAAACTATCAGAACACCAAGGTTTGGTGTGACCTAGGCCTTTTGTGACCTGGCCTCTGATTTATATATTAAGTCACTTCACACTTCAACTATCCCTCACTGCTCAACATACCTTGGTATTTCACATCTTTGTGTCTTTGCATGGGTGGTGCAAATGGTTAAGCAGCTTGGCTGCTAACTGAAAAGTTGGTGGTTCAAACGCACCCAGGGGGATCTCAGTAAAATGACCTGGCAACTTCTTCTGAATAATCAGCCATTGAAAATCCTCTGACACACATGAGGTCACCATGAGTTTGGGTTCTACAGTAAGTGGGATGCTACAGTAAGTGGTTCTGTGTCTTTGCATGTGTTCTTTCCCCTGTATGGAAGGTCATTCTCACCACATGTTTTCCTGATAAATTCCTTTTCATTCATCAAAAAGCAGTAGCAAAACAACTCTGTAAGGAAATCTTTGACATGCCTTGCTCCAGTCAACTGATCATTCTCACTCCTCTTTGCCACCTTTAACCTCCGGAATACAACTTTAACCTCAGGAATACAGCTTTTACAGCACTTATCAATTAGTTGTTATCAGTTTGCAGGTCTGTGGGCACCCTATCTCCTGCTCCTCTTTGGTATCAGGTTTCTTTAGCATAATGCCCAGCATGAATTAAATGCTAAGAAAAGTGTTGTTTATTGATTTTTTCATTATTTTAATTAAACTAACTTGAGTCCCAGTAACTGACTTGTGGGACACATAGCCAGTTGGCATCTGGGTCCCACCCACAGGGACAGAACTCTGCAGAGGACTCTAAAGCGGGGATTAGCAGCAAGAGTCTCTGTGTATTCAACTTGATGCATGCCCTCTGTTAGGTGTTAGCTCTTACACAGGGTACAGTAAGCCCTTGAGCTGACCCAGAAGTTTTGAACACTTATCACCCAATACTGATGACTGTATACTTTGCCTCCTCTCTTTATGCCTAGAGATGAAGAAAGGAATACAAGCTCAGGTTACAAAGAGTATTTCCCTGGTTTATCAGCTCTCTCCCTCTCAGCTCAAACTCAGAATGATTTCTTAGTTCTCAGCTTTTATTCCTCTGATCAAAGGGCCTCAGGCAGTGAGCACTGGGAGGGCATTTCTGCCTGAGACTAATGCTCTCTTCTTCTAGAATGTTCAGTTTTTAGAACCTGTGGTCCCAAGGTGTAGTATGATTATGGAAGGGTTTCTGGGGGCCTATAGGTTCTGGCTGCCCTGTAGTATTGGGGGCCGTCCTTGTCCAATTGGAGCCATTCAAACATCTTTCTCCTTTCTTTGTTTCATTCTTTCCCACTCTGTTCACTCAATCGCTATTTTCTCTCAAATGAATTAAATGCAGAAAAATCCATGAGCAGGATTTCTCTCTTCAAAGGATCAAATAACCTCTCCTTTAAATTTTTCTTTTTGTCCAAACTGCAAAAGAAAAACATGCAAACAGACTTCAAGTTAAAGATGAGAGAGAGAAAGAAAAGTTGCAGCAAAGTTAATTTCAACTTGAGAAGTAGAGCAGTTGAAACCTAGAAAAATGTACGCTCAGCAATATGGTCCTTTCCTACAAATTAATTAACCCAAAGTGCTTGTTTAATTAGTGTGAGGAGCAGGGAATTGAGTAGCTGACTATATCTCTCACCTAGTTTAGAATTATGTTCATAAAAGAATTCCCTCCTCCTTTCCTGAGAGGGATGAGCAAATTACCCCTGTTGGTCTGGAATCAGCAGGCACCTCATGGCTGGAGCTATATTTTCAGGTAGGTTAGCTTTCTAAGTGGTGGTCTTTGTATGCACTCTCTCTCAACTCCCTGCTTTTGTACACAGCATACATCAGCCTTCATTCAGAGGACAGAGGTGTCTCAGCAATGCTGCTGAAGAAAGGGGCTCTGAGGTGGTCTGAGGAACCAGTCTCCTGGCTTCTCATTCCTTTCGACCTCCTTTCCCTCCTCAGTTCTGCTGCATATAACCTTATTGAGTTTCCTGCTTTTGATGTGAGGAAAAAAACCAAAACCACTGCCATCTAGTTGATTCTGACTCATAGTGACCCTATAGGACAGAGTATAACTGGTCCATAGGGTTTCCAAGGCTGTAAATCTTTATGGAGGCAGGCTGCCACATCTTTCTCCCACAGAGTGGCTGATAGGTTCAAACAGTCAAACTTTTGGTAAGCAACTGAATGCCTTCATCACTGAGGGTGGATATTTATGACATTTCACAGCACTAGTAGAACTCATCTGTAAGGTGCTCTGAGAGCTGCAGTTTAAGACCCTGTAGATGGAAGTTGTAAAGAACTTTTGTGGTTGGGACATACTTCATGGGGGCCACAGAGAGTCTTAATTCTTTTTATGTTTTCCATAGACTCCTTTGGTATCTGATGAGGCCTACAGATTCCTTCTCAAAATGTTTTTAAATGTATAAAGTACAGAAGATTACAAAGGAAAGCAATTATATTGACATACAGTTATCAAAACATAAATGACCCAGCTATGTGATAGTCACATGTATGCTTTATAATAACTCATTAAAAGATAAGATGTATTTGATGGTCTAATAACTGCCACAAGTTTAAGTAAATAATATTCAAGAAATCTGCCACAACTGTAATATGATATTAAAATATTGAATTTCTACTGTTGATAAATTATAGGTATTGCTAAAACCACTGTGGCTTTTGTCCAGTTTCATAACAGAAAGAAATGCTACACTTCTGTTAGAGATTAGTGAAAATAGAATATTTTCCCATCTAAATTCACTGCTCTTCTGAGTTCTATCTATGGGCCTTTGGGTGGTCTCACTGATGAATAAGTGGATTTGTTATTAATCTAACTGGACCATTTGTGGCTTCTATGAATACTTCTATAAATTCCTCTGCTTTTGAGAGATTTTCTCTCTCCAGGGACTGAACGGTAAGTTTCTTGGAGTCACTGGGGGTTTGCTCTTCAGGGATTGGAGGACCCAGGGGACAGAAATAGAAGAGCATTAGTGTAATATATGTCAGACACAAAGTACTAGGTTTGGGGGCTGTTCTGGAAGGAGGGAAGGGTGAGGACAGAGCATGGCTGAGAAAGTGTGCATGGGCTCCTGCTGCACTTGGTTTCCTAGGTAAGAAAAGGCTAAGTAACTGACTTAATAGGTAAATTGGCCACCTCATGTGGCAAAAAAAAAAAAGATGTGACTTGAGGCCAGGCAGGTTGCTGGGGGTAGGGAAATGCTTTAGGTGGGGTACCTGAACAGAAAATGCCAGACCTGAGCTTGAGATTCTTTGGGTTGCAAAGGTGGAGGACTCTCCCTGGTTCATTGGAATGAGGTAGCACTTGTTGCAAGCCCATGGATTCCCAGATACTCCTGCTCTTGGTTGGAGTTCCTGTTCTCCACGAGCCACACTTCAACATTATCAAGTGTGCTTAAAACGTTTTCACCCACTGCTAACAGCCTCTACCCAGGATCTCCTAAGCAACAAATTCAGGCTTTCTGAGCAAACCTCTGTAAGCCAATTGCTCATTTGCCACATATTTAGTGCTTTTGATAGCTGTGATAATCTCTGAACAGGAAAATATTTTTGTCTTTTTTAGTTGCTATTCAGAGAGTTGGGGTTGGGCAATTGAACTTCTCTGCTCAAAAAAGAGCGGTTGCTACAGGTAAGATTTAATTTTACAAAAAAAAAAAAAAAAATCCTAAAATGACTTTCCCCCTTAAGTAAATATCTTTTGTCCTTGAAAACTGAACCTGCACACCTGCACAATATAGGTGCATAGTACCCTGAAGTCTTTGTTCTAGGTCTGACTCTCAGAGTTTAGCACATTGGAAGGAGACAAAAATCTGCAGACAGAGCCTTATATAATCTCCAATTTCTCCCTTTTAACATGAAGTCCAGGCCCTTCCAGAGCACTGGGCCAAACTCTAATAACCAAAAGCCCATTAAAAGGCACAGTGGTAAAAGATTGTGTGACAATCTCAGTTCAACCAGAGCCCGCAGGCCCTGCTGTTCTTCCTCACAAAGGGTATGTGTATGTGCATGTGTGTGTGCATGTGTGTGTACATGTGTGCATGTGCACATGTGTGTGTGTGTGGTAGAGCTAAACTTATAATAATTTTCTTTGCCTTAGCCAAAGGTGCAGAAGAACTAGTCTTTCTTTGGTGGGCTGTATTGTTTTTCCTATTTATTGGACACTTTCTGTTCTTGGTATGTGCTGGGCTCTGATGGGCAGGAAAGAAGTAAATCCATTACAAGTGCTGTTGTCAGGAAGCAGAATGTGATGTGGGAAGTAAGAAGAAGGCTTGCTTTACTATGAGAGGCAGACTGAGAGAAGTGCTACATGAGATGCGTCAGACATAGGCCACTAGGATAACCTTTTGAAATGTGGCCCAATTGGTGACTCAAGACTCCCAATTATGAAGATGAATGTTGTACTGCATCACTAGGTGAAGGGGAGAAGAAGGTTTTCTTAAATGCTAATTATACAGTGCCTCTAAATGTAAGGAACACACATGAGTTTATCATTTGAACTTCACCACCAATGTCAAAGCACTTTGTCAACACTTTCATGTGTCATTTTATTAGCACTTTCTTATGAAACAATGACATAGAATAAATTATTATTACCATTTCAGAGCAAAAGGAATATAAGCCCAGAGAATGAACTGACCTTGTACTATGCCTGATGAGCCCCCAGTGATAACTTGGACAGGTAGAAGTGGAGGGAGATTCCACACAGAGGTACTCTCCAACATTCAAAACTAGCAGTCCTCATTCTGTGGGAGTGGGGAGATAACACGCCTCAGATGGGTTGGAGTCTGCTTATATTGAAGTATGTTCTTGCTCACTGGAGGTAGAATGTCTGAGCATGAGAGATAAGGTCCAGGGAAGCAGAGGGGTAGATCCAGGAAGACCTTGTCTTAAAAGAGAGAGAGAAAATACAAAATCATCTTTGATGCCTGTTATCATTCCCTTTAATTCCTACTCAGGTGTTAGCTAATCATATCTGAAGTTTTGATTTCTCAATTTGTTTAACTTTTACTTTGGATGTCCTACCCAGAACCACACACACACACACACACACACACATCCCAAAGGTAAGAAGTGATAATGATGGAAAGACTGACAGTGGGTATGATTGAGGCAGCATATTCCCACCCATTTGTAAAACACCTTTGAAAAATTGTGAACCCCAAATACATGAGTGTCCTCCAAGGAGAAACCCATTCTTTCCCACCAACTATATGATACATAAATAGATGAATAAAACTCGACATATGACAGAAAGTGTGGCTAGAGAAATGGTTGATAATTCAGACTCTGGAGACAGAGCTACAGGAACTAAAACAATGTCAGTGATCAGGTCAGCCAAGGAGAAGACGAGAAGTGTAGGGCCATGGTATTTGGTGCAAATTTCTACTGGTAACTTTTCTGATCAACTTTGGTAACTTGACACCTTGGCTATCCCCACTGTTTTGGCACTTGATCACACACTCATGCTGAGCCTAATCTTCTCAGTAATTTAACCAATAAGCAGTTTCTGTGGAGTCAATTCTGACTCTTACAATTTTGTGTGTGTCAGAGTAGAATTCTGCCCAGGATTTTCACTGGCTGATTTTCCAGAAGTAGATCACCAGATCTTTCTTCTGAGGCATGTCTAGATGGTCTTGAACCTCTAACCTTTCAGCAGCCAAGTACATTAACTGTTGTGCTTAGTAACTATAACCCTCTTATTTGTTGGATTCATAATAATCTATCTAACTTTGAATTGCTGTGGGTGATTACTTTTGCAATACTGATAATCAATACAGAAATAGGTATATTCTTGGTCTTCACATGCTCCTTGATTTCTCAACTCACAAAACTTGTTCTTCTTCAACGTACTCAGAACTCACACATGTCCTCAAAGTTCATCTCAGGGCATAGCACTCCCAGTCAGGAAGGGCTGAAAGAAGGACACTCCCTAGTGTTATTTTTATTTAACAGTTATCCAGCACTTATCATGCACTAGGCACTTTTCCAAGTGCTTTGCAAATATTAGTCATTTAATTTTCACAACTATTACAATTCCCATTTTTTTTTTGAACAAATGAAGAAACCAAGGCCAAGAGAGACTAAATAACTTGACCAAAGTCATACAGCTTTTAAGTAGCAGAGGCAGACTTAAATCCAGGCATTTTGGCACTAGAACAGCACTGTCTAACACAAGTATAATCTGAGCATAAATGTGAACCTTATATAAAATTTTAATTTTTTAAGTATTGTTGTTATGTTTAGGTGCCATCAAGTCTGTTACACTGCATAGCAACATCATGTTCAACAGAATGAAACACTGTCCAGTTCTGTGCCATCCTTACAACCACTGCTATGCTTGAGTCCATTATTGCACCCACTGTGTCACTCTGTCTGGAGCTCTGGTTGTGTAGTGGGTAAGGGACTTGACTGCTAACCAGAAGTTCAGCTGTTCAAACCAAACAGCTGCTCTGCAGAAGGAACACCAGGTGATCTACTTCTGTAAAGATTTACAACCTTGGAAACCCAATGGGGGTTGCTATGAGTTGGAAACAACTTGATGACATTGAGGTTTTGTGTGTGTGTATGTGTGTGTGTGTGAATCTGTCTCATTGAGGATCTTCTTCATTTTTGTTGACCATCTATTAAGCATGATGCCCTTTTTTAAAGTTGTTGTTGTTGTTATGTGCCACCGAGTCAGACCTGACTCATAGAGACCCCTCCTTGGGTTTCTGAGGCAGTATCACTACGGAAAGTAGATTGCCCCATCTGTAGCCACATTTAAAAAGAATCAAGGAAATTAATTTTAATATTATATTTTACATTTATCTAACATATCTAAAACTATCATTTCAATATGGCACCAGTATTAAATGTTATTAATGTATATTTATATTCTATTTTTCAAACTAAGTTTTGAAATATAATGTGCATTTTGTACTTGCCATTACTCATGTGTAAGGAGCTCTGGTAGCATAGTGCTTAAGTCTTGCTCTTAACCAATGTGCTATGTTGCCCCTTGGCTAATCTGCCCACAGAACTCAGGAACATCTTGGAGGTGGGTCTGTAAAAGCAATTGCTGGGCATCAAAGGCATGACTGTAATTTAAAGACACAGGAAGAGTCACCGTGAGAGATGCACAGATGACATCAGGAACTTTGTACAAAAGGAAGCAACCTGAAGATGACCACCCCCTTGAGAAACTGAAGAAAGCTCCTCTTGGAGTGTGTGGGTATTCTGAGGACTTTGAAGGCATATTCTTGAAGGCAGCCCTGACCCTGTTGTGCAGCAGATGTCCAGAGCACAGGGAAGAACCTTGCACATTAAAAGCCATCACAGGTGTGGTAGGTAAGCTTGTGTGTTAACTTGGCTGGGCTGTAGTTTTGAGTGTCTGGCAGCTGGATGTAGTTGCTCCTCATGATGAGATTATAGTCACCTCCATGATGGAATCTACTGTTAGCACCTAATCAGTTGATGGAGAGTTGTCTTGGGGGTATGGCCTGCTTCCAGTATATATGACAAAGCTTTGAGAAGGGTCTGTAGCTTTTTGAACATCTGGATCCTGCATTTGGCTGAGTCTTCATCTCCAATTCCTGGACTTGAAAAGTGGCCTGCCATGTTGCCTGCTGATCTTGGGATTGTTCCTGGATTTGAACCAGTGGTCTTCTGTGCTGTCGGCTGATCAGGGATTGTGCCATTTTACCTGCTGATCTTGGGTTGGTCAGCCAGCAGCTGTGTGAGTGAAGAGAAGCCTCTAGCTTCAGTGGGCCTGGAACAAGAGGCAGAGCTGAAGCCTGAGGTCCAGGGATCTTCTCCCAGCCCCTAGAGCCGTCACTCTGAATTTAGACTTCTAGCCTCCTAAATTGTAAGAGAATAAATTTCTCTTTGTTAAAGCTATCTGCCTGTGGTATTTCTATTATCACAGCCCTAGAGAACCAAGACAACAGATTAAGCAAGGCCAAGACCATGGCAACAAGGGGAGGAACAGAGGCATTGCCAGCTTGCTAGAGTAGCTCCTGAACCATTGGCCACCCTTGTATTTTTCTAGTTAATCTGTTGATATTTATTTGTTCAGATTCCATTTTATTCCTAGAATGGACTAAATGAAGTTTACAAAGGTAAACTATAGCAAGATGAAATAAACACTCAGAAAACTGAGGTAGAGAAGAAGGATTGGAAATATGAATGAAAACAAGTTAGTTCAAAAGAATGCCTCTGTTAAGTTCCCACATATTTGCTAAAGATGGGCCATATCAATCTGAGTCCAAGTTTCTCATCAGTGAAGGCAAAGAGGTGAGCACAACCAAATCAAACAACAACAACAAAACACAAAAACCAACCAATTACGCAAACAACAAGCAAACAAAAAACCCAGCAGGTGCTGAGGAGAAATGTCACTATTTCAGTTTCAGGGGCTTAAAAAAGAATTTTCTCTTGGATGTCTCCTAGAAAGCAAACTTTATCAGTTTCTGCGTGCCATCTTCAGCAGCATTTTGCGTGAATCAGTAGGAAATTCCTCCTGCACTCTCTCTACATCCAGACTTTCCTCCTTTATCTCTGTTAGGACAGCACCCTTGCTATTCCATAAAAGATACTCTTTGGGGACCCACACAATGCTGTCCAGATACTCAGCTCTCAGATGTACTGGCTTCATTTGAGATCAATTTAAGAGATTTAGAACATGCATTTCCATGTCAGGGACTACTATGAGTTCATCAAAATCTGCTTCTTTCTCTCCTGGGTACTTTTCCCAGCTTCCTTTGCCATGAGCTGTGGTCTTATGATGGGATATGAACAGAGGAGATATGTGTCATTTTTAAGCTGATGTAGTTGGGAAGTAGCTGCGTTCTTGCCATGATCCCTTTTTCCATTTGCTATCTGAAGTGCCCAGATGGGAGAGGAGTCACAGGATGGATGAAGCCTGGACTCTTGAAGGACAGGTGAAAGGATACCTAGGCAGAAAACCTTCATTGGGCTGTGACATGCATAAGAAACTAATTTCTATTTTATTTCACTCTAAGGAATTCAGGATCTATCTGTTAGAGCAACTAACATTAGGTAACTAATATAATTTCCTATTAGGAAATACATACTAAACAAAATTCTTCTCCACCAAAAGGAATTGGAAGGTCTGAGTGACACCAAGTTCAGGTTACATTCTCTGACAAGTACCAGAAGTGCAAATATTCTCTGTTGCAGGGAAGTGGGTACTGTACAACCTTATGTTTAACAGTCACCCAAGGTGGGAGTAAGATTAACATACTCTTGTCAAAATTGTCTCACCTTACAAGAGCTCCTGCCTAAATAGAAAGCTATTGTATCTCCCTTTGGAGATAAGCCAGGATGTACCTGTAAGTAAGGTCAAGATTCTCCTCAGAAAGTTATTTTGGGCCTTAAGGCATGGGGGGAAAAAAAAAAGTAATCAAGACCATGCAGTTTCATACAATGAAATCTGCTATAGCAATTTTTGCCTGAAAAAAAAAAAAGTAAGACAGTTATAGCACTATGAGTTCCATAGCCCTTAAAAACAAAACAAAAGGAAACAAAATTTGGACAAGTGAACTTGGTCAAATCCTTTTCTCACCATGGACCATGGTTTCCACACATATAGAATACTCAATTGATGTAATGGATCAAACTCTGTCTCAGCTCAGGAAGTCTACAATCTAAGTGTAAGATGCCAACAACAACAACAACAAAACAAAACAAAAAACAATCAGACCCCCCAAAGTGCTCACATGTAGCATGACCATAGCAAACACAATTCTGTTTCCATTGTTCTTACAAAGTGTGAGCACATGAGCATCAGCTACTGTAGCAGAGTAGACATCCTCAGCTACCATAACTTCTATACAAAGTGTGATCTTTATAATACTTCTGGCTCAGCTCCTGGGGGCCCAAACAAGGAGGGAATGGGCTTAATCTCCATATCCCCTTGCACATGGTTGTGTTATCATCACAGGATGTAAAACAAGGCTCTAGGTTTGCTTGCCTTGCTAGTGAGCAGTACGCCTTTTTTCCTGATGGTAATTTGGCATTTAGTCATCTGCAGAGCTTGGTGATTTGCCCAGGAATGAACTCATACATTCTTCAGATTCCACTGAGCAAACAAGAGCAACAAAAGAATCAACTGATGGGACAGATTACATAGGATCTGGGATTAAGTTCTGCATGGGACTTGACGTATTTATCCTTAGAATAGGCAGAGCTCAACACCTGCTAAGACTGAGATTTCTGTTCACAACTAAGAACTCTGAATCTGATTTTTTATTTTTAATTTTACTCTCATTTGGTTTGTGAGCCATAGCATTAGATCATCTTGGATTTGAGCTTCATGGTTTTCCTTCTTCTGGGGAGAATTTAGGGTAGGGTGAGGGTGTGAGCCAGATGCTGCCTTACTATAGTAGTTGAGTGACTAGGATGACCAGAATCCCAGGAATAGTGGGGGTTATGGTCCAAAGAGGAGTCTCTGGGTGTTGCAAACAGTAAATAGCTTGCTTAACTAATCATTGAAAGTTGGAAGTTTGAACCTACCTGCAGATATCTTGAAAGGAAGGCTTGCTAATCTGCTTCTGAAAGGTCCTCTGACACACATGAGGTCACCATGACTCAGAATCAACTTTACAGCAATTGGTTGGTTGGTTAGTATGGTAGTTCAGTTTGTGTGTCAACTTGATTGGGCCTGGTTGAATGGCTGGGCAGCTGGATGTAGTATTCCCCATGATGAGACTGGTCATCAATTCCAGGGTGGAATCTACTCTGGGCAGCTTAGTAGCGGCCTTAGGGAATGTGGTCTGCTTCCTGTATATAAGCAGAAGCCTTGGGAAATGATTTCTAGCTTATGGCATGCTTGAACCCTGCATGTAGCTGTGTCCTTGTTCAGCAGCCTGCCATGCTCTGTTGACCTTGGGACTTTCAATGGATTTAAATTAATGGCCTGCTGTGTGGTTTGGTAACATTGGAACTGTGCCATTTTATTTGTGGACCTTGGGCTTGTTAGCTTCAGCAGCTAGTAACTGCCTGAGTGAAGAGATGTCCCTAGCTCCAGTGGGCCAGGAGCAGGAGGCAGAGCTGGACCCCAAGGCAGAGCTGGCTTTCACCCAGCCCCTAGAGCCTGGCACTTTGAACTTGGACTTAAAGCCTCCAGACTATAAGAGAATAAACTCCTGTTTGTTAGGGCCATCCCATTTGTGGTATATTCCTGTCAGAGTGGTACTAGGTAACCAGGACAGTTGGTATGGTGCAAATGCCTTTAACTCAACCTCAGGGCTGTGACTTCCAGTGTTGTGTGAGGGAAGACTTTGTCACCTTTGGTTTCCACACGATCCATTGTCCTTAGTTTCCAGGGCCTTGAAGGAGAAGCATCTGTTCAATTATGAGGATGCTCTAGAAAGCACCAAGGGCAAAGCTTCTGAAATTTTAACATCATATGAATCATCTGAGGATCTTGTTACAATGCAGATGCTAATGCACCAGGTCTGGGGTGAAGCCTGAGATTCTGCATTTCTAAGTGCCAAAGTGCTGGTCTGTGAACCACACTCTGAATAGGAAGAAACCAGAGACTTGTGCCATGAGTAGGTGTGGTGCTTGCACCAGCAGCACTTCTGAGCAACTTGTAGGAGCCTGTGGTGGAGGGTCTGAGAGAGGAAGGCATTTGAGTTTAGGTGTCCATGTGAGAAGAGAATGGGTTTCTGAGGCCCTGAGAAGGATTGCCCCTTTTGGGCTTTCTTTCACTTATTTTGTGTTTTTGTGTCTTTGCTTTGACAAATTTGGAAGGGCCTCAGGCCCTGCATTGTACCTGAGAATATAAACAAGCTGGCAGAAGGCACTGATTGAAAAGTGTGGCTAGGGGGCACAGGAGCTGGTATACATCCTCAGCTCTTTGCTCCACAGCAGGCATCTCAGGTCAATTCCCGGCTCTGTCTTGTCCTTCCCACCCTCCAGGGATGCTGAGGAGGATGGCTCCACTCTCTGAGAGGCTTGGCTCCTCATATCCTGACATGTACATGTTTTCTGTTTTATAGGAAGAAATGTGTCTTGGCTGGAGGCCCATGTTTCATTCTAGCACATCCTTTTTACCAAAAGAGGCGTCTCTGGAGCTGCCAACAGTGTTTACAGGAAAGCCATCCAACAATACTTTGGATGTGGGAGCATGGCCTGACCATAGACATGGCCTTCCCCACCCAGCAAACCATCCATCAGAAAGCCTGGAACAAGATGTTGGTGTCTTTATTTTTACCCCAGAATGTAAAGCTGGTTTCTTTCTTTCTTTCCTTTTTCCAGCTGGGAAAACTCCTGTGAGCGGATGCGGTGTCCTTTCCAGATTCAATATTATGCAAACTGCATATCGGCAAATGAAGTAAACAAATATGTCCATGAAGCTTCCTGATTCACAAGAAATGGGCTGCCCCACTACATAGACATAGACCTGTTAATCTGCATGCTAACTGCTGAAACGTCCTCTCTGCCTGCCTTGTTATCATCTCTTTCCATCTGAATTTCATGTGACTTGAGCCAGATAGCCTGGGAAGATGGGCTACCATGGCACCCAGCAGTAGGCACTTGGCCTAGACAGATCTAGGGTGGTTGTAGGGTTAAGTGGGAAGCAGGGACTGGCTGCAGTTGTGGCTCAGCCTGTGTCAATGTGGTGCTCATTGATCCAGTCAAGTCTGTGCCCGCTCTAAGCCTCACTCTTTTCAGTGCTACCCCCAACAGGGGGAGTCCTTAGCCACAGGCAAAGCTGCTGAAGGTTTAATTTTTGACTGATTCACCCTTACTGGCAGACATAGGCAGATGGTAGTACCATGTATTGTGGCTTTCTGGCAGCAAAACATTCCCACTAAGGGCCTTAATTTTTAGGGATACAAATGAGTTCCTGAGTGATGAAATGGTTACAGCTGCTAACTGAAAGGTTGGAGGTTCAAGTCTACCCAGAGACACCTCAGAAGAAAGACATGACAACCTAAGCCCAAAACATTGGCCAATGAAAACCCTATGGAGCATAGTTCTACTCTGACACTATAGGGATTCCATGATTTAGAATGGACTCCACCGCAACTGGTTTTGGGACACTGATAATACAGTGGTAGAATTCTCACCTTCCGTGCAGGAGACCGAGGTTCAATTCCCGGCTAATGCATCTCATGAATTCATCTGTCAGTTGAATTTGCATGTTGCTATGATGTTTAACAGGTTTAAGTGGAGCTTCCAAACTAAGAGGAACTAGGAAGAAAGGCCTGGCAATCTACTTCTGATCAGCTAGTGAAAACCCTATGGATCACAACAGTCCAAGTCACAACCAACCATAGAGGCACAGCAGGATTGGGCAGCTTTTCATTATGTTACACACAGGGTCACCATGAGGTAGGGACCAACTTGATGCTGGATAGGAGCAAGAATGGTTAAGTGGGTGTGATGGACAAAACTCTGGCTTTGGCGCTGCAAGTCTATTGTCTAAGTGTATCCTGCTTTCTTATTCCTAACGTGGCCACTGCAATATTCTGTAAAAATGTCCTTTAAAAATTTTTTACCTTTGTATTTTTAAAAATTTCTCTTCTAAGAAGATGAGGAAACAGAGATTTAGTATTTTGTTGAAAGGTGAAGAATTAGTAAATGGAGAAAATATGGTTTAGAAGTGGGCTGGACTTTTTTGTTGCTGTTGTTGAGAATATACACAGTAAAATGTACACCAATTTCAACAGTTTCTATACATACAATTCAGTGACATTGGTTGCATTCTTCAAGTTGTGCAACTATTCTCACTCACATTTTCTGAGTTGTTCCTTCCTTCTTAACATAAACTCACTGCCCTTTAAGATTACTATCCAACTTTCCCAGTTGTTGTTGTTACTTTGATCCCATGTAGATACTTCTTAAAAAAAAGCATAGTGCTCAAGGCAGGTATCTTTTACTGGTTAAGCTAGACTATTTTTGTTTTTTTCTTTCTTCACATTGTGTTTTCTCAAACACCTCTGTATTCACAAAACAAACAAACAAAGAAAACAAAGGGACAAGGACATCCAAAAGGTCTACTTTCAAAATCTGAAATAAAGTGTTTATCTATTCATCCTCCATGCACCACCTATCCCAACTGGCTTGAATGTCTTTTCTTTGTGACTGAGTGATCAGTTCTTGAGGGATAGCTGTGTGCTTTCTGACATGCTTGTATTTTTGGACAAACAGAAATTGGCATGTCCTTTTGCCGGTTGGTTATGAAGCAAAAGGCCCTGCTCAATGCTAACTACTTGGTGAAATCTGGCTTTGTAAAAGCAGTTGCTTAAGCAGACTGGGTTCAATTACTGTCAAACATACTTGATGTCCCAGAATTACTGAGAACAAATATTTGCTGCCATGCTAGCTGGGTCCCTGATAAATAAGGCACGTCTGTCCTTACTGTTTTCGAGGGGAGATGAGTTCTGAGGTGTCAGGAGGAAATGGCCCCATACCCGGTTGCATGTCCTGATTGCCTTCCCTAGTGCCTGGGATGCCGTATTGCTGAGCAGATGGTAGTGTTGTGAGCGTGCTTCTGGTGGAGAAAAGGCTGAGATGAAACTGCATAAGCCCCTCACACTGACAGCTCTGAGAGAGACTCCGCCAGCTCTTACAGGGGAGGTGCTGGGATGCTAGACCACAGGAGGGACAACCGAGGCCAAGGTTTCATGCATTCAGTGATTAGACATCCGTTTGCAAAGGCTGTTGATGAATTGGAATATCTATGATCTGATTTTAGCACCTAGCATATATTTGGTACTTCCTTCCAAAATCTCATCAGCTCCATTCTTTCTTGTAGAAAAGTGGGAAAATCAATCAACTAAAATATTCTTTGAGCAATCACTGTGGCCATTCAATGTTCAATTCCTGTGTCAATATAATTGTCCAAGAATATCCCAGATTAAAGTATTTTAAGGATTTTTATCAGGATAGTTTATTTATCTCTCCCTGTTCCACCTTCAATATTTCTAAAATATGTGATAGGAGTCTATAACAGAGTAATACCACTGAAATTATTTAACAAGAATCACCATTAACAAAGTGGTTAATATGTGCATTTAGCAAACATATTTTGCCCACCATGCTGCCAAAATCCCTAATTATTGCATGCTTCTCTGGCTTGCAATAGCAGAATAGGGGTTAGTGTTTTTGTGCCTCACACAGCTATGCTTTCTCTTTGCTGATAGCTTTTCAATTATATTTCCACATCTCTGTATCCATGCAACATATGGAAGACAAACTCTAAGGTGGTCCCCCATGATCCCTGACTCCTGATGTCCTGCATAATCCTTTTCCCCTGAGTGTGGGCATACCCTGTGTCTTGCTTCTAATCAATTGAATACAGGAAAGGTGATAGTATGTCACTCCTGTGATTACATTACGTTTTATATATATAAGACTCCATCTTGCTAGCATACTCGCTCTAGAGACTTTCCTTGCCGGCTTGATGAAGTAAATGGCTATGTCAAGAAGTTCACTTGGCAAGGAACTGCAGGGGTCCTCTATGAACTGCAGAAGCCCTTTAGGAGCTGAAGGCATCCTCCAACCAATTACAAGAAGCCAGCATCATCAGTCCCACAATCCAAGGAAATGAATTCTTTCAACAACCTGAGTGATCTTGGAAATGGATACTTCTCCAGTCAGGCCTCCAGATGAGATTACAGTCTAGGTGACATCTTGAGTGCAGCCAGTGAGAACCTGGGCAGAGGATCCAATGAAGCCATGGGAACTTTGAGATAATGTGCTTTATTATTATTATTATTTTTATTTTTTAAGCCACTAAGTTTTGAAATATTTTGTTATGCAGCATTGGAAACCTAATATACAGCACTTCAGGAATTTTTGGCCACCTGTGTGGTAAGAGCAGTTTGGTACTGCTACTCAAAACTCCTCCTATACATCATCTGAAACATGTGCTTTTGCAAATTAAAAACTAGGTGATTTACCAGAGAGAATAACAAGCACTTCTGGCTTTGAAGTTTAGTTTTACCTTTGTTTCAGTAGACTGTGTGTTTTTGCTGAATTCTGGATCTAAATGCTTACATCTTCATTTGATATTTTCACCTCAAAATAGAAATGCCCCAAACTGAATTCCTCATCTACCAACTCTGCTACTTCTCCATTGCTTTCTATTTTAGGGAATGCAGTTCTCTCCTCTTAGCCTAGATTTCTTTGACTGCTTTTGTCCACTGTCAACTGTTTCTTGTGCTCTTCCTTGTACAGTAAAAATGTTCTTAGGGTTATCTGATCTCATGGCTGGAGTGGAGAGACACCATGAGGATTCTATGTGTCCTGGACCTTTGTAAATTGTCCTTCTGGGCTTTGGTGGGTCTTTTGTCCTTGTCTCAAAGGTCAAAAGGATTCTTCTATCTGGGAGGAAGGAAGTCTCAAGTTCCAGGCCTGGTAGATAGGCAAGACATAGCAAAGGCACTGGCTTCTAGAGGCTCTCGGAGACTGTTTCAGATTTTGGATACATGTCTCCCTGTCCTGCCTTTCCAGTTGACCAAAACTTATGCTATTAAGGATTCGGAGCCCTGGTGGCACAGTGGTTAAGCATTTGGCTTGTAACTCTAATGCTGGTGGTTTGAACCCATAGGCTGCTTCATAGGAGAAAGGTAAGACAGTCTGCTTCCATAAAGATTACAGCCTTGGGAACCCTATGGGTAGTTTTACTCTGTCATATGGGATCACCAGGAGTCAAAATGGACTCCATGACAAAGGATTTTGGTTTTTAGGGATTCAGAGAAAGCACATAAAAACTTCCTCCTAAATTAAAAGCATTAAAGTGAGCATAAAAATAAAGTGACAAAAGGTGTATTTTAAAAAGACAGTTTCACATTTTTACTGAATGTCAGCCTACACACGGTTGCTCTTGACAGGTCACAAGTAAAGTTATTTCTCAGTATCTGCAATGTTTGTCAAAATTAAAAGTTCCCAAAGTTGCATTTTCAAATGTGTGTGTACTAAGAAAAAGGAGCTCTGGTTGTGCAGTGCCTAAGGCATTTGACCACTAACCAGAAGGCTGGAGATTCAAACCTACCAGCCACTCCACAGAAGAAAGATCACACAATCTACTTCTGTAAAGATTTACCACCTTGGAAACCCAATGGGAGTTGCTATGAGTTGGAATTGAGTCAATGAGAGGGAGTTTTCTTTGGTTTTGGTAGATGTACTAAAAAGGAAGCGTTGTCTATTCAGATAATTTAGCAGAGATGCAGGAACAGACACTTCAGTTATCTCTGAAAAACTGATAGACGTTCACAGAAAGGTCATGAGTTTGCTGAGGCAGGGCAGTCAAACACAACTTCTTCCTCCTGTTTTGCTAATGTTGCCATCACCACCTGGCCATACCTCCAAGAGTTAAAAAGTATTGTATGATCTTAACTTGGATGCTAAACACACAACACAATGTATGAATGCATACACAAGCATACACCTATGTGTAAAAGCAGTGCAGGGTGTTAAAATGAAATCCTTGGGTAATCCCCTGAGACAATTGGTTCCACTGTCCAAAGTGAGCTGATTATAATGGTACAGAATTTGTGAAGACAATTTCAGAAAAGTAGTGTAATGATCTTCAGTGAGTCAAGGGCCAACCTGATGGCAGCTAACAACAACAAATATCTTACATTCCTTGTAAAATTTATTTCTAATTATACTATATACTCTGTGGATGATTAAGAGTTTTATTTTTCCCTTATAATCTCCAGCTAGCAAGCACTGGTATAGAAATAAGCCATTAATTTCTAAATAATATTTTAAAAACTTGTTTCTAATGGTTTATCAGTTGAATCTCTCATCTAAACATCATTTCATCTTCAGACAGTAATAATTGAGCCTTCTTATTTCTGGTGCTTAAGCATTCTTTCTTTCTTCCTTTCATTCCCCCTAACCTTATTACACTGTCTAAAAGACAATAGAAATACAATGTTAGGTATGTTTGTACTTAACATTTTCTAGCAGCCAGAATAAAAGAATATAGAAAAGAAAGAAGTGAAATTTATTTTCATAATATACTTTTATTTAACCCAATATACCTAAGATATTATTTCAACATGTTATAAATACTGTCTTGGTTTCTTAGGCCTTCCATAAAAAAAAAAAAAAAAAAAAAAAGAACACAAAATATGTGGTTTCAAATAACAGAAATTCATTTTCTCCATCAGGAGGCAAGAAGATCCAATCAGGTATGAGCTACATTGATTTATTCTGAGGGCTTTCAGAGAGGAAGTGTTCCATGCCTCTATCCTAACTTCTGGTGTCTGCCAGTAAATCTTGGTATTCCTTTCTTCCTTATACATGGATCTTCACAAGACATCATCCTATGTATGATTTTTTCTGTGTCTGTTCTCTCTTTCATTTACTTATTAATTATTTGTATTGTGATTTGGGTGAAAGTTGACAGAGCAAATTGGTTTTCCATTCAAAAATCCATGTACATTTTGTTTTGTGACATTGATTGCAATCCCCACAGTGTAGCAGCACTCTTCTCACTTCATCCCTGTGTTTATTATTTCCATTTGCCCTTCTTTCCCATCTCTTCCCATCTTCTGAGCTTTATCCCTGGGCAATTCTACCCTTTAGATCCCGTATTGTTGGTTGTTTTGAGAAGTTCACACCTCTCTGGTGTTATTGTTCACTTATTTCCTGTCTATCCCTTGGCTGAAAGTGGAGTCATGGGAGTGAGTTCAGTTCCAGGTCTGAAAGGTATATAAAGGGCCAATCTCTGGGGTTCTACCAGTCTCTATCAGACCAGTAAGCCTGTATTTATTTATTTATTTTTTTAATGATTTTTGAGTTCTGTTTCACATTTTTCTCCTACTTCATCCATGACCTCCTATTGTGGTCCCTTTCAGAGAGGTCAGTAGTGGTAGTCAGGTATTATCTAGTTCTTCTAGTCTCTGGGTCATGGAGGCTGGACTTTGTGTGCTCCATTGCTCCATTTGTCCCCTAAACTAATTGCTTCCATGAATCTTTGATTTACTTTCTTCACTTTTCTTTGGCCTGGACACAGAGAGATCAATAATTTCACCTTAGCTGGCTGTTCACAACGTTGACATACCATCTCATCACAGCATTAATAGCAAAATTAAAAAAAAAAAAATCAAGAAAACAACAAATACTGGCAGGAGAATGTGGAGAGACTGGAAGCCTCATGCCCTGCTAGCAGAATTATAAAATGGTACAACCACTGTGGAAAATGGTATCATGTTTGCTTAAAAAGTTGGAAAGACAAATTTTATTTGATCTGGAAATTCTACTACTAGGTATATATCCTAGAGAAATAAGACCCATGCATGAACAGATAAATGCACACCCATGTTCACTGCAGCATTAACAACAACGAAAACATGACAACAACCTAAGTGACCACCGTCAGATGAATGAATACACAAACCATGATACATACACACAATGGAATACTATGTAATGTCAAAAGAATGACAATGAATCTGAGAAACACCTCATAACTTGGATGAACTGGAGGACATTATGCTGATTAATCAATCACAAAAGAACAAATAGTATATGAAACTACTAATATAAATGGTCAAGAAAAGGTTTATTCAGAGAAACAAACAGTCTTTGAAGGCATCCAGGAGTGGGAGGGAAAGGGAGAATAAGTTACTAATAGAGGGTTGTGGTGGTTAACTTTGTGTGTCAACTTGGCTGGGCCTGGCTGAGTGGCTGGGCAGCTGGATGATGAGATTGGTAATAAACTCTATGGTGGAATCAACTGTGAGCAGCTTAGTAGCTGCCTTAGGGATGTGGGGTCTGCTTCCTGTATATAAGAAACAGCTTTTGGAATGGTCTCTAGCTGATGGCGTGCTTGAACGCTGCATGTAGCCAAGTTGCTGTTCAGTAGCCTGTCATGCTCTGCTGATCTTGGTACTTTTAATGGACTTGAATTAATGGCCTACTGTGTGATTTGGTAATATTGGGACTGTGCTTTGTTACAAGGTAAACACGGGCGTAGCACAGAGTACCAGGCCGGAAGAGCAGGAGAAAGGGGTAAAACCCAGGGAGCCAAAGAGAAGAGCAGTCAGCC
>NW_006921645.1:8915675-8921835 GCF_000298275.1 Orycteropus afer afer | reverse complement strand
TGACGAAAGAGCGGGAGGCCTTCAATGAGATGGATTGATATGGTGGCTGCAATGATGGGCTCAAGTATAGCAGGGATTGTGGGGCTGGCGCAGGATCGGGCAGTGTTTCATTCTGCTGTGCATGGGGTCACTATGAGTCAGAAAGGACTCAACGGCACTTAACAACAACAACAACAAGCCTTGTTACTTGTCGACCTTGGGCTTGTCAGCCACAGCAGCCAGCAGCTGAGTGAAGACAAAGCTCCTGCTTCACTGGTCTGGGAACAGGAGGTAGAGCTGAAGTCCAAGGCCAAGGGGCTTTTGTCCAGCCCCTAGAGCCTGGCACTTTGAACTTGGACTTAAAGCCTCCAAACTGTAAGATAATAAAACTCCTCTTCGTTAAGGCCATCCCACTGGTGGTATATATCCTATCAGAGCAGCACTAGGTAACCAGAACAGAATATGTTACCAGGAGTGGGATGCCGCTCTGTCAGATACCTAAAATGTGGAAACAGGAGTGGAGTGTGTCCTTGTCCCTCAACCCTGGCAGAGAGACCCTGGTATGTGGCCTGAGAGATGAAAACAGCAGAGCCAAGAGACCAGCATGAAGGATGGCAGGAGCAGAGCCCAGAAACCGGCACGAGACAGCAACAGCCTTACCAGACCATGGAGCAGAAAGGTGGATGCCTTTAGCTAGGCAGCATCCTGACAGAGTGGGTTGGCTTTGGGCATTAACTGGTAGAAAAGACCAGCATGAAATAGAGTAGCAGGTTGGCCAGCCCATGGAGCAAGAAAGCTGAGTGCTTTGGGGCAGGAAGATTTCCTGCAGAGTTGGTTGCCTTCTGCATTAATGGCAGAAGAGGAGAGACCAAGGAAACAGGAAGCAGAACTGTCTCAGCCTTAAGGGTAGGACCATGGCCTTTAGGTTTGGAACCACCCACCACAGCTCCCTAGGTTTCAAAGAGCCAGACCTTCACCAACTTGGTTCTGGAATGTGGGGCTGCTCATTCATGTGAGCTAGCGAACTGGAGTCATAGCTGCTGTCCAAGAGAGAGGGGGCAGGGCTGCCATGCCCAAGAGGGAGAGGAACAGGGCCTGCCAGGCCAAGGGAGTGAGGTCACCACTCAGGAACTAGGGGACTGGAGTCACCCAGTGAAGAGATCTGTACAGATGCCACCTGATGAAGAGCTGTACAGGTGCCAAGTTGACAAGAGGTGGAATTGTGGTGGTTAAGTTTGTTTGTCAGCTTGGCTGGGCCTGGTTAAGTAGCTGAGCAGCTTGTTGTAGTATTCCCCATTATGAGACTGGTAATCAACTCCATGATGGGGTCTACTGTGAGCAGCTGAGTAGCTGCCCTAGAGATGTGGTCTGCGTCCCATATATAAGAAACAGCTTTGGGAATGGTCTCTAGCTGATGGCACACTTGAACTCTGCATGTAGCTGAGTTGTTGTTTAGCAGCCTGTGATGCTCTGCCGATCTTGGCACTTTTAATGGACTTGAGTTAATGGCCTACTGTGTGGTTTGGTAATATCAGGACTGTGCCTTGTTACTTGTTGACCTTGGGCTTGTCAGCTTCAGCAGCCAGCAGCTGAGTTAAGAAAAACTTCCAGCTTGAGTGGATTGGGAACAGGAGGCAGAGCTGAAGCCCAAGGCTGAGAGGCTTTCACCAGTCCCTAGAGCCTGGCACTTTGAACTTGGACTTGAAGCCTTCAAATTATAAGAGAATAAAACTCCTGTTCCTTAAGGCCATCCCATTGGTGGTATATATTCCTGTCAGAGTGGCACTGGGTTACCAGAACAACAGTAAACACATATTAACTTGGGTGAAGTGAAAGACAATATTTAATAAGGGGGAGGGAGGGTCAGCACAAAATTATCAAGGCTAAGAAAGACACTGGGAGTCAACAAAAGTAATACTATTACAGACACAATCCTGAAATAACAGTAATAACAATAATCTACAAGTGGATACATAGACACACAAGCTGAACAGGAATGGAAAAATCAGTGGGTCTACACCCATGAATATATATAGGTTTGACAGTGGTTGTTTTTACATATGTATTTATATGTACTGAAAATATATTCATGCATGTAGTAGAACATACAGGGGGCAAACTTCTTAGCCACAATGAAAACTTCTTAACCATAATCTAACACTTTGTCGGAATGAATCAATTGGCCTGCAGGCTCAAGACCATAGTCTTGGAAGACATCAAGGTCAGTCAGCATAACATAGACGATATTCTACATCCTGCTTTTGTGAATAGTGACTGGGGTCTTCAAAGCTTGTGGGTGGCAATCTAGGGTTCAACTGTTCTTCCTTTTATAAGGCAGTCCTCAGAAGGGATTAGAACTAGAATTCATCCTACTCCAGTATGACCTTCATTGACTTAACTAATAACAAAGGACAAATCCTATTTTCTAAGAAGGTCACATTCACTGGCAGAGGGTTAGGAGTTCACCATACCTTTTTGGGAGACAAAATTCAATACATAATAAATATAAAAATTATTGAGATTTTTTATCTTTTGTCCCCCCATACTAAATCTTCAAACCACCACTCATCTGTCAGTTTGTCCTACTGTGATGGGTTGTGCCTTACTGTGAGGCTGGAGGCTATCCCACCAATATTTCAAATATCAGCAGGAGCACCCATGATAGACAGGTTTCAGCAGAGCTTCCACACTAAGATAAACTCGGAAGAAGGAGGGGGCCATTTGCTTCTCAAAGAACTGGCTAGTGAAAACCTTATAAATAGCAGTGAAATACTATCTGATATATTACAAGAAAACTTCATGAATAACCCAAAAATACTGTCTGCTATAGTGCTGGAAGATGAGCCCACCAGGTTGGAAGGCACTGAAAATACTGCTGGGGAAGAGCTGCCTCTTCAAAGTAGAGTCAACCTTAATGACCTAGATGGAGTAAAGCCTTTGGGGCCTCAATTTGTTGAAGTGGCATGACTCAAAATGGGAAGAAATAGCTACAAACATCCCTTAATAAACAGAACATGGAATGTACGAAGTATGAATCTAGGAAAATTGGAAGTTGTCAAAAATAAAATGGAAAATATAAAGATTGGTAACCTCAGCATTATTGAGCTGAAACGGACTGGTTTTGGCCATTTTGAATCAGAATCATAAAATCTACTATACTGGGAATGACAAGTTGAAGAGGAATGGTGTGACACTCATCATCACAAAAAATGTTTCAAGATCATAATAGAATTTTGCAAGACTGAAGACTTCAAACAGCTTTTTTTTTTTTTTTTTTTTTCAACAGCATAAACTGCAGCTATACATGTGGACTTTGACAGATGGAATACACAGGAATAAGATTGACTACATCTGTGGAACAAGTCAACAGAGAAGGTCAATATCTTCAGCCAAAATAAGACCAGGAGCTGACTATGGAACAGACTATCAACTCCTCATATGCAAGTTCAAGTTGAAGATGAAGACAATTAAAACAAGTCCAAGAGAGAGAAAATATGGGTTGATTATATCCCACCTGAATTTAGAGTACAATTGAGGCATTGAACACCAATGACTGAAAACAAGGTGAATTATGGAATGACATCAAGAAAAGCATCCATGAAGAAAGCAAAAGGTCATTAAAAAGATAGGAAAGAAAGAAAAGACCAAAATGGATGTCAGAAGAGGCTGAATTTTGCTCTTGAAAGGAGAGTAACTAAAGCAAATGGAAGAAATAAGAGAAAAGAGTTGAACAGATTTCAAAGAGCAGCTCAAGAAGACAAAATCAGTTATTATAATGAAATGTGTAAAGACCTGGAGTTAGAAAACCAACAGGGAAGAACATGCTCTGCGTTTCTCAAACTAAAAGAACTGAAGCTTTGAGTTGCAATATTGAAAGATTCTATGGGTAAAACATTGAATGATGTGGGAAACATCAAAAGATGGAAGGAAAATACAGATTTACTGTAAAAAAGAATTGGTCAATGTTTATCCATTTCTGGAGGTGGTATATGATCAAGAACCAATGGCACTGAAGAGAGAAGTCTAAGCTACACTGAAGGACTTGATAAAAAACGAGGCTTAGGAAATTGATGGAATACCCATTGAAATGTTTCAACAAATAGATGCTGCACTGGAGGCACTTACTAGTTTATGCCAAGAAATTTGGAGGGTCAGCTCACTGGACGAGATCCATATTTGTACCCATTCCAAGAAAGATGGTCCTACAGAATGTAAAAATTATCAAATAATATCATTAATATCACACACAAGTAAAATCTTACTGAAGATAATTAAAAAGTAGTTGCAGCAGCATATTGACAGGAAACTTGAGAAAGGCAACCTGGGATTCTGAAGAGGAGGTGGAACAAGAGATATCATTGTTGATATCAGATGGATCTTGGCTGAAAGCAAAGAATACCAGAAAGATGTTTACTTGTGTTTTATTGACTATGCAAAAGCATTCAGTTATGGATCTGTGATAGCTGGAGCTGTGTGTCAACTTGGCTGGACCACAATTCTGTGTGGTTTAAGCAGGTGTGGGTTGTTCCCATGATGGGATCAGATGTATATGTTTTGAGCAGCCAATCCACTGAAAGGGAGTTTCCCTAGCAGTATGACCTGCTTCCAATATATTTATGGACATCCTGGGAAAAGGGACAGTCTTCTGTGGATCGGGATTCTGTTGTGTGGCTTACAACTGTTCGTGAGTGAACAATCCACCATTCAGCTTGGAGATCTTGGATTCGCCATTCATTGGAATCAATAGCCAGTATACTGCCTGCCAACCTTGAGCTCCGTATCCCCTGCAGCTGCACAAGTCGGGAAAAGCCTCCATCTTGACGTTTGATCCAAGAACTTGGGACTTGCCAGTTTCTATCAGTGTATGAGCCATTATCCTAAGATAAATTTCTCTTTTTCTATATATATATAAGCTTTACTGGTTTTGTTTCTCTACAGAACTCAGTTTAACACGGGATCATAACAAATTGTGGATATAATTGAGAAGAATGGGAATTCCAGAAGACTTAATTGTGCTCATGAGGAACCTGTACATAGACCAGGAGGCTGTGTTTGAAAAAGAACAAGGTGATACTATATGGTTTAAAATCAGGAAGGGAGTGCATCAGGGTTGTATCCTTTGATTATACTTATTCATTAGACTTATTTATGGTGAGCAAATAACCTGAGAAGCCAGACTATATGAAGAAGAATGCGGCATCAGGATTGGAAGAAGACCTCATCAACAACCGGCAATATGCAGATTATGCAAAATTTCTTGCTGAAAGTGAAGATGACTTGAAGCACTTACTGATGAAGATTAAAGACTACAGTCTGCAATATTGATTATACCTCAACATAAAGAAAACTAAAATCCTCACAACTGGACCAATGAGCAGCATCATGATGAATGTAGAAAAGATTTCACAGTACTTGTTTCTACAGTCAACACCAATGGAAACAGCAGTACAGAAATAAGATGTATTGCACTGGGAAAATCTGTTCCAAAAGATCTATAAAGTGCTGAAGAGCAAAGATGTCTCTTTGAAGACTAAGGTGTGCCTAACCCAAACCATGGTGTTTTCAATAGCCTCATATGCATGTGAAAGTTGGACAATTAATAAGAAAGACTAAAGAAGAGTTGATGCATTTGAGTTTTGGTCTTGGTGAAGAATACTAAAAGTCCCATGAGCTGCCAGAAAAACTAACAAATCTGTCCTGGAATAAGTGTAGCTGGCATGCTCCTTGAAAGTGAGAATGGCCAGATTTTGTCTCACCTACTTTGGTCATGTTTTCAGAAGGGCCCATTCCCTGAAGTTGGATATCATGCTTGGTAAGGTGGAGGGAGGGTCAGTGAAAACAGGGAAGATGTTCAATGAGATGAATTGACACAGTGGCTTCAACAGTGAGTTCAGGTATAGCAAGGTTTGTGAGGCTGGCACAGGACTGGGCAGTGCTTTGTTTTGTTGTACATAGGGTCACTATGAGTAGCAGGCTGGAAGAGAAGGAGAAAGGGGATAAAAGCCAGGAACCCAGACAGAAGAGCAGTCAGCCCCAGGGTTACAGGGGAGGAGAGACAACTCAGGGACACCCAAAGTAGCAGGCAGAAAGAGCAGGAGAAAGGGGATTAAAAGCTAGGAAGCCAGAGAGAAGAGCAATCAGCCAAAGGGATTAGGTGAGGGGAGGAAACTCAGGCCTGCCC
>NW_006921645.1:8903371-8911731 GCF_000298275.1 Orycteropus afer afer | reverse complement strand
GGGTTTGAACCACCAGCCTTCTGGTGAGCAGTCAAGTGCCTTAGGCACTATGCTACCAATTTTAGAACACTGCAAATAATGACCATGATTATACACAGTTTTGTCTTTTTATTTTATGACTATGGGAAAGCTGCATTTTTTAACTAGCAATTGATTACTTTTAGCTTGAGATAGATTATACCTTTTTTTTTATTGTATGTGATTTTTCAGTTTTAGTTTATGAAATTTTTTTTTTTTTGTATGTTTCTTGTTATGGATTAGATATGCATGCTGAAGTTACCACCTCATCTTTTAAGGAAATATATATTTTCCTCCTTTGATTTAGTGATATGTTTATTTATTTATTATTATTGTTTTCATAATATCTTTGTATTACTGTAATAACTGTTTCTTAGTGATAGATCAAGGAGCTCGGGTGGCATGGTGCCTAAGGCATTTGACTGCTAACCAGAAGGCTGGTGGTTCAAACCCACCAGCCACTCCTCAGAAGGAAGATTAGACATCGACTTCTGTAGAGATACTGCCTCAGAAACCCAAGGAAGGGCTGCTGTGAGTCGGCTCTGACTTGGCAACAGTGAGTTTGGTTTTTGTTTGGGGAGTGATAGATCATTATTGTTTTATTTGTAATGATATAATTTACTGTTGTGTAGTTTGGAGATTCCAAGGTAAGATTTCCCTTGTAGGTAATATAACTAAGGCTATTTAGGGAACAAATAGAGCCCTGGTGATTCAGTGGTTAAGTGATTAGTGGATAACCAAATTGTTGATGTTTTGAACCCACCTGCAAGCACCATGAGAGAAAGACCTGGGTATAGGTCAGTTCTACTCTGTCATATGGGGTCATCGTGAGTCAAAATCAGCTCTACAACACCTATCAACAAATTAACTGGAAATGGATAGGTCTTTGGACTGAACGAAAGAAGGACTTTTTTCCTTCCCGAGGGTCAAGAACTTCAGTTTTTTGGAGGCGGGGTGCCAGGTTGCATTGTGTGACTGAGGCTGGAAACCCCACGGACTCAGTCACTTTGGCACAGTTTAAGTGCCTATGGAAGAACAGCTGGACTGTGAGGAAAATCTGTGTAAGGGAGCAGTAACACTAGGTGCTCAGACTTTGAGTGATGGGGAACCATCATTATGTTTGGGAAGAATCACATCTTCCTTTCCTGCTTCCTGAGAAATTGCTGTGGTGACCCAGGAGAACTGGAACACCTGGTGTGGGTGGCTGTGAGTGCCTGCTCCATTCTTAAGCTTTGATCCATAGACAAGGATGACACTTGTTGCTGGGTCACATGTTTTTAACAGACACAATGTGTGTGGTCTGATAATTATAGCAGCAGTCAACTTGGCCCTCTGGTGGACTGACCGGATTTCCTAGCTTTTTTGTTTTCTTCCTTTTTGCAAAACTAGTAACTAGCACTATCTGTGTAGAGTAAATGTCCTTGAGATTCTTGAAATTTTCATTAAATGTGTGCTGGGAAGGACAGAGAGTGATGTTTTTATAATGGTATGATGGGAACTAATAGTTACTTAAACTTGAATATTAATTGTGACCATACTTTTTTATCATCAAGTTTGAAAAGTGAAAAGTATCACTCAAATAAACTTTTTGATTCTTTAGTCAAATGACAGAAGCCAGTTTTCTTTTTTGAGTAACTGTCTTTTGTCCAATTTTAAATCAGGGTTATGCTGACTTCTTAAAATAGATCAGAAATTTTTCATCTTTTTTCTATTCTCTGTAAGAGTTTATACAAGTCCACAAAGTCTGTTCTGAAACCCTTAGGTAAAGATATGTTTCAGAATTTATAATCTTTGAATTTTTCGAAAGGTAATAAAATACATATACTATATATTATATGTTTCAAACAGTGGGGGCTGAGGCAATGGTACACAGTAAAAAGCATTAATATTTTACAGCAAAACATGTAAACAGTAAATGGAATAATACAGCTTCAAATCAATTCAGGTTAAATTTTGCTGTTCAGTGAGTTCTGAACAGGTTTTGCCTTAAAATGTTTTATGAAAAAATTGTGTTTGCCGAGTGTTTTTGGATTTTAGAATTGTAAATAAGGGATTGTGGATCTCGGTAGCATTGGAATTATCTTTCCCCGGAGAATATAGAAGATTTCACCTGAGCACAGCTTGTACGTATGTGTTTGTGTGTGTGTTTCTATTTCAACATTTTCAGGTCTTTTTGATGACTGTTGAACTTGAGCTATTTAGTTTTTGAATCATTTTTGGATATTTATAAGTGTTCTAAATTTTTTTTTAAATAATGAATTTCAGATTTATTTGTTGTTGTTGTTAGGTGCTGTCAAGTCTGTGCCTACTCATCGCGATGCTGGGTACAACAGAACCAAACACTGCCCACTCCCGGACCATCTTCACAATCATTATTATGCTTAATCTCATTGTTGCAGCCACTGTGTCAATCTCTTTACTTTACAAAGCCTGCTATCTGTTTTGGTTACCTAATGCCACACTAACAGAAAATACCACAAATGGGATGGCTTGAACAAACAGGAGTTTATTTTCTTATAGTTTTGGAGGTTAGAATTTTGAGTTCAAAGTGCTGGGCTCTAGGGGCTGGGCAAAAACCCCTTGACCTTGGGCTTCAGTTGCCTCTTCCTCCTGGCCCACTGGAGCTGGAGGTTTTCTTCACTCAGGCAGCTGCTGGCTGCTGAGACTGACAAACCCAAGGTCAACAAGTAAAAAGGTACAGTCCAAATGTTACCAAACCACACAGCACGCCATAATTCAGGTCCATTGGAAGTCCCAAGATAGGCAGAGCATGGCAGGCTATTGAATAACGACACAGCTACATGCAGGGTTCAAGTGTGCCAAAAAGCTGGATACCTTCCTCAAAGTTGCTTCTTATACACTGGAAGCAGACCACATACTCAAAGCAGCTACTCAGCTGCTCCAATAGATTCCACCATGGAGTTAATTACCAGTACCACCATGGGGAATAACTACATCCACCTGCCCAGCCACTCAACCAGCCAAGTTGACACACAAACTTAACAACCACACTATCTTTCTCCATGGACTTGTTCTTTTTGAGAAGGTGTCCCAAGTATGTGAGACAAAGTCTCACCATCCTCATTCTAGCAAGCATTCTCACTATACTTCTTCCAAGACAGATGTTTTCATTCTTCTGGCAAGCCACAATATATTCCATAATCTTTACCAACACAATAATTCAAAGGCATCAATTATTCTTCAATCTTCCTTATTCATTGTCCAGCTTTCCCATGCATATGAGTTGAGAATAGTATTCATTTAATTTTTAAAAAGTAAGCTTCAGATTTGTGGTTAAATCATATTTTTATTCCTAATTTTTTTTCTTGGGAAGCTCTGGTGATGTACTGCCTAAGGCATTGACTGCTAACCAGAAGGCTGGCAGTTCAAACCCATTAGCCACTCCTTGAAAGGAAGACTGGGCAATCTACTACCATATAGATACCACTTCAGAAGCCCAAGAAAGGGGTCGCTATGAGTTAGTATCAATGTGATGGCAGTGAATTTGTCTTTTTTTTTTCTTGTTTTTATCAACTAGATAGATTTTCTTAAAGAGATAATTCTTATATTTATTTATCTCCCCTTGTTGTTGTTAGGTGCTGTCAAGTAGGCTCTGACTCATAGTGACTCTATGTACAACAGCACCAGCCATGCCTGAGCCCATTCTTGCCATGCCTGAGCCCATTTTTGCAGCCACTGTGTCAATCCATCTAATTGAGGGCCTTCCCTTTTTTCACTGACCTTCCATTTTACCAAGCATAATATCCTTCTCCAGGGAATGATCTCTTCTGACAACATGACCAAAGTAGGTGAGATTAAGTCAGACCATTCTCGCTTCCAAGGTGCATTCTGGCTGAACTTTTTCCAGGACAGATCTATCTGTTATTTCTTCTGTTAGTCCATGGTACTTTCAGGATTTTTCACTAACACTACAACTCAAGAGAATCAACTCTTCTTCATTCTTCCTTATTCACTGTCCAGTTTTCACATGCATACAAGACTATTGAAAATACTATTGGATTAGACACATCTAAGTCTTCAAAGAGGTATCTTTACTCTTCAGCACTTTAAAGAAGTCTTTTGCAGCAGATTTTCCCAGTGCAATGTATCATCTGATATTTTGACTGCTGATTCCTCTGGTGTTGATTGAGTCCAAGTAATGTGAAATCTTTGAACACTTCAATCTTTTCCCCATTTATCATGATGCTCCTTATTGATCCATTATGAGGATAACTGTTTTCTTTGTGTTGAAGTATAATCAATATTGCAGACTGTAGTCTTTAATCTTCATCAGTAAGTGCTTCAGGTCATCCTCACTTTCAGCAAGCAAGCTTGTATCATTTGAATATCACAGGTTGTTAATGGGTCTTCCTTCAATCTTGCTGCCATTCTCTTCCTCATATAGTCCAGCTTCTTGGATAATTTGCTCAGCATACCTATTGAATAAGTATGGTGAAAGGATACAACCCTGACACACTCCTTTCCTGATTTCAAACCATGTAGTATCCCCTTGTTCTTTTCAAAAGACAGCCTGCTAGTCTATGTACAGGTTCCTCATGAGCACAATTAAGTCTTCTAGAACTCTCATTTTCAAATGTCATCCATAATTTGTTATGATCCACCCAATCTAATGCTTTTGCATAGTCAATGGAACATAAGTAAACATCGTTCTGGTAATCTTTGCTTTCAGTCAAGATCCATCTGACATCAGCAATCCTATTTCTTATCTCATGTCCTCTTCTGAATCCAGCATGCATTTCTGGAAGTTCCTTGCCAATATACTGCTGCAACCATTTTTGAATGATCTTCAGTAAATTTTACTTGCATGCAATTTTAATTATATTGTTTGATAATTTTCATATTCTGTTGCCCACCTTTCTTTGGAATGGGTACAAATATAGATCTCTTCCAGTCAGTTGGCCGGGTAGCTGTTTTCCAAATTTCTTGGCATAGATGAGTAAGTGCCTCCAGGGCAGAATTCATTTGTAGAAACATCTCAATGGATGTCCTGTCAACTCCTGGAGCCTTGTTTTTCACCAGTTCCTTCAGTGCAATTTTGACTTCTTCCTTCAGTACCACAGGTTCTTTATCATATTCCACCTCCTGAAATAACTGAATATTGACCAATTCTTTTTGGTACAGTAACTCTGGGTATTCCTTCCATCTTCTTTTGATGGTTCCTGCATCAGCCAATAATTTGCCCATAGAATCTTTTGATATTGGAACTTGGGGTTTGAACTTTCTTCAGTTCTTCCAGCGTGAGAAATTCTGAGATGTTCTTTCCTTTGGGTTTTCTAGCCCCAGGTCTTTGCACATTTCATTATAATAGTTGATTTTGTCTTCTTGAGCTGCTCTTTGAAATCTTCTGTTCAGCTCTTTTGTCTTGTCATTTCTTCATTTATTTTAGCTACTCTCCTTTCAAGAGCAAGTTCTCTTCTGACATCCATTTTGGTCTTTTCTTTCTTCCTAGTCTTTTTAATGAAATTTTGCTTTCTTCATGTATGATGATCTTGATGTCATCCCACATTTCATCTTGTTTTCAGTCATTGGTGTTCAGTGTGTTAAATATATTCCTGAGATGGTCTCTAAACTCAGGTGGGATATAATCAAGATCATATTTTGGTTCTTATAGACTGGTTTTAATTTTCTTTAGCTTCACCTTGAACTTGCATATGAGCAATTGATGGTCTGTTCCACAGTCAGCTCCTGCCCTTGTTTTGGCTGAAGATATTGAGCTTCCCCATCATTTCTTTCCACAGTTATAGTCGATCTGATTCTTGTGTATTACATCTGGCCAAGACCACATGTATAGCTGCTGTTTATTTTGTTGAAAAAAGCTGTTGCAATGAACAAGTCCTTGGTCTTGCAAAATTCTATCATGCAATCTCCAGTGTCACGTCCATCACCAAGGCCATATTTTCCAGTTCCTGGTGATTCTTCTTTGTTTCCAACTTTTGCATTCCAATCACCAATAATAATCAACACATCTTGATTGCATGTTCAGTCAATTTAGCACCATAGAAGTTCTTAAAAATCTTCAATTTCTTTGTCTTTGACTTCGGTATTTGGTGCATAAATTTTAATAATAGTAGTATTAACTCATCTTCCTTGTATGTATGTTGATATTAGCCTATCACTTACAGCATTGTACTTCAGGATAGATCTTAAAACATTTTTTTGTGAAGAAGAACGCCAATCCATTCCTCTTCAATTTTTCATTCCTGACAAAGTAGATCATATGATTGTCTGGTTCAAAATGGCCAAAACCAGTCCATTTCAGCTCATTAATCCTTAGGATATCAATCTTTATGTGCTCTTTGCATTTTTATCATTTCCAATTTTCTTAGATTTATACTTTGTACATTCTATGTTCCAATTATTAATGGATGTTTGCAGCTATTTTTTCCTATTTTGAGTTGTGCCACATCAGCAAATGGAGTCCCAAAAGCTTTACTCCATCCACATCATTAAGGTCGACTACTTTGAAGAAGCAGTTATTCCCCAGTCATATTTTGAGTGCCTTTCAAGCAGAGAGTCTCATCTTCTGACACTATATTGGATGATGTTTCAGGGCTATTCATAAAGTTTTCCAGTAATATATCAGACAGTGTTTCACTACTATTCATAAGTTTTTCACTGGCCAATTCTTTGAGAAGTGGATGGCCCTTTCCTTCTTCTGAGTGTGTCTTAGTATGGAAGATCTCCCTCCTGAAACCTGTCCACCAGGGATGACCCTGCTGGTATTTGAAATACCAGTGGCATAGCCTTCAGCCTCACAGAAACATGCAAGCTACCACAGTATGACAAACTGACAGATGAGTGGTGGTTATTTCTCCTAAATATCATTCACTTTTGATACTATTTTTATTACTTTTAAAATATTTCCTCAAATTTCTGTATTATTTTTCTGACTTCTTGAAGTAATTATTTACTTTATTTGTTTTTTAAGCAACAAAATCAAGTCTAGAATTTTTTTTTTGTGAGTATTGCTTTGATCTCATTCTTTAAGTTTAGTACATACTTAGTAATTGCAGCATTAATTTTTTCTAAGACTACCATCTCCCTCCACCCTTTCTTTTGTCCCCATCTTTTCCTGATGTTTTCACAGTGCCACGGATAATGTTCCCTTTTCTTTTCCATGTGTTCATCTTCTTGTATTATAATCCTTTTCATTGTCTTTTTTAAAAATCTCATTCTTTGTTATTAACGATTGCAACTGAGCAAAATGTTTCCCTTGAATTTGCCTTCTCTCCTTTTACAGCTAAAATGCTAAGAGATGTGAGGTTCAGTGCTTGTCTGAAAGACTGAGAGGTGGCATGACAGTCACGGTGGGTGTCTGTGAGTGGCTGAAGTGCAGGGGAGAAGGTTAATGGAGATGAAGTTGAGATGGAGAAATCAAGGGATGAAATGGCCATCTTGCTGGATCAGGATCCTGGAATCACTCAGAATGATGGAAGGACTCATAGTTGGAGAAAATCCTATGAGGTCTTTACCACTGTCTTTAATGAGAAAGTGAGAAAGAAAAAGAGGACAGATGGCAGCCACAAGGAAGGAGAGGGTAGTAATGTTCCATTGCATGATCATCAGAGAAGTAGTGTGTTATAGTAGTATATTTATTTAATTTTTGATTGTGTTTTTTCTTTCTTTTGTCTTTGTTGTTGTTATTGTTGTTATGTGCTGTTGAGTTGGACCTGACTCAAAGCAACCCCTCCTTTGGTTTCCAAGGCTTTAGTGAAGCACATTTTGTCTTAAATCTGCTATCATGCATTTCTGTTTTCTCTTGTGTATATCTTCTTTAAATTTGGTTGTTGTTTTTGTGCCATTATCTTTCTTTTCCTATGTTGCTTGTATTTTCTGATTTCCTTTCTGGAAATTTCTATGGAATATAATCCCTTTTAGATTCTATTAATGGTTACATGAAATGGAAAAATATCTCAGTTTACACATCACTTATTATCAATGCCAAAAATAAAACAATGTCTCTTTTATAATGCATTTTATTAAAATATAATTTATGTACAGTGAAATACACAAAACTAAAGTGACATGGTCAATGTATCTATTTATTTATTTATTTTTGCAGTGTTTCCTCCCTTTCCCTCCCACCCCTGGCAACCAACAAAGAAAGTTTTCCTCCATATATAAACCTTTCCTTGACCCTCTACAACAATGAACTAATACTGTATTTGTCCTTCTGTGATTGACTTATTTCACTCAGCATAATGTCCTCCAAGTTCATCCATATTATGTGGTGTTTTGCAGACTCTACATTATTTTTTAGTGCTGCATAGCATTCCAGTATGTGTATGTACCATAGTTTGGTCATCCACTCTTCCGCTGAT
>NW_006921645.1:8897081-8903031 GCF_000298275.1 Orycteropus afer afer | reverse complement strand
TTTCATGTATTAGCTGACCACCTGAATATCCTCCTTGGTGAAGTGTCTATTCATGTCTTCTGCCCATTTTTCAATTGGATTATTAATTCCTTTGGTGCTGAGGCATTGGAGTTTTCCATCAATCTTAGAGATAAGCCCCTTGCCAGATATGTAATTATCAGCAAATATGAATTTATTGCTGTCATTTTTGTCATGTGCTTTTTCATTGTGTCAAGTTCTTTGTTCCATATAATTTTCTGTGCTGAGCTTCTTTTGTTTATGAATCATGTTATCACTTCCTTCATTGCTACTGTTTTAGTATTTGCTGAATATTTATGCTGGTCCTCTTCTTTATTTTGATGTGAAAGTTTATCATTTTTCTTTGAGGTTACCCTGTGATTTATAGTTTTCTTCCCAAGTGTAGAACAATCTGTTCTATCTTGTAGTTATCTTGACTTCCCTACCATCTAGAAGTTCTGTAACATCACAGATTTTTTTCCCTCTTTTTGGTTTGCAGTTGTCCTCATTTGTTAGTTGGTGTTTCTGGTTCCCTGTTTACAGTCTTGTAGGCTTATTTATTTTGGATACTTCCATAGCTTAGTTTGTTTCTGGGTTATATCATAATGTGTGCTAATGGTCAGTTGTTGTTGGCTGTTGTATCTCTGTCCAAAGGGCTCCCTTTAGCATCTCTTGTAAGGTTGGTCTGGTTTTAGCAAATTCCTTTAATTTCTGCTTTCTGGAAATGTCCTAATTTCACCATCATATTTGAGGGACAATTTTGCTGGGTACATAATTCTTGGTTGGAAATTTTTCTCTTTCAGTGTTTTATATATACCATCCCACTGTCTTCTTGCCTGCATGGTTTCTGTCGAGAAATCTGAGCTTAGTCTTATTGGTTGCTCCTTGTAGGTAACTTTTCATTTTTCCCATGCTGCTCTCATGATTCTTTCTTTGTCTCTGGTTTTGGTGAGTTTAATGATGATGTGTCTTGGTGATTTTCTTTTGGAGTCTATCCTGTTTGGTGTTTGTTGGACTTCCTGAATGGATATATTTTCATCTTTCATCATATCAGGGAAGTTCTCCTCCAACAAATCTTGGACAATTTTCTCAGTGGTTTAATTTTCTCTTCCTGTTCTGGGATTCCAATGACATATAAGTTATTCCTTTTGATGGTATCCCACATGAACCTTAAGGATTTCTTCATTTTGTTTTGATCTATTTTCTGATTGATCCATTTCCAAAGATGTATTCAGGTATTTGTCTTCAGTTTCATTAATTCTGTCTTCCATCGCATCAATTCTACTCCTTTGCCCTTTCAATGTGTTATCTATTTCTGCCAATTTAGTATTAATATTGTGGATTTCTATCTGTAGATTTAGAATCATTTCTAGTTTTTCATTTATTTTGTCATTTTGTTCTTGTATTTTCTTCCAAAATTGTTCTAGGGTTTTGTTTGTGTTTTCCTTGGTCTGTCTCTCAATCCTTTGAAGACAACTAAATATAATTCTTTTGAATTCCTTATCAGGGAGTTCCAATGCCGCATGTTCCTCAGGGATGAGTTTTGGGTCTGTATCCTGGTCCCTTGTTTCTCCTGCTTTATCTTGCTTCTTTGTGTGGACTGTGATGTTCTGTTGTCTCCTAGGCATTGTGACGTTGTTGTGTTTATATTTAATTGGTGATTATATGTTGGAGTGACTTCCCCACAATTTTTGTTTTCTTTGTTTTGTTTGTGTGTTATCTATACAGGCAGGATACTGTGCTGTGCTCCTCTATTCACTAGTTGACAGCACTTACACACTCACCAACTGGTCTCTTTTCCTTTGTCAGCCTCTCGTATGTCCTTGCCAACCCTAGAAAACAGAGCCTGTTCTTAGGTCCCTGGAATCCGAATGAGAATGCTATCACTTTAAAATCCAAAATGGTTGCCACTTGTAAACATTCAAAATGGCTGCACCTTTGGTACTTTAAATATCCAAAATGGTCACCTCTTGTAAACATTCAAAATGGCTGTGCCCTCGGTCACTTTAAATATCCAAAATGGTTGCCACATGTAAACAATCAAAATGCTGTGCTCTCCGGACAGCTGAAAGTCCACAGCTCAGGTTGTTTCTCTCCTTGCTATTCCCTTCCTAGTCATAGGCCACCAGAACAGTTGTCCCTGAAGTCCTTGGTGACCAGGGTTGATCTTTAAGTCAATTCTCAGGTCCCGACACCACTTGGAAATATTCAGGCTGTTGGTCTTGTCAGAGTAGCTTACAGTCCACAGCTCCAACTATCTCTGTATTCACTGTTTTCATTCAGGTTTTTCCACTAGTTGGTGCCTAATTCACTTCTGCATAGTTCCTTTCAAAGCTCAGGGCTCTAGGATTATCTTCTGTATCTCTGTCAATTGGTTTCTCTTTTATTTGTTGAAGATGATCTGTGTCACTTGTCTGTCTATTTCTCCATCTTACTGGAAGTGTTTGAGATATTTTGAAGAATTTAAGAAAACAAGAATCCAGGAGTTGGTTGACTAATTTGGAGTTCTTTTTCTCTCTTTCTTAAATTATGTGAGTGTGTACAAGGATTTCTTGTTCAAAAACCATGTGTGACTTTAGAATTGGCTGCTAAATCTTAGAGCAATGTACCTTTATGTGTGCTTCACAGACCAGCAGTGTCAGTGTCACCTGGGAGCTTATCTTAAGTGCAGCTTCTCAAGCCCCATCTCACACCTCCAGAATCAGAATCTCTGGGGATTAGGCCCAGAAATCTGTGTTTTAGGAAGTCAAGGGGAAATTCTTATGCAGTTAAATATTCTACCATTTTAGAGATAGTCTATTCTGCCCTTCTTAATATGCATATGGAGAAGAAGTGATTCACCTAAAATTTCATGTTGTATCAGTGGCAGTTAGAGGATTAGAGGTTTGATGCCAGGCCAATGCACCTCATATGAAACCACTACTCATCTGTCAGTGGATACTGACAGACTTAACAGGGTTCAGCTGAACTTCTGGAATACAAAAGACTTGGCAATCTTACTTGCACAAATTAGCTAATGAAAATTCTATGGAACAGAATTATTTTATTCACAACTGATAATGGGGATGGTGCAGGACCTACACCATTTCATTCTGTTGTTCATGGGGTCACCATGAGTGAGAGGCTGACTTGATGGCAGCTAACAGCAACATTACCCATGTGAACAGCTAACATCACATCTGGAATATAAAAGGTCTTCATTAATGAACTTCCCTTCTTTCACTTCTGCTTCTCTCTGGGGATCACAGGGCATAATTAACTAGAAGTACATTGGCTTTTCTCAATGCTCTTCTCTCTTTCTCCTATCAATTAACACAAACCTACATTAAGGTCCTAGGCACCTGCTGCTGTGTATCCAAGAGCCAGATACTTTGACCCTCTGGGCCTCAGTCTTTCCTTTGTTACAAGGAGAAGGAATGAAGGTTGGCCTGGCTCTCTGAGATTCCTTTCCAATTCAGACTTTCTGAGGCTGCATGACAACCTCTGACTCACACAATCCACGTTGGCTATCAGTAACCATCTGGCAATTAGCAGTCTCTGAGGCAGCTAATCTCACTCTGAGCTGGACTAAAGCTAAAGTTTAAAATATAGAGATAGGCAGGTGATTTCTGTTTGAGTCTTTGGGTCCCGCTGCCCCTGGCAGCCTGGTGATGGAGGACAGAAAAGCTGATTTCCTCTCTTATCTATCTTCAGAAGCTCAGCAGGAGCCAGATCAGCTTTCTGGAGGGACATCCTGTGCTGGGAGATGTTTGGGTTGCAAGAGATGCAGGTACTGGGCTGGCCAAAGAGTATGGACAGAGGTGTGTCCAGTAAGGCATTGCTAAAAACAGAAGCAGCACTAACCTGGTGTATAGAGGCTGGAGTTATTTTATATTACAGCCCCCAGATGCATTAAGCCCTTGGGATGGTAGCTGACAAGCCCTCCAGCTCTTCTGGGGTATTCTCTCATTAGGCAACGTGGTCAGAAACCAGACCCAAGTGCTTGTTCATAGCCAGAGGAGCTAATTAACTTATCTCCAAGGAAGGCCTTGATTACATTCCTACCATGATTGGAATAAGAAGTCTGAATTTACAAATGCTGGTGGTGTTGGGGGAGTGTTTGCAATGGTTAGCAGAGGGGACATTGGTTGAGAAATTGGGCAAGTAATCAAACAAATGTCTCTTTTCTTAATTGTTGATGGGGGTAAGAAAAAAAAAGCTATTATGGCAGATCCAGGCACTCACTCCTGAAACATATTATTGTACTTAAGGTAAGCATGCATCCGAATATGTTAGGATGATCTAGAAGCATCTCACATAGCTTGAGTTTAAAAACAAATTGTGCCTGTTGTGAATTTTATAGAGAGCTGCATGATTTGTTGCCTGCATTTCTTGACTGGCTTTTTACCACTGTTGGGAACCACCTTTGACAAATATTTACTCAGGCTGTATGTGTAAATATTGAACACCTACTGTGTGCAGCCCTGTGCTATGTGCTGTGGGGCTGAAAACAGACAGATTCTTTACCCTTGAAGAATTTACTGCTTATCCTAAGAGAAAAATTTGATAAAGTATCTTTGAACTCTGAAGCGTGCAGTTCAATTGATGGAAAAGTCACAGTGGACCAGAAAATAAGAGTTAATGCTTCTTGAAACCTTACCCTGCCAGGCACATTGCAAAACACTTAACCGTTGCATCTCCAGGACTTTATTAGTTTTTGATGGTTAAATGTCTTTAATCTTTCATTAACTTTAGGACTGGTGTAACTAATAACAACTCTCAAGTACCCTGATTCAGTTGCACAGAGATTCTCATTGAAATTTCCAAAAGTGGATAAACAATAAAGGGGGTAGGAGGGGAGTGTGGGCAACGTGGAATGAGCAGTAGTGTAGACCTAAGGAGAGGTAGGGAAGGGATGATGGAGATAGAATTGTCAGAGTCAGAAAAGACCCCAGAATCTGCTGGTCTATGTTTTCCAAATACTTCATGAGTCTACAGATACCAGTGTGAGAAACTCTGCTGATTACCAACTACATAGTTACTTTGAAAACCACTTGACATCATTGTTGCAGGCTTTCTAGGAAGTAGATTTTAAGACAGAGATTAGTATGTTGGAAGATTATTAGGGACTCTTCTTGGGATCAGCACCTATGGAAGGCAAGGAAAGCAGAGGATCTTGCAGAGGTAAGAGTTGTGTTCTAATGCTATCCCAACTGAAACCTCAGCCATTGCCATAGGGGGCTCTGGAGCTGGGGCAGAATATCAGAGTTATATCCAGCTGTGGTGTGGGGCTTGGACCTTATACGCCTGGGACACTGGTCATTGCATGTGGGTTGCCTTGCAGGGGAACTGTACCTTCAGCTGAAAAACTTCCCATAAAGGACTGAGTAGAGAGATATCAGTCAGTAGCACTCCCAACAGCCAAGGAAATAAGTGCTCACTGCTGAAGAGGATCTGTGCAGCATGTCATAGGATCCTCTACAATCATGATTGTGAACATAATTGCAAAGTAGGCACTACAATCCTATGGTATTAGCTGGTCCTAAAGTGGTCTTCCAGATAATACAGAATAATCATTTCTCTAGATGATCATTGAAAAGAAAACACACACACACATACACACACTTAAGTACACAAAGTTTAGGGATCTCTCTGATGCTTCAATCTTTTGATAAACATTGAGTTAAACTCAAATCTCAGATGTAGAATCTGAGGCTCAGAAAGAGAAAAGACAACAACAATAATAACAATGGAAACCAAGGTCATGCTATGATGAGCTATAGAGAATATATAGAGAATATAATAGAATTCAGGCCTCCCAGATTGAGATGATGGTGCTCTATATGTTCTCATACTCAAACTGTTTAATAATTGGTAAATTAAGGTAAGCATGCATCCAAATATGTTAGGATGATCTAGAAGCATCTCACATAGCTTGAGTTTAAAAACTTGGTTTCTTTATTTGCACTATATA
>NW_006921645.1:8892930-8896618 GCF_000298275.1 Orycteropus afer afer | reverse complement strand
GCCTTCTGGTTAGCAGTCAAGTGCCTTAGGCACTGCGCCACCAGAGCTCCTACGTGTGTGTGTGTATATATATATATGTATTATGTATGTATGTATATAGTGATGCCTGTGTTGAGAGTTGTTATTAAGATTCAAATGAGAAAATATATTTGAAAGTGCTTTTAAAGTATGATGTACCCAAACTTAAAAATTAGTATCATTATTAAGGAACATATGACCAACAAAGTGAGTTACAGTAGAAGAGTAAAAATAATGCTGACTTGATTTTTAGCTGGAGCTCTGCTGGTGTAGTGCCTAAATCATTTGACTGCTAACCAGACAGCTAGCAGTTCAAACCTATCAGCCACTCCTCGGAAGGAAGATTGGGCAATCTTCTTCTGTAGTGTTACCATCTTAGAAAGCCAAGGAGGGGTTGTTATGAGTAGGATCCAACTTGACGGCATGAGTTTGGTTGGTTTTGAGTTTTGATTTTTAGGAGACTCTGGTTCAAGTCCTAGCAGGAAATAACTTTCTATGTTATTGTGAGACTATGGTTTCTCCTTCCCCCAGTCTCTGTGCCACAATTGTAAAATAAAGAATCTGGCATGGTATCTGCAACAGAATGATCCACACTAAATATTCTGACCCTTTCTGTGTGCTTGTCCAGTTTCTTCTATTTTGAGGACCAGCTCTTAAGACTACACTCCAGATAGACACTGCCCAGAGGAAGAGCCTGATTGACCATCTAGCCCAACTACCTCATTTTACCAGCAAGGCAGGTCACAGGTTCCCAGGGCTGCCTCCCCCATGCACGTAACTAGTCTTTGTAGTTTCCCACTCCTTCTTGCTATACAAACTTATATTCAGAATATTTCTAAAATTATGTTATTTAGGAGATAGGAAGATGGCATCTTACCCATAGTTCACATATTAGTTTCCTCTAGCATCTTACACAACAGAACCATTGCTGTGGAGTCAGATCTGACTCATAGTGACCCCTCCTTGGGTTTCTGAGGCAGCATCACTATGGAAGTAGAGATTGTCCAACCTTCCTTCTGGGGAGTGGCTGGTGGGTATGAACCACCAGCCTTCTGGTTAGCAGTCAAATGCCTTAGGTACTGTGATAGCATCTTAGCGCCTGAAAAACTAGGTGCAGTAGCTTGAAGCAGAAATTCTGGCACTCTGAGCAGCTCATTAAGTCAGAAAACACCAAAGTCAGGGGAGTAGAAGTAGAAAAGAGGGAGAGACAGCGTAACCAGCTGGAAAGAATACAAAATAGAGGAACCTGCCTGGAGGAGTGTCGACTGGCCAGCAAGACGAGGCATCAGAGGGCTCCCTGGGTAGTGGAGAGAATGCACCCGCGGACCTGCAGCCACTCCACAAATCTACCTTCAGCACCCACTTTTATTGGTAAACTTGGGAGGGAGCAGAGACCCCTCTGGCTCCAGGTGCTGCTGAATTGGGAGCAGAGAGAGAAGCTCACCACAAGTGGGTGGACACTGGATCAATCTCACAGAATGGGTAAGGGCAGCTATCCAGGACACCTTCTGTCATGAGGGGTCTGGAGTATGGGATTTTTGCACCTGTCTGAATCTGGCAGAAAGTGGCAGCCCCCTAATCATTGGGATATTTGCTGAATTTGAACTACAGGCCTGTGAGTAATAGTATAATGTCATCATTAGCAGCCTGCTCAAAGCCCTGGAAATGGCTGCTGGCACGTTGGAGCTTTTTTTTTTTTTTTTTCTTTTTCTTTTTCATTTCTTCCTCTTTCTCCACCTCTCCTCTGTCTCATCCAATAGAAAAAACACATTAAGGCACCATAATACCTGCTGGCTTGAATCCTAAACACTTTTCACAACAAACAGGGACCTGCATCCACATTCCACACAGTGATCCCATCATCACAAAGAAAACTACAGAGCAACCCAGCACACCTGAATTGATGACCAAAAAAATAAAATACACCAGCTCCACCTTTGCAAAAATGTTAAATCATAGAATGAAGACAAAACAAATCAGTACATAACTAACAGTTAAACACAACTTTAAAATGTCTAGGAAACAACAGGCAACCTCAAACCAAACAAATAAATAAACAGAAAAAAAAAACAGGATACAACAATAGAAATAAAATCCCAAACAAAAGTCTTATTAAACATGGAGGAGGAGGCAATAGAGTTATCCAAGAAGGAATTTAGAAGGTATGTTTTTAGAACTTTACAAGAGCTCAAGGAAACTCCAAACAGAATCAAGGAGAACACAGACAGTACCCTGGAAGAACTCAGGAAAACCACTCAGGAACAAAATAACAAGAATAGTACACAATCAGAACTCATACAATAACAGTGGTTAGAAATCCAGAAGATGAATACCAAAATTGCAGAATTATGCAACACAGTGGAAGCACAAAAGAATAGGCTCGAACTGGCTGAAGAACACACTTCTCAACTAGAAGATTAATTCCTTGACATCAGTCTGTATGAAGAAAAATCAGAACAAAGATTTAAGAGAAATGAAGAGAACCTAAGAGTTATATGGGACCACATGAAAAGAAACAACATATGCCTCATTGGACTTCCAGAACAAGAAGAAGCGGGGGAAAAAAAAAACAACAAAAAACTGAGAAAATTGTGGAAGACTTACTAACAGAAAGTTTCCCCCATATCATGAAGGAAGAAAAAAAAAAAAATTGTCCAAGAAGCTCAAAGAACCCCACACAGGGGAGTTCCGGCAAGATGGTGGAGTAGGCAGAAAGATTGCACAGACCCTCTTCAACAAAGAAAAGGGAAATCAATTAACAAAGACACAGAAGATAATCCTGGACCCCTGAGCCTTGAAGGGAAGGATATAGAAGTGGACTAAACCCCAACCAGTAGAAGAATTTGTGTGAAACTACCAAAAAAGGAGACATACGGAGCTGCGGTCTAGCAGCAATCCTGAGTGATCCTGATGACACAGAGAGCTTGGAGATTCCCGAGTGCTGGTAGGACCTAAGAATTCACTTAAAAATCAGCCCTGCTAGCCAGGGACTGCACAGAGGACTGCTCTGGTGGCTGGGGAATAAGGAGGGCTGAGCTGTGGACTTTTGCCGGTCCGAGGGTGCTGCCATTTTGAAGGCTTAAAAGTGGCTTGACTATTTTGGACATTGAAAGAGACAGCACTCTCGCAGATTCCTGGGGCTTAAGAACACATTCTGCTTTCCAGCAAACCCAAGGGCACCCTGGACCCGCAAGACTGAAAAGGTACAACATTCCTCTTGTTACTCTTATACCCTATACCCGCTTGGTGAACGGAGGTGGGGCCATCCTCCACTTCCACCTACCTTCTGGACCCACAGGAACTCCATAACAGTCTGTGTGCTCAGACGGAGCCTGGGTGCCCTGCCCTGTCCTCCACTGATCTTTGTCTTTTTTCTTTTTCTATTTTGTTTTTCATTTTCTTTTTTTCTGGTGATTAGTTTGCTTGCATTTTTCTGTTTTTTAAAAAACTATTATTAATATATTTTTTCTTTTACTATTATTCTTAATCTTCCCCTCCCAGGTACTAGTTTTCAGCATTTTTTCTTTTCCCTGTGCCTGGTTGAATTTTTTTTTTTGTTTGTTTGTTTTTTGTTTTTTATTAGGATTTGGGTGAAGATTTACAGAGTAAATTCACTTTTCATACAGCAGTTCACATATACTTTGTCTCATGTCATTGACCAAAATTTACA
>NW_006921645.1:8859442-8870471 GCF_000298275.1 Orycteropus afer afer | reverse complement strand
CTAGAGCCTGGCACTTTGAACTTGGACTTAAATCCTCCAAACTGTAAGAGAATAAACTCTTGTTTGTTCCAGCCTCCCATTTGTGATATATTCCTGTCAGAGTAGCACTAGGTAACCTGAACACATATCATAATCAAACTCTCCAAAACCAAAGACAAAGAAAGAATCTTGCTGGCTGCCTGGGACAAAAGAAATATTACTTATAACAATCAAACAGTTAGACCGAGTTCTAATTACTCAGCCGAAACCATATAAGCAAGAAGGCAATAGACAACATATGTAAAGCACTGAAGGAAAAGAACTTCCAACCAAGAATCTTATATCCAGTCAAACTGTCCATCAAATCAAGATAACATTCTCAGACAAACAGAAATTAAGGGATTTTGAGAAATCCAGACCAACACTACAAGAAATGCTTAAAGAAGTCCTTCCAATAAAGAACCCACAACAGAGAACAACAAAATCAGGACATATGACATAAATATTGAAACCTAGTCAGAAATAGACTTTCAAAATAAGACCATAAAACATTATACACTAAAAAATGAAGAAGTCAATCCGCATACAACAACAGCAACTAACCAAATAGAGGGAATAAATGTTCTAGGTACAAAACTTCCAAATAGAGAGGAAAACAGAACAATGTCCTCATAGAACAGACTATTCCAAAAATATAGAGAAAAGAATTCACTCCAAGGTAACCACAGAGAAAATTAACAATCCCCTTAAGCAAACCTAGAAGGAAGAAAAACATATAGGCTTAGTAAGCACAAAACCGACAATAATGAAAAAAAAAAAAGAGAGGAAACACTTGACAACAAAATGAACTCAGCACAGAAAAGTATATAGACCAAGGAAACTCCAACAACATGACAAAAAACAAAATAGAATGACAGCAATCAATGCATACCTATCACTAACAACATTCAATATGAATGACCTAAATGTACCAATCAAAAGAAAGAGAGTGGAAGACTGGATAAGAAAAGAAGACTCATCAACATGCTGCCATTCAGAGACCCACCTTAGACACAAAGATAAAAACAAATTTAAAATTAAGGGGTGGAAAAAATATATACCAAGCCAATGGTTACCAAAAAAAGAGCAGAAGTGGCAATATTAATTTCTGACAAACTAGACGTTAAGGTGCAAAACAACATGAGACAAAGAAAGTCACTATATGATGCTGAAAGGGTCAATTGGCCAAGAAGACATTATGAAAATAAATATCTGTGCACCCAATGAAAGTGTTCCAAAATACATGAAGCAAATATTAATTGAATTGAAAGGGAAAATAGACAACTCTATAATAGTAGTAGGAGACTTGAGACCACTTTCAAGGAGGAACAGATAAACTAGAAAAAACTCAGTACAGATGCATAACTCAACAACACAATCAACCAAAACGACCTCATAGACATACACAGAGCACTCCACTCAACATTCACATTCTTCTCCAGTGCACACAGATCCTTCTCCAGAATAGATTATATGTTAGAATATAAAACAAGACTCAATAAATTAAAAAACATTGAAATACTGCAAAGCATTCTCTCAGGCCACAATGCTATAAAATTAGAAATGAATAATAGGAAGATCAAGGACAAAAGTCAGACATGTAGAAGTTGAAAAATGCACTGCTCAAAATCTACTGAGTAATAGAAGAAACAAAAAGTGAAACAAAAAAAATTCCTAGAAACAAATGAGAATGAAGATATAGCTTACCAAAACCTATGGGACACAGCAAAAGCAGTACTCAGAGGACAGTTTATAGCAATAAATGTATACATCAAAAAAGAGGAAAGAAACAAAATCAACAATCTAACTCAACAACTCCAGCAATTAGTGAAAAAGAATAAAAGAATCCTACAGTATTTGGAAGTAAGGAAATATTAAAGATCAGAACAGAAAGAAATGAAATAGAAAAAAAAAAAAAGACAATAGAGAAAATCAACAAAACAAGAAGCTGGTTCTTCGAAAACATTGACCAAATCGACAAGCCATTGGCAGATCTAACAAAAGAAAAGAAAGAGAAGATGCAAATCACTACAATAGTAAATGAAAAGTGTGTCATCACTACTGAACCAACTGAAGTAAAAAAGATACTGACAGAATATTATGAAAAACTGTACTCAAACAGATTTGAGAACCTAGAAGAGATGGACTAGTTTCTAGAATCACAAGACCTACCTAAACTGTCCCACTCAGAGACAGAATACTTGAACAGACCCATAACAAAGGAAGAAATTGAACAGGTCATAAAATAACTTCCCACAAGAAAAAGTCCTGGCCCTGATTGCTTGACTGGAGAATTTTACCAAATATTCAGGGAAGAGTTGACACCTATACTACTCAAGCTATTCAAGAACATAGAACAAGATGGGATACTTCTAAACTCATTTTATGAAACAAACATAATACTAATACCAAAACCAGGGAAAGACACCACTAAAAAGGAAAACTACAAACCCTCATGAACATAGATGCAAAAATCTTCAACAAAATCCTAGCCAAGAGAATCCAACAACATATCAAAAAAGTAATACTTCCTGAACAAGTGGTATTCATACTTGGTATGGAAGGATGGCTCAATATCAGAAAAATAATCAATGCATTCCACCACATAAACAAAACAAAACAAAAGAAACTTATGATTTTATCTATCAATGCAGAAAAGTCATTTGATAATATACAACACCAGTTTCTGTTCAGAACTCTCAGCAAAATAGTGATAGTAGGGAAATTCCTCAACATAATAAAAGGCATGTATGCAAAGCCAATGGCCAGTATTATTACTAATGGAGAAAGACTCAAAGCATTCCTTTTACAAATGGGAAACAGACAGAGATGCCCTCTATCACCACTTCTATTTAATATTATATTAGAAGTACTGGCCAGGGTAATAAGGCAAGGAAGAGAAATAAAAGGGATCCAAATTGGCAAAGAGGAAGTAAAGCTGTCTCTATTTGTGGATGATATGATCCTATACAGGGAAAACCCAAGAGACTCAGCAAGAAAACTACTGGTACTAATAGAGACATTTAACAAAGTGGCAGAATACAAGGTCAACATACAAAAATCAGTTGGATTCCTGTACACCAACAAATAAACCTCTGGAAAGGAAATAAGGGATACAATACCATTTACAATAGCTACTAAAAAGATAAAGTATCTAGGAATAAATCTTGCCAGAGACACAAAAGACCTATACAAAGAAAACTATAAAACATTACTATAGGAGACAACAAGGGATCTATATAAATGAAAGAACCTGCCTTGTTCATAGATAGGTAAACTGAATATTGTGAAAATGTCAATACTACCTAAAGCAATCTACACATTCAATGCAATCCTGATCCGGATACCAACAAATTTTTTTAAGGACATGGAAAAAGCAATTACTAACTTCATATGGAAAGGAAAGAGACCTCAGATAAGCAGAGCACTTCTGAAGAAGAACACAGTGGGAGGTCTCACACTCCCAAATCTTAAAACCTACTATACAACCACAGTAGTCAATGTTACTGGTACAATGACAGATAGACCAATGGAACAGAATAGAAAGCCCAGAAATAGACCTATTCATCTCTGGACAGCTGATCTTTGACAAAAGTCCTAAACCCATTAAACAGGGAAGAGATAGCCTCTTTAACAAATGGTGCTGGCAAAATTGGATATCCACTTGCAGAAAAATGAAACAAGACCCATACCTCACCCCATACACAAAAACAAGTTCAAGTTGGATCAAAGACTCAAATGTAAAACCCAAAACTATAAAACTCATCAAAGATATAATAGGGGCAAATCTAGGAGTCCTAATTTATGGCATAAATAGACTAACAAACATAACCCAGAATGCACAGGAAGTAGAAGAGAAGCTAGATGACTGGAACCTTTTAAAAAAAAGTTAAATTCTCATGTACATCGAAAAACTTTGTCAAGAGGGTAAAAAGAGAACTTACACTTTGGGAGAAAACATTTGTCTATGACATATCTCACAAAGGATTTATTTCCACACTCTATAGAAAACTTCAGCACCTCAACACCAAAAAGACAAACAATCCAGTTCAAAACTGGGCAAGGGAAGTGAACAGATACTTCGCTAAAGACGGTATGCTAGCAGCCAACAAACACATGAAAAATTGCTCGCAATTTTTGTTGTTGTTGTTGTTGTTGTTATGTGCCGTCGAGTTGGCCCCGACTCATAGCGACACCTCCTTGGGTTTCCGAGGCAGTATCACTATGGAAGTAGGATTGCCCAACCTTCCTTTCGAGGAGTGGCTGGTGGGTTTGAACCGCCAGCCTTCTGGTTAGCAGTCAAGTGCTTTAGCCACTATGCTACCAGAGCTCCCTTTAGTCATTCCAAAAACCAAAAAAACAAACTTATTGCCGTAGAGTCGGATCTGACTCATAACAACCCCACCTTAAGTTTCTGAGGTAGTATCACTACGGAAATCAAAACAATGATGAGATATCATCTCACCCCAACATAATAGCAAAGTTCAACAACATAGAAAATAAAATGCTGGTGAGGTTGTGGAGAGATTGGAACTCTTGTGCACTGCTGGTGGGATTGTCAAATGGTACAACCATTGTGGCAAATGGTGTGGCATTTCCTTAAAAAGCTGAAAATAGAAATACCATTTGGCCTAGCAATTCCATTATTAGGAATATATCCTAAAGAAGTGAGAGGCAAGACACGAACAGACATGCACATCTATGTTCATCGCAGCACAATTCACTATAGCAAAGAGATGGAAATAACCTAAATGCCCATCAACAGATGAATGGATAACCAAATTATGGTACATTCACACAATGGAATACTATGTTACATTAAAGAACAATGAAAGATATGTGAATCAGCTCACAATGTGGATAAGCCTGGAGGACATTATGCTGAGTGAAATAAGTCAGTTGCAAAAGGAGAAATATTATATGAGCCCATTACTGTAAAAAGACAGGAATGGTTTGCTTAAGGAAGGACACTCACTTTGTATGTTACCAGGGTGGAGAGGGAAGGAGAGGGAATAATTTCAGGCTAGTTGGGGGCCATACCCTGAGGTGGGTAAGGGGAGGGATGGTATGGAAAGTGTCTGTGATTACCATGATAACATTGGGGAAAGGGAGAACACTGAATTGTGCACTTAAGATATAGATGACAGAGGCTAATACCAGTATATCCACAGTATTGCATCACCCTTAACACCAAGTGCCAGGCTACAGATAAACACATAAACATCTGAGAAGATCAGATGGGGATCAGTGAACAGGATTATACTCTAGACCATGGATAGGTTCAGCTGAGGCTAATCTTGCACAGATACCAGTGATACACAATACACGCAACTCTTACAGAAACAACAGATGACAGACATAGAGCAATCTCTCACAGCCAGTCAGACACTGTGGGAGAGAGATCCAATGGATCTACCAACTCAAGACCATAGCTCTGGGGGACACCAGACTCAATTGGCACAACAAAATACATAAACATTTCATTCCACAACCTACTTCGGTGAGTAGCGACTGGGGTCTTAAAAGCTTTCAAGCAGCCATCTAAGATACAGCTAATGGTCTCCTATCATGGGAAGTGAAGAAGAGTGCAGAAAACCAAGGGCATTTGGAAGGAATCGGCCCTAGGAAATGATGGACTTTGAGACCAGAACAGCTAGATGGTACCCTGCTACCAATGCCAACCACTTGGGAAAGATCAAGACTGGAGATCCTGGATAGAATAGGAGGAAGAATGTGGAACAAAATCTAAAAACACAATAATGACCAGAATTACTGGTCGGATGGAGTCTGGTGAGACCCCAAAGTACTATGGCCCTGGCATACATTCTGGGCCTGGAATAAAATTCATTCCCAGGGGCTGGTTTTCATCCCAATAGTAAACAAGATGTACACGCAGTCCACTCAACCCAGGGTGACACACCCACATACTCTATGGAGATGCATCCCTTGGAGCAATGGACCACGGGGCACCAGAGAGGCAACATTCATGCAGAGGAAATGCAGGACACACAGGTGTGCATAACTATGAGGGACAGAGAGGGGGTTACTGGCAAGGGAGGGTCGGAGAGTGGGTTAGGGTTGGGGATGGTAATTAGGGAGTAAAACTAAATGTACATGAAATGTTGTATATAAAACAAACTGCTCTGTAAATTTTCACCTAAAGCACAATAAAAAAAGAGAAAAGAAATAAAGAAAGCAGAAAGCTCCCACACAACAAATTTATATTATTTATTAATGAGTAAAAATCCTACAATTTTGATTTACGGAAATATTGACCATAAAATTAATGTATATTTCCTTCCACAGGTTTGTAATTAAGTTTTATAATTTGTCTGCTATATGATTTTTGTCAAGTCACTCTATTACTCTCCAACTACCCAACCAACCCAACTCATTGCTGTCAAGTCGGATCCAACTCATAGCGACCTCTTTTGGGTTTCTGAGGTGGTATCACTACAGAAGTAGATTGCCCAATCTTCCTTCTAAGGAGTGGCTGGTGGGTTTGAACTGTCAGCCTTCTGCTTAGCTGTCAAGTGCCTTAGGCACTACACCACTAGAATTTCCTCACCTATAAAATTTGGATATTAATATATTGTTGTTGTTGTTGTTGTTATGTGCCATCGAGTCGGCCCCGACTCATAGCGACCCCTCCTTGGGTTTTCAAGGCAGTATCACTACGGAAGTAGATTGCCCCATCTTCCTTCTGGGGAGTGGCTGGTGGGTTTGAACCGCCAGCCTTCTGGTTAGCAGTCAAGTGCCTTAGCCACTATGCTACCAGAGCTCCCATTAATATATTAATAGTACCTAATTCATAGTATTGTGAAGATTTATACATTTCTATGTATACTTTTTCTCCCTTAGTGAAGTGCCTGGCATATGGTTAGAGCTCAAAGGCTGGTGATAATCATCATCAACAGAGTGACTTTGTCTTAATTTCATTTATTAAATGGGGGAGGTTATGGGATCCTGGCTTCCCTATCATCCATATAAAGTCTATTCCCCTTCTCTCCCCTCCTCCTCATCATGCTTCAATACTCTTTGGGTTGTATGAATGAGTTCTCCCACAACATAGTAAGAATGTGACAATTTTATAAGGAATCCTTATTTGAATAGGATCTTGCAGGTTTTAAAGTACATTAATATCATAAATTAAACTTGGATTTTCCAACAATTTGGTGAGGTAGACAGTATAGGTGCTCTTATTTCTAGTTTTTGACAAAGATTTTAAAGTTCAGAAAGGTGAGCTAATTTATGCAGAGCCACACACTTAGTCAATGGTGGAGATAGAAGTAAACCATCTATGAGCCTTCTGATGCCTGGTCCAGTGCTCTTTCATCTGTACCATGAGGGACCTAGTCCATAGTTGGTGCACAATAACCAATCTTATTATTTTAGAATTCTTGTAGTGTAACTGCAGCCAATAATTGTGACATAATTTCTCCTGAGCTCTTCCACTATTTCTCCCCATCCTCCAACCTATCTTGATAAGTGGAATAAACTAAAATAGTCTTGGTTTATGAAAAAAACAAATTCCTGAAGATATCAGACTGGGCAACTGATAAGACAAAGAAGCATAGACTTTTACTAATCAGTGTATATACCTGCCTTACTCCACAAAATTTCAGTTTGATTATCAGCATCTAATAAGATAAATATATAAGAAGTTAGAGCAAAAGAAGAAAGAAAAACAAGCTTTAAAACAAAAATGGTTTTGGAATGAGACCAAAATACAAACTTTAAAGACCTATCACTATAGATTTGCCACAACTTGGGCTCAAAGTTTCCTATCAGGTGGTGTCAAAATTAAAAACTTGGTTGGTTACGTAATTTAAAGTGTCTTTAGATAAAAATAAAAAAGATCAATTACTTAGGAGAAAAACAGCCATTCATTTTTCTAACCCAAAAGTTAATTTCTCTGAAAGGAAAAACATCTAGTCCAGTGTTTCTCAACTTTTCTAAAACTATGACCGTTTCTTATTGTGGTGTTGGTGAAGAATACTGAAAATACCATGGACTACCAGAAGAATGAATAAATCTATCTTGGAAGAAGTACAGCCAGAATGCTCCTTAAAAGTGAGAATGGCCAGACTCCATCTCATATACTTTAGTCATGTTGTCAGATGAACCAGTTTCTGGAGAAGGATATCATGCTTGGGAAATTAGAGGGTCAGCAAAAGAAGGGAAGCTGCTGAATGAGATGGATTGATCCTGGGGCTGCCACAATGGGCTCAAATGTAGCAACAGGTGTGACGATGGCACAGGCCCAGGCAGTGTTTCCTTCTGTTGTCCATAGGATCACTATGAGCTGGAGCCGAATCAGTGGTACCTACCAACAGCAACAACAGCAACACTGACCTTTTTAATAGCAATAAACACCTCACCCTTCATTAGAAGAATTCGTGATGCACAGAAAATGAAGTCTATGTTCTATGTAGTCCCATTAACTAGAATATTTTTATTGGTCTTTATATAGATTGCAGTAAAAATAGGAACTTCTTTATTTTTCATGCCAAAAATTAAACTTTCCCCAAAGATATTGATATCCCCCTTCCTTGGAACTAGGTATCCTGTTCTCATTAAGAATTTCTGACCTTTACAATTTACCAAGATTTAAGCATAGATTTAAGCAATCCATAGATGCTAAAGCTATTAGGTGAAAATTTGATAAAGAACATAATATTTACATAGTATCTAAATACCTCCATTTATAATTATAGAAGGAAAACTACTATTATTTTACTATTATTATGATGGACACCACCTTAACCAAGTGATCAGAGTTCATATAACCGTTTATTTATGATATGATATGATATACTGAGAAAGACACATCTCATCTGTGGCATTCCTGCCAAAAATGTGTAGTATGACTATAATCATGAGGAAATATCAGATAAACCCAAATTAGTCTACAAAGTAACTGGCCTGTACTCTTCAAAAAATGTCAAGGTCAGGAAAAACAAAGAGACTAAGGAACTGTTCCAGATCAAAGGAGACTAAAGAGACACAGCAATGGAATGCACTGTGTGATCCTCGAGGCAACCTGGACCAGGATTTTACTATTTTCTTCTTTTCTGCTGTTCTGTCACTCTTTGTTTGCTTTTTCTTCTCCTCTAAAGACTGCTATTGAAACAATTGGCAAAATTTGAATAAGGTCCATAGATTAAACCAAACTCACTGCTGTCAAGTTGTTTCTGACTCATAGTGACTCCTCCTTGGGTTTCTGAGGTGGTATCTCTATGGAAGTAGATTGTCCAGTGTCATCCTTCTGAGGAGCGGCTGGTGGGTTTGAACTTCCAGGCTTCTGGTTAGCAGTCCAATGCCTTAGGCACTATGCCACCAGAGCTCCCAAGGTCCATAGATTAGATGATATTAAGTTTTGTTTTCCTGCTTTTGATAACTTTACTCGAATTATGTGAGAACGTGCCCTGAAAGGCACACTGAAGTTTTAGGGTGCATCATAAACCTGCAAATTACTCTCAAATGATTCAGAAACATGAAAATATATATGAATGTATATATGGAAAGATTGATAAAGTACATGTTTTAGGTAAAATGTTAACAGTTGGAGAATCAGGGTGAAGAGCATCTGGGAGTTCTATTATTCTTGCAAGTTTTCTGTAAGTTTCAACTCTTTTCAAAATGAGCAGAAAGAAATGAATAACGTTGTAGTTACAACCACCAGGAAGAATGACTGATCCAATAGTCTGGTTTTAGTGGGCCCTTGACTAACAGGCTGCAGCTTGGCCTATAGTTGGCAGGAGTTCTCATACACCTTGTAAACTTCAATCAAATGCTGGGCAGCATTTTTTACAGACAATATTTGCCATTACCAGGACACTTTCTTCTTAATTGAACTATTTTTTTAGACTCATTCTATCTCACCATTAGGGTCTTGTCTCCAAATTTTATTGTGATAGAAGAATTTCTTGTTAGCATAGAGAGAGAAAAAAATGACATTCTAAAAAAGATTTAAGTATTTCTCACCTTAAACTATTCAAGTTAATTATCAGCACCTTCCATGGTCTCCATATTACTATTATTTATATCTCACTGGGAGGGTTTCCACAAGTATCTTTCTGTTGCCTTTCATCACCTCTTTTTGATATATTTTTTCCTCCAAGTTTTTGTATTTTAGTTTATGCCGACAGTTTTATAAGGAATGGTTTTAATAGGTACATGTTGTAAAATGGAAATATTTTACCAGGATATTACATAAAATACACAGGAGAAACTAGGGTATAAATTATATTTTTATTGTAAGATTTTACTGCAAATAAGTTCGCATATACAATTTTTTATTTATGATAAGAGCAAATTCTTTTTACTTATAGCTGCTTTTGAATTTGGCACTTCAGTAAGGAAGCTTATGTGTAGCTACATAAAAGAAGGTTCTGTTTTGATGAGAAATGAATGTCTTACTTAGGAATGTTATTTTTCCTTTTATCTTATAGAAGCAGAAAAAAGAGATGGTCGTGGTGCTTGTGGGTCAGGGAGGAGAGCATTGGTTGTAAAAGGAGCTTGAATAGTTCTCCTAGATTTACAATGGAATGAATGTAGTCAGTTCATCAATAGGTAGAAACAAGACCATCCAACTTAACACTCTCCAGCTCCAGCCTTCCAGTCTTTCAGCCTTTCCTTTCACTTTGGGAAAGTTGCCTCATTGACTGAGACCCTGTCATATCATACCCTTTTGGGGCAAGTTTTCTTCTCCTGGAAGCAAATGGGCTTAATACGGTTATGTATTGTTTCTAAACAGTAATGCACAGATTGGTGTGCCTCTTGCTGGAGATAGATAGCTTCCATGAAGGTAAACATACATATGCATGTATATATGTATGTATGTATGTATGTATGTATTGTATATAAACTTTTCAGAGTGGTTGGCAATGGTAGACAGGTACCTTCTAGCTTCCATATACCTTGTAGCTTCCATGAAGGTCATAAAATGATTCCAATTTTCCAGCTTAAAATTATTCTTTGTTTAGAAATTATGCTACTTACTTTTTTT
>NW_006921645.1:8836072-8852325 GCF_000298275.1 Orycteropus afer afer | reverse complement strand
TTTATTGGTTTCCCTTTTCTTTGTTGAAGAGGGTCTGTGCAATCCTTCTGCCTAGTCCGCCATCTTGCCCCGCCTCTGCTACTTACTTTTTATATTTAAGGTTTCCAGTGTCCAATATTTTCAAAAGTGGATGGCCCTGTCCTTCTCCTCAGTCTTTCTTATACTGGAAGCTCCTCTGAAACCTGTCTACCATGGGTAATTCTGCTGGTATTGGAAACATTGGTGACTTAGCTTCCAGCCTCACAGCAACACACAAACCATCACAGTACGACAGACAGATGAGTGGTGATACACTTGGATTGTGTTGTTGTTGTGTTCTGGTGTTGGTGAAGAATACTGAAGATACCATGGACTTCCAGAAGAATGAACAATTACGTCTTGGAAGAAGTACCATCAGAATGTTCTTTAGAAGTGAGAATGGCCAGATGTGGTCTCACATACTTTGGTCATTGGTTGTCAGAAGGGCCCATTCCTTGGAGAAGGATATCTTGCTTGGTAAAGTAGAGTGACAGCAAAAGAAGACAAGCCCCTCAAGGAGATGGATTGACACAGTGGCTGCAACAATGGGCTCAAGCATAGCAAAGATTGTGAGAATGGTGCATAACTGTGCAGTGTTTTGTTCAGTTGTAAGTGGGGTTGCTAAGAGTTGGAGTTGACTCAATGGCACCTAACAACACAACTTTTTACACTTTTATTTAACAATATGAACATTTCTGTCATTTGGCATCCCAGGTAATAAGTTGACTCCACAGTGTACCCATCCTTTGGGTCTGAGGGAAACAAAATGAGGGGTGAGACCCTTTCTAGAAGGGACAGTGCCATGGTTTTGCTCAAACTGGTTCAGTTCTGTTGCAAGCAAATTTTCTCTCACCTGAATTCAACATATTTTGAACTAAAGAGCTCTAGACATCTAGGATGATTGAAGAATTCCCTAGTCCTCCACCTATCACTCTTAGATAGAGGTAAAAGCAGTGTAGATAAATCCTGGCTATTGCTCGTCCATGAAGCTGATTAGGAGTAAAAGATGAACAAAACCCTGAAGCCTGTCTCTGTTTCTTACTAACCTGTAATTTCTATGTTATTAGAATACGTCATTAGTGAAATGTCATCTTGCCACTTGAAAGGAGATGTCCCTAATTCTGGCAGGCCATGGAACATGTACTATTGGAAACTGAAATCTAACAGGTTAGAAATAAGACCTTTTTTTTTTTTTTTCTCTCTCTCTCCAACTTTTTATTGTGGTTTGGGTGAAAATTTACAGAGCAAATTAGTTTTCTATTTTACAATTATTCTCATTTTTATGTGTATGTGACATTGATTGCAATCCCTACAATGTAACAGCATTCTTGTCACTTCCTCCTGGGGTTTACTATTTCCATTCATCCTTTTTTACTATCCTTTTATTCCTTCTGAACTTTGTCTCTGGGCAAATGCTACCCTTTTGATCTTTAATGGTTGATTGTTCTAAGAAGCATGTACCTTCCTGGTGTTATTATTCACCATACAGGTCTGTTTATTTTTTGGCTGAACGTTGAGCCATGGAAAGGAGTTCAGTTCCAGGCTTAGTCATCTGACTAAAGGCCATAGCTTAAGAGGTTTCATCAGTCTCTGTCAGACCACTGAGTCTGATCTCTTTTTTTATTTTGAGTTTTGTTTCACATTTTTCTCCCACTTTATATATGACCTACTATTGTGGTTCTTTTCAGAGTGGTTGGCAGTGGTAGCCAGGTACCTTCTAGTTTTGCTGGTCTCAGAGTCATGGAGGCTATGGCTCACTAGTCCATTAGTCCCTTGGACTGACTAGTTGTTTCCCTGCATCTTTGATTTTTTTTTACTCTTCTTTGCTCCAGAGAGGAAGAGTTCAATAGCTGCACCTTAGATGGCTACTCACAAGCTGTTAAGACTCCAGTTTTGACTCAACTAGAATATAGAGCATTGCCTTTGTGGACTATGTTATGCCAATTGTCCTTGATAGCCCTTGAGACATCTATAGTCCTGAGCCTCCAGACTCAGTGACTGATTCTCTCAAGGTGTTTGGTTATAGCTAAGATGTTTTCATAACTTTATGTATGCTCTACTATATTAATGGGTATATTTTCAGCAAATATTAATCCTTATGTAAAAATATCCTCTGTCAAATCTGTATATATTCATGGGTGTAGTACCAATCTTCTTTGCACATGTGTTTAGTTTTCATGTCTAGCTATGTATCGACTCATAGATTACTATTATTACAGGATTGTTTATGTAATAGTATTTGCTTTTGTTGCCTTTAACTCTTATGCTCCTACCAAAGTCTTTCTTTGCCTTGATAATTTTGGGCTGACTTCTCCTTTATTGTATATTGTCTTTCCTTTAAAAATAAGACACTTTCATTTAATGGTCTATGCACAAACATTTATTGAATCTCTTTTACAGGCTTATATTCCTTTCCAAACAGTCTCCTCTTCTTAATTTTCTGTTTCTGTCAATGGCAACTCCATGTTTCCTGTTCTGTGGGTGATTAAACAAGCTCACATACTCAAATGACAAATGTTAGGGGAAGCTTCTTAAGAAAACCAATGGATGGATTTCTTTGAGTTCTATTTATTTCTTTATTTTTTTGGTTTCAAATCACTAATTATTTTTTTTTCTCTCTCTCTCTTTTTTAAATCCCCTAGTACTTCCATTTCTTTTTTCTTCTTTTTTTTTTCTCTTTTGCCTTTCCCTCATACTGTTTCAATATATTATTTTCACATGGTAGTGAGTTTAGAGACCCACCTCTGGATTGCATTTCTAAGAAATAGTACTGAGGAGTTCTAGTTTTGTTTATTTTTCATACAGAATTATGCTTTTGTGCAATCCCTCATTCACATGGTAATACAACACAAAAGGCAACTGATATTTCTTCCCTTTTTGCTTGTCTATTTTTTTTCCCAGAACTACTTATACACATGCATACAATTTCCACCAGGAATGTTTAGGTAGCTAACTAGTTAGGACTTCTGTCCTCTGAGTCCCTCTAATCAGTAAATATGAGAGGGCAGTGGTAGTTCAGTGGTAGAATAATCTTTTTCCACGTAGGACGCCTGAGTTTAAATCTGGTCAATGTGTGTCATCTACAGCCATCAGCCATCTTTCAGAGGAGGCATGCATATTGTTATGTTGCTGAACAAGTTTCTGTGTAGCTTCCAGATTAAGATGGACTAGGTAGAAAGGTCTGGTCATCCACTTCTGAAAATCAGCCAACGAAAATGCTATAGATCACCATGGGCCAATCTACAATCAATCAGGGGGATGGCAACCTGGTTGTGTTTTGTCTTCTTATGCCTGGGGTCGACAAGAATTGTGGGCCAACTTGATGGCAACTAACAACAATAAGTCAGTTAATATCTCTAGTTTCTTAGCAGCTTTAATGGTGGAACAGTGCTGAGCTTGCCTCTCATGAACAAGGTCTTAGTAAGCAATTAAAATACCATGTGAGAGGAAAAGCAATTCAAAAATCATCAGAATCTTGTTTCTGTAACAAATTGACCTTTACTGTTGCCAGATTCTCATCCAGTCTTTGTCAAATATGTCCACATAGTTTTAATTGGGTTGTAACCAATGTGTAGATTTATTTTTATATTCTGCTTTTACACATAATATTCTTTTTGTTTAAAACACTTATTCATACTGTTACATAGTTTTATTTTTCCCACAGTTATTGAGCACCTATTATGTGTCAGCTACTGTGTTAAAAAGAGAATGAGGCAATATGGTTGCTGGACAACTGGAGTCAAATAGATCGGAGTTCAATTCCTGGCTCTGCCATTTACTCACTTTGTTTCTTAGGCAAGTTACTTAACCTCTTGAATCTCAGCTCCATCATCTGTGAAATTTAGAATAATTAATGACTTACCTTATTAGGGTTATGGCATTTTACTGAGATTTGGAGACAAAATACAAAATGCATAGCACACTGCTTGGTCTATGATAAGTATTAAGTAAATTCTGGTGAATAAAATGCTGCTAAGATTGACAATGATGATATGCCCATGACCTCAAGTGGTTTAATAGAGAGAGACACATATAAAAGTGCATGCAATGAAAAATGACAAGAGCTGTGATAAATGTCTGTGCAAGGTTCACTGGACGTACTGCATCAGACATATCTGTTGCAAAAGATCTCTTTAAAGTGTTAAAAAGCAAAGATGTCACTTTGAGGACTAAGGTGCACCTGACCCAAGCTGTGGTATTTTCAATAGCCCATAATAAGTGAAAGACAATGAGTAAGGAAGACCGAAGAAGAGTTGACACATTTATATTATGATGTTGGGGAAGAATATTTAATATTCCATGGACTGCCAGAAGAATGAATAAATCTGTCTCTGAAGAGGTATAGCTGGAATACTTCTTTAAAGGGAATATGGCAAAACTTCATACTATGTACTTTGGACATGTTATCAGGAGGGACTAGTCCCTGGAGAATGACATCATGCTTGGGAAAGTAGCCAAAACAACAACAACATCAACAAACAAACTCACTGCCGTTGAGTTGGATCCAACTCATAGTGACTTCTCTTTGGGTTCCTGAGGTAGTATTTCTACAGAAATAGATTGCCCAATCTTTCTTTTGAGAAGTGGCTGATGGTTTGAACCTCTAGCTTTCTGGTTAGCAGTCAAATGCCTTAAGCATTATGCCACCAGAGTTCTTTGGTAAAGTAGAGGATCAACAAAAAATAGGAAAATCTTCAGTGAGATGGATTGACACAGTGGCTACAACAATGGTGTCAAACATAGTGATTGTGAGGAGGTACAAGACTATGCATTGTTTTGTTCTGTTGTACATAAGGTCAGTATGAGTCAGAATTGCGTTAACAGCACCTAACAACAACAACAACAGGGTTCACTGGAGGCCCAAGAAAAACATGGATGATTTTACATGGGAATGGAGGTGCAGAAGATTAAGAAAATCTTTATGATGTGGTAGTAAGTGAACTCTATTATGAAGACAACTGGAACTTATTGAATAGATGCTAGCTATTATTTCCTACTCACTGTAACCTCATGTGTGATTAAACAAACAAACAAACAAACAACACCTCACTGCCATTGAGTTGATTCCACCTCACAGCAATCCACTTTGGGTTTCCAAGGTGGTAAATGTTTATGGAAGTAGATTGCCCAGTCTTTCTTCTATGGAGTGGCTGGTGGGTTTGAACCCCCAATCTTCTGGTTAACAGTCAAATGCCTTAGGCACTACACCACCAGAGCTCCTTGTCTGAGAAGGCCCCAATAACTTTTTGGCAAGGTTTTTATTGTGATTTGTATGAAAGTTTACAGAGCAAATTCATTTGCCACACAACAGTTCATACATACACATTTTGTTTCATGACATTAATTGCAATCTCCATAATATAACAGCTCTCTTCCCACTTCCTTCTTGTGGTTACCTTTTTCCTATGTTAGTCTTTCTTATGTATTCCTGCCCTCTGAAATATCTCCCTGAGCAATTATTGTCCTTCTGATCGTCCATGGTTAGTTGTTCTAATGAGCGTACCTGCCTAGTGTAAATGTTCACCTTATACACCTGTCCATTGTTTGGCTGGAAGCCATGGGAGTGAGTTCAATTCCAGGCCTGAAGAGTGACTAAAGGCTATAGTCTCAGGGGTTTCACCAGTCTCTACCAGATTAGTAAGACTGGTCTTTTTTTTTATGATTTTGAGTTTTCTTCCATATTTTTCTCCTACTCAATCCAGAATAACTTGCACTGATCCTTTTCTGAGTCATTGGCTGTGGTAGGTGGGTACCATCTAGTTCTTTTCTTCTCACAGTCATGCAGGCCAAAGTTCACATGGTCCACTAGTCCCTTAGACTAATTGTTTCCATGCATCTTTGGTTTTCTTCATTCTTCTTTACTCTGCACTAGGAGAGATCAATTGCTGCATCTTAGATGATTGCTTGCAAGCTTTTAAGACCCCAGTTGCTACTCATCAAATTGGGATGTAGAACAGTTTTTTTTTATGTAGTATTTTATGCCAATTGAGCTTGATGTCCTCCATCACCATGGTCCCAAGCCCACAAAATTCCTCCTATTTTTAAAGATGAAATTGCAAAACCCACTGTCAATGTGCAAATGTGTGTGTTTGTGATTTTTGTAGTGCAGTGGAGCAGAGGCCTCTAAGTAGGACCAATGCAAGAAGTGAGGATGGGGAGGCAAGTGGAGGAGAGCTAAAAGAGGTCATAGGGGTTCCACTAAGAACTTTGAAATCCACCATGCAGGTGTTGAGAGTGTCTTTCTCATTAAGATCCCTCTGGTGAGGGTGGGGCTTAGATTGGAGAAAGCAAAACAGGAGGCAAGGAACAAGACCAGAGGAGATAGGGCCTGAGCTAACCCTGCATAATATCCTACCATGTTAATGTTCCATATAATGTAGCCATCTTTTTGTTCTAAATTTTTGTTACTCTGAAGGGTGCTATTATTTGCATCTTTAGATATAAAGATGGTATGATAGTTCAGTTTGTGTATCAACTTGGCTGGGCCTGGTTGAATGGCTGGACAGCTGAATGTAGTATTCTCTGTGATGAGACTGATAATCAACTCTATGGTGGAATCTACTGTGAACAGCTGCATAGCTACCTTAGGGAATATGGTCTGCTTCCTGTATATAAGCAGAAGCCTTGGGGAATGGTCTCTAGCTTATGGCACCTTGAAACCTGCATGTAGCCATGTCATTGTTTAGCAGCCTGCCATGCTCTGCCAACCTTGGGGCTTACAATGAACTAATTAATGGTCTGCTGTAAGATTTGGTAATATCAGGACTATGCCTTATTATTTGTCAACCTTGGGCTTGGCAGCCTCAGCAGCTAGCAGCAATCTGAGTGAAGAAAAGCCTCTAGCTTCAGTGGAGCAGGAGCTGGAGGCAGAGCTGAAGACCAAGGCTGAGGGGCTTTCACCAAGCCCCTAGAGCCTGGCAATTTGAACTTGGATTTAAAGCCTCCAAATTGTAAGAATAAACTCCTGTTTATTCAGGCCATCCCATCTGTGGTATATTCTTGTCAGATGAGTGGCACTAGGTAACCAGAACAGATGGTTTTTCCAGATATTTTCTTTAAGGTAATGGGCAAAGCATTTGATAACTCTTGACAATTAGTAAAGAAATTTGTTTCAAATGTTTTTTTTTTTTCCAAATTATATTTTTACCAGGTTACTTCTGTGTATAGGGTTTTATGGCACCAATGGTGACATTGGGAGTTACCATTGTTTTCTTGCTGTTTTGGAAGGCATAAAACTCTTTTGTCTTTCTTGATATCTAGAGAAATAGATGTTATCTAAAGAAATATTTTCCCATTTGCCTTCTAATTACATGTTCTCAGTTTTGTGTGTTCCTGTCCTTTACCCGTTTGATAAGCAATTGTGTTAAATCCTTCTTTGACTGGCCTCTCTTCTGGCAACTCTCCACATACACATTTTCCCACAGGCTCTCTTTCTAATTTCTTTTCTCCTTGATCTATTGAAACCGAATCTTATTTCTAACTCAATATTACAATAGACATAACAACTCTAATTGCTCTATTGATTCATGGCCACTACAGTCATGGGCACATTAGAAAGAGCAAGGTTTTGCTATCAGAGATCAGGTTTTAAAAGCCAGACTCCATGTTTCCCAGCTGTGCAATTTGGCTCAACCATCTTAATATTTCTGAACTTGTTTGCTTATTTATAATATGTGTTGGTATCAGTTAGGAACTATATTGGATCATTAGCAGCAGAGACCCAAATGCAGTGGCTTAAAAGTAGTAAACTATTCTTTCATGCTAAATAACTTTGGAAGTGAATAGCCATGGGTTGATTCAGAAATTCCATGAAGGCTTTGGTCTGTCTAAAGTATTGTGGGACCAGGTACAGGTGGGAGAGGAATGAGAAAAATGTCTAGACTCATAGATAGCCTTGCCCCTTAATGACCAGATAAACAATTGGATAGTGACTAAACTAAATGTATTCACTCATTCATGAAACAATTGTTTGTCAAGTACCTGTAATGGAAAGTATATGTGCTATGTCAACCAAAAAGATCCTGGTTACAAAAGTTTATTCTTAAATTCATGATGCACTCTTTTCTCCCTCCTTTAGGAAGAAGCAGGTTTGAAGCTCTGAGACCCAAGACTCTGTGGCATTCTCCCGACTTGCCCAAGTAGCCTTACAATAAATTTCCATTCCAGAAAGGACATAAGTTTTACCTGTAAACTCACCAAATACAGGCTTATAACTTCAAAAGAAGAATCTACATACTCATCACCATATCAAGTCAGTAATAGCTCAATGCAATATTCTAGAGTCTCCCTGGATGTATGCATTCTCATCTGCCAGTTAGAATGCCAGCCTTATGATTTCATAGAACTCTGTTGATACGAATGCTACTAGAGCATCACAAGACCATGTCACAGAGGGTCTCACAGATCACCTGTCAGCTGAGAGAACATATAATCCTTTTGTTCTCTTGATATGGTTTATTATTATTATTACCAGCAGAGTCATCATAATTCTACTTCTGTCAAAATGTATTCATTACAAGTGAAATTTTGTTCAGATCTCATAGTTCATGGCTGAAAGCAAATATATTAGAATTAATGAGCTATTTTGCTGATGAGAAGAAAAATCACTGAAGGGTGATTGGACTTTAGCCTTTTAATGGGCATGATATTCTTCTTTCATTAAGGCTGACAAGGGCATATCTGGCTCCCTTATGCTGTGTGCCATGGTTTTAAAATATACTTTATTTGACACGAAGCTAGCTTTTCTTTCACAATAAAATAGTTCAGTAATCATGAGTATATTTAAACAAAGCTCTACTGAATGGTGAGTCTGGGCAGAGGTAGGATGACAGAGTAAACTTTGATAGCAGGTGGTGGAGGACTCTGATTGGTTTATCAAAATGTCAGTGTAATTTGATTCTAATTTTTCTTTCACACAATCAGCACAAAGGATTTATGAGGAAGAAGCCCATTCAAGGAACCAGATAGCAATTGTAAACGAATTGCAGATGAGCACTGAAGACGACGGCTACAACATTGGCAAAGCAGGAGAACAGACTTCATTCATGGTTCAAATGGTTGTGGACATGTACTGGAACATGCTGTAATAGAGGAGCTTAGTGTTGACTCAAGGGAAACATAATTAGAAGCCTTTAGGGCCTTGTGAGCTCAGGCAATCTTATTAATGCTGCCGGGGAAAGTTTTCACACTGAGAACAGGCATTTATTTTTGATATCCTGAGGCCATGAAATTACAGAAATCAAAGAGAAGAATTGAGATATCAATTCCAGCTGGGCGTTGTCTGTCACCGTTTCATGGCCATTTCATTCAAGTGGGCAAGATGCGGTGCTGATAAGGCCATAGTTGGAGGTGTGATGCCTGTAAGATTAGTTAGCGTGTTTCTATTAGATGACCACAGACTCCCATATAAACCTGATTGGCCTCTATGCCTAAGGGACCAGGAAGTGGGGCTGAAGAACAGAGTTGTTTCGGAAACATACCATGATTGCTGAACACGTGACAGTGCTACGTTTCTGGGTTAAGATTGTCACTCTCTCCAAACACCAATACAATCTTGATAGGAACTAGTAACTAACATTTCTTTTCTTTCTTCTTTTCCTTTCCTTTCTCTTTTTTTCTTTCTCTTTCTCCTGTATCTTCACCTTTACCGTGTCCTCTTTCTCTTTCAGAATCAGTACCTAGCATATGCTATGTGCCAAGTATTTTCTAAGGTGCCATGATGGATACACAGGTCAACTCCCAACACCCCCCCACAAAAAAAAAAAAACACAAATTCACTGCCATTGAGTCAATTCTAATGCATAACAACCCCCTTTGGGTTTCCGAGGCTGTAAATCTTTATAGAAGTAGATCTCCCAGTCTTTCTTTGCAGAGTGGCTGGTGGGTTTGAACTGCCAATTGTCTGGTTAGCAGTCAAATGCCTTAAGCACTATGCCACCAGAGATCCCTACATAGGTCAACTAGACACTGTCAATTTCATCACAGATCTCACAATCTGGGGAAGATGGTATGGAAGCAAATCTTTAAAATACATGTGGAAAGTGATATTTAGAGATTTTTATAAAGTACTATGGGGACACAGAGGAGGGAACAACTAATTATGTCACAAGTTTTGGGTATATTATCACAAGAGACATAACAATTTTAGTTGGGTTGTGAAAAACGAGAAGTATTTTACCAAGCAGAGATGAAGGAAGGATAGTATAGGCAGAGAATACAACACAAACAGAAACATTGAGTTATGAATGTTGATTCAGGAAATAGTGAAAAAATCAGCATGGTTACAGCACAAGATGCCAGAGCAGAACTGATCATAATAGTCAATATTAATCAAGAATATATTACAAGCTAGGAACAACAGGGGCTGTTTTAAATACTTTATGTATATCAATTTCTATAATCCTAAAAATAATCCATTGAGGTAGCTACTCATATCTTCAGTTTACAAAGGAAGAAATAGAGGTTTAGAGAGGTTAAGGAATTGTCATAAGGTCATACACTTTTATCATCAGGAGTCAGGATTAGAAAGCAAACAAGCTGACTATGATGGAATAAAACAGACAATGAATATAAGACTTAATATTTCAATCCAAGGGTTTATTCTTAATTTCCACCCATTCTACAAGGCTCTGGTATGGGGTGTACATGATCCTTTGGATAAAGGAAAAATAGTTTTTATTTTTCTATTTGATTTTGTCTCATATTTTTTAATGATTACTTTTCACTTGTTTCATGATGCATCCACTATGTTCACATGCCAGAACATATATGTAATTCATAAATAAATAGCTATACATATATTTGGGAATTTGCACTCAAACATTTTTTACTGGAAGATTGGACAAATCAAACAAATTTAAAGACTAATAGTCTATATTGGAGGTTCTCAAGCATGGTTTCCTGACCAGTAGAATCAACATCATCAAAAACTTCTTCAGAATAAAAATTTCCAGACCCTAAACAGACTTACTAGGTCATATACCCTGGAAGGGAATCCAGCAATCTGTTAAAACAGATTCACTCATGTGAGACCCACTTTAAAGCAGGAAAATGAGATGATTTAATTTGAGTACTAGAAAATTAATTCTACTCATACTGAAAGAGAGAGAGATATTAGAAAAGGTATGGGAGGCAGTGGTAATTCACTGGTGGAATTCTTGCTTTCTACACAGGAGGCCCCATTACAATTCTTGGCCAATGCACCAAATTCACAGCCACTACCCATCTGTCATTGGAGGCTTGTGTGTTGCTACGATGCTGAACAGATTACATCAGAGCTTCAGACTAAGACCAGATAGGAAGACAGACCCAATGATCTCATTTAGAAAATTGGCCAATGAAAACCCTATGGATCACATGGTCCAATATGCAACTAATCCTGACACAGGACCAGCTAACATTTCATTCAATTATGCATGGATTTGTCATGAGATGGGGGCCAACTCAATGGTAGCTAAGAACAAACACAGAAAGAGAGGGATTTTAAGAGGACATTATAATGGCCACAGTAAGAGTTGAAGAGTGTCTGAGTCAATTAAGAAGAATGGATTTCAGAAATATTTAAAGGGATGAACTAAATCTGACTGAATTTAGGGAGTAGGGATAGGGAGTTAAATCCAGGTGTGGTAACAAAGACTCTCATGTGCAGAACTGCTGCCACCATGCAAGCTGAGGGACTGAGAGTAGCTCATGAGTAAGAGAGCATGAAGGCAGGCAGTGATAATGAGTGATCCTGTCTCATTTGAAGTGCTTGAAGGACAATCTAGGGTAGTAGGATGTAGTATGGTAGTATATTTTTAAACTCGAGAGGGGGATGAGGTTTGGAAATAAACATTAGAGAAATAGAAGCACATATGGAGCAGTAGGAACATTGGACTTAGATATAATGAGGAAGTTCTAACTTCTCTATAGTAGAGTGTAAAGTAGAATCATCTGCTAAGAGTAAAGTAGACAGAAGTAAGATAGGGCTTTAGGACAGGGCTGGCATTTGGAGCAATTATTGTGGGAAATGAGAAAAGGAGGCAAAACATGGGAGAAAATTAACATGTCTACATGTTACCCATGAGACTATGTTAGGCACATGATCAGAGTCAAGTGAGCTAAGAGCTACGCTGTTGTTAAGTGCCATCAAGTAATACCATGTATAACCAAACAAAAATGTTACCTGCTCCTGTGCCATCCTTGTAATAGTAGGTATGTTCCAATCCACTGTTGTAGCCACTGTGACATTCCATCTCACTGAGGGCTTTCTGTCTTTTGCTGACCCTCTACTTTACTAAGCATGATGTCCATCTCCAGGGATTGGTCCTTCCTGATGATATATCCAAAATAAATGAGAGAAAGTATCACCATCCTCACTTCTAAGGAGCATTCTGGTTGTACTTCTTCTAGGAGCTATGATGTGAGCTAAATATCAAGGCTCTTAACCATTTTGGTGCAATGGACCATAGTCTAGTGAAGCCTATGAATCTTTTCTCAGAGTAATGTTTTTAAATATATAAAACATATAGCATTAAAAAAGAAACCAAAGTATGGTAAACTATGATTATCAAACTATTAAAGCAAAATTGTGATATAGTACTATATAGTATTCTAACACCTCTTTCTCAGTTTGAACTGTGTTGCCTTGCCTGTTGATATAATGCTGGAAGCAAGATCACCCATGGTGGAAAGCTTTCAATGAAGCTTCCAGAGTAAGAAAAATTAGGAAGAAAGTCCAGGGGACCTACTTCTGAAAATTAGCTAATGATAAATGTATGGATCACAATAGAACATTGTTTAACTTGCTTGTTTTAGACATATCTTTAGGAGGAATCAATCTCTGGAGGAGGACATAATGTTTAGTGGAGTATAGGGTCAAAGAGGGTGACCATTGCTTACATGGACTGGCACAAAAGCTACAATGAAGGACTTGACCATGTCAGCAATTGTGAAGATGACACAGAACTGAGGCACTTTATGTTCTGTTGTACATGAGGTTGCCATGAGTTGGATTCAATTAGATGGTAAATATCTATGTCTAATACACATTTTTGTGGATTAAATTTTGTCCCCCCCAAAAATTTCATTTTACAACATGTATTTTATCTTTTACAAATCATATATAAATTGCAGCTTCAGCTAATTTTCCTACACTTAATCAATGCAAATAATCTGAGAAGCTGGATTATATGAAGAAGAACATGGCATCAGGATTGGAGGAAGGCTTAATAACAACCTGAGGTACAAAGATGACACAATTTTGCTTGCTGAAAGTGAAGATGACTTGGAGCACTTATTGATGAAGATTAAAGAGTGCAGTCTGCAGTATGAATTACACCTCAATATAAAGAAAGCAAAAATCCTCACAACTGGTCCAATAAGCAGCATCACGATACATGGAGAAAAAATTGAAGTTGTCAAGGACTTCATATTACTTGGTTCTACACTCAACACCAATGGAAGCAACAGTCAAGGTATTAGACATCATATAGATTGGGCCAATCTGCTGCAAAAGACCTCTTTCAAGTGCTGAAGAGCAAAGATGTTTCCTTGAAGACTAAGGTGTGCCTGACACAAGACATGGAATTTTCAATCACCTCATATGCATGTGACAGCTGGACAATGAATAAGGAAGACTGAAGAAGAGTCGATTCTTTTGAGTTGTGGTGTTGGCAAAGAATTTTGAAAGTACCGTGGGATGCTAAAAGAACTAATAACTCTGTCCTTGAAGAAGTACAGCCAGAATGCTCCTTGGAAGAGAGAATGGGCAGACTTCATCTCACCTACTTTGGTCATGTTGCCAGAAGAGACAATTATCTGGAGAAGGATTTCATGCTTGGTAAAGTGGAGGGTCAATGAAAGAGGGGAAGGCCCTCTACAAGATGGATTGATGCCGTAGCTGCAGTGATGGGCTTAGGTATAATAGGAATCATGAGGTTGGCACGGGACTGGGCAGTGTTTTGTTCTGTTGTACGTAAAGTCTTTATGAGTCAGAGATGACTCCATGGCACATATCAAGAACAACAACAACCAAAAGATATATTTGAGTCCTAATTCCCTGATACTTGTGAACATGACTTTGTTTGGAAATAGCATCTTTGAAGATCTTATCAGAAAATGAGGTCATACTGGAGTAGGGTGGGTCCTAATCCCATCTCAGTGGTGTTTTATAAAAGAGAAGAATGGCCACGTGAGATAGATAGAAGGATGTCCCTGTGACTACCACAGAAGATGCAAGTCAAGGAACACAAACAATTGCTGGTGTCAACAGAAGCTAGGAAAGAGACATGAAACAATTTCTCTTTCAGAGCCCTCAGAATGAGCCAACACTGTTGATACCCTGATTTCAACTTCTGACCTCCAGAACTGTGAGACAATACATTTCTGTTCTTTAAAGATACCTTGTTATAGCTATCTTAGGATATATATGAATAAAATTATATGTATATGTGTTGTTGCTGTTGTTAGTTAAGTCAGTTTTGATTCATAGCAACCTCATGTACCACAGAGCAAAACACTGCCCAGTCCTGCATTGTCCTCACAATCTTTGCCATGCTTGAGCCCATCGTTTCAGTCAGTCACTGTGTCAATCCATCTCATTGAAGGTTTAACTCTTTTTCACTGACCATCTACTTTACCAAGCATGATCCTTCTCCAGGGACTGGTCTCTCCTAATAACATGTCCAAAATATGAGAGATGAAGTCTCATCACCCTTACTCCCAAGGAGCATTCTGGCAGTACTTCCTCCAAGACATATTTGTTCATTCTTCTACATATAATTTATTAACTCAGTTTTATCAGTGAGATTGTAATTATTGTTAGGTGCCATCAAGCCAATTCTGACTCTCTGAAATCTCATTAGCTGAGTAAAATATCTCATTAAACTTTATAGACTGTAATCTTTACAGAAGCAGATAGCCAGTTTTTTTTTTTTTTTTTTTTTCACACAGAACCATTGGGAGGGTTTGAACCATCAACCTTTGTTTAGCAGCCAAGTTAATAATTGTGCAATCAGGTTTCATCACAAGTGCTCCATATCAGTGAAATTAATAACCCTAAATTCAAAGTTGTGATCAGTTTGAAATATAATGTGGTATATCTGCAACAGCTGTTAGATGATATGAAAATATTGGTGAATTATACTGGTGACAAAAATCACAGGTACTGCTAATACTTGTCTGGTTTGTTGCCTGAATTCATAATTGAAGTTAATGTTAAATTTGTTTAGATATTAGTAAAGTTAGAGAAGTAAATTTTTTCCTATGCAAATACATGAGCTCTCTAAATTCTCTTTACAAACCCCCTATGTATACACAAACTCTGACTACAGAATACCTTGCTAAACAAATAGACAGAAGTGGATTTACCAATGTATATGCATAGTCACTGATTTCTTTGCAGACAGAAATTAATCTTCTTCTGCACTGATGTTCATATGCCTTATGCAAAGGAAATTTTTGTTTCAAAGACTGTGTTTTAGATTTAAGTTTAATTTAGGTGCATTTAGCTAACCCTTATAGAGAGTCATAGAGGAGAAATCACTTTTTCTTTCTATAAGGACATTAATCTTGTTAACCTATTTTCAGTCAGATTGTTGGTTTGTGTGTATTAGTAACAATCCTCTTGTGTGTTAACTCTGGTTTTAATGTTTTAGGCAGAAATGACTTAATTTGTAATGTTTACAATCTATAGATGATTTTATAAATAAGATGTATCAGTCTAATAAAAATATTTGTGAGTATTGTTTTGCTTATTTTGTTAAAATTAGGTGGAACCTTAGAGGTCTGACGTAAAGCTCACATTTTGTTGATGAAGAATCTGAGACCTAGAAAGAGAAAGAAACCTTGTTCTAGCTACCTATTGTTGTGTAATAAGATTTCTTACTACTTGGCAGCTCAAAAGAAGAATCATATTTTTACTCACAATTTTGTGGATCAGAAATTCAGGCAGGGCTTCACTGGGTGATTCTTTTGTTCTGTATGATGTTGACTGAAGCCACTCAGTAATATTCAGCTAGTGGATGGGCTGGTTTGAAGGGTCCTAAAAAGCTTCACACTATGATGTCTTATTTTCCTTGGGATTAGCTGTAGGACTGGACTGAGTTGAGACTATCAGTCAGGTGCCTAAATTTCTCTTCTCCAGTAAGGTGGCTCACAGCTCAAATAAAAGCATTTCAAGAGGTCCAGGAAAAAAGATTTAAGACTTTATATGATTTAGTCTTAAAAATCTCAAAATGGGGACTTAACTGAAGATG
>NW_006921645.1:8819003-8819996 GCF_000298275.1 Orycteropus afer afer | reverse complement strand
CCTACTTCCGTAGTGATACTGCCTTGGAAACCCAAGGAGGGGTTGCTATGAGTCGGGGCCGACTCGACGGCATATAACAACAACAACATATAGTCACAGTAGTCAAAACAGCATAGTATTGGTACAATGATAGTCAGACAGACCAATGGAACAGAATCAAAAGTCCAGAAATAGACTCATCCATCTATGGACACCTGATCTTTGACAAAGGTCCAAAACCCATTAAATGGGGCAGAGATAGTCTCTTTAAAAAATGGTGCTGGCAAAATTGGATACCCTCTTTCAGAAAAATGAAAAGAGACTCATACCTCACCCCATACACAAAAACAAACAAGCTAGATCAAAGACTTAAATGTAAAACCTAAAACTATAAAATTCACGAAAGATAATAGAGGCAAATCTAGGAGCTCTAGTTTATGGCATAAATAGACTATCAAACATAACCCAGAATGCACTGGAGGTAGAAGAGAAGCTAGATGACTAGGACCTTTTTAAAATTAAATTCTTATGCACATCAAAAGACTTCATCAAAAGGGTGAAAAGAGAACCCACATATTGGGAGAAAATATTTGCCTTTGACATATCTGACAAAGGACTTATCTACAAAATGAATAGAAAACTTCAACACCTTGACATCAAACAGACAAACAACCCAGTTCAAAAATGGGCAAAAGACTTGAACAGACACTTCACTAAAGATGATATGCTGGCAGCCAACAAACACATGAGGAATTGCTCCCAATATTTAGTCATTGTTGTTGTTGTTGTTGTTATGTGCCTTCGAGTCAGACCTGACTCATAGCGACCCCTCCTTGGATTTCCAAGGCAGTATCACTACGGAAGTAGATTGCCCAACCTTTCTTCCGAGGAGGGCTGGCGGGTTTGAACCACCAGCCCTCTGCTTAGCAGTAAGTGCCTTAGACACTAAGCTACCAGAGATCCTACAATATCTATATATCATATTATCTTTAGAAAAGAGAGAAATATGAAATA
>NW_006921645.1:8808972-8818903 GCF_000298275.1 Orycteropus afer afer | reverse complement strand
TGGTCAATGACATGAGACAAAGTATATGTGAACTGCTGTATGAAAAGTGAATTTACTCTGTAAATCTTCACCCAAATCCTAATAAAAAACAAACAAACAAAAAATCTCAAAATGTCACTTCTGCTGTATTTTACTGGTCATACAAGTTATCCAGTCTCTGGTGGCATAGTGCCTAAGGCACTTGACTGCTAACTAGAAGGCTGATGGTTCAAACCCATCAGCTACTCCTCAGAAGGAAGGTTGAACAATCTACTTCCGTAGTGATACTGCCTCAGAAACCCAAGGCGGGGTCGCTATGAGTTGGGTATGACTCAACGGCAAATAACAACGGTCTCAAAAACCTCAAAGTGTCACTTCTGCTGTATTTTACTGCTTACACAAGTTACATAAGCTAGTTCAGGTTAAAGGGAAGGAATATTAGACATCACCATTCAGTGGGAGGTGTGTCACAAATTGTGAGCATTTCTAGTTCTTCTTGGTTAATTTTTGGCTACAAACTATATTTCCCACTATAGGGAAATAGATTTATGTCTTCTCAAAACCTTCAAAATTCTTATTCTATTTTAGCATCAAGCTCAGGCATAAGGTCCAGCATCCTTTCATATAAATCAAATGCAGAAGCTCATATGACTCCTCAGGTGCATGGTTCTTCTTCATCTGAAGATTTGTGAGTTAAAGAGACAAGTTACCTGTCTCCTGCAAAGTAAAGATACAGTGGCTGTACAAGTAAAGCATATACATAATAGACATTTCCATTCAAAAAGGTGGACATAGAAGGCACACAGTCACTGGCCCATACCAATTTGGAAATCTAGCTAATTCTGAAATACAGCTGTGCACATGTTGCCAGTCCCTTGATCAGGCCAAGCTTTGCCTCCTGGGAATGATTCTTCATGGCTCCTAGATCTACTTTTTGGGGTCTTAGTTTATCCTATGTGTCATCCTTTCTTTTACATAAGAAATAACCTGTATTTGCAGCTGAGTAGTTTTCTTAGTCTGCTTCTTGCCCACAGTAGGTTATGGATTCAAAGGTCCGTTTTTATTTTATGTGTCTATATTCATTTTAGGAGGTCTAATGGCATAGTGATTAGAGTATTTGACTGCTAACCAAAAGGTCAGTGGTTCAAATACACCAGCCTCTGCACAGGAGAAAGATGAGGCAGTCAGCTTCCAGAAAAAATTACAACCTTGGAAAGCCTATGGAGCAGCTCTTCTTTGGCCTATGTGTTGGAATTGATTTGATAACAGTTGATTTGGTTTTTTGTTTATAATCATTTTAAGAGTTCAGGTGGCATAGTCGTTAAAGTAGTTGGGTGCTAACCAAAAAACTAGGCAGTTTAAGTCCACCAGTTACTCCAAGGAAGAAAGATGAGGCAGTCTGCCTATAATGGTTTATAGCCTTGGAAAATCTATGGGGGCAGTCTACTCAGTTCTGTAGGATCACTATGAGTTGGAAGTGACTTAATGGCAGTGAGTTTGTTTTTTTCTGTATATCCATTTCACTACAAGCTTACAGTGCTCCAGTAGTTCAATTCTCTTAAGAACTCTATTGACTTTCTATGACTCTTTAACATTTTTTTTTTTTAATTCCATTATACAAAAGTCACACTCACAAATATCTTTCAGGTAAACTTCTCTTTGTATTATTGTTAGAGACAGAGTGTTGTGGACAAAACCTCAAATTTATTGTCTAGATGAAAAATTTTACAAGGTTATGCCATCAGATTCCTAAAGGCCTTCTTGTCTACTGGGGATGGTTTACTAGGCACACCCTTAAGATTTGTAAGAGTCCTACTAGGCACATCCTTAAATTGTTTCTGAATCTCACTAAAAACCTTGGAGCCACAGCTTTAAATCTTTACACTCATACCATTTCATATTCTGAGGTCATTTTGCCATCCAGAGAAGCTACCAATTTTTGATATGGAAACCAGCAAATTGTGACTTCTTTATAATTACTCCAAATTATGCTGGCAAATGTACATTTCCTTGTTTACCTCATTTCCTGTTATCTGTACTTTAGCAGACACAGCCTAAAGAAATTAGTTACTACTTTTGATACGCCTGAAATCTCTTTAGCTGGATTTATCAATTACGCATTTTCTATTTTTTTCACATTATTACAGGTGATAATTTTACTAAAATTTCCATCATTACATCTTTTCTCCAGCCTCCAAAACCATTTCTCTCACTGTGTTCAAGACTTCACCAACAGTCTCCTCAAGTCTCTTTTATGTTCTATTTATCTCTTGGTCTCAAGACCAAAGACTCATATTTTAGGGTTATATATTACAATAAAGGAGCTCTGGTGGCATAATGCATAAGGCATTTGACTGCTAACCAGAAGGTTGGTGGTTCAAACCCACCAGCCACTCCATGGAAGGAAGACTGGGTAATCTATTTCTGTAAATATTTACTGCCGCAGAAACCCAAAGGAGGTTGCTATGAGTCAGAATCAACTCGATGGCAGTGAGTTTGGTTTTTTAGTTTATATTACAATAGAATCCCATTTCTAGGTACAAAATTTAATTTTCATTATCTATTACTAGGCAATGAACGACTTCAATATTTTGTAGCTTAAAAAAAAAAAAACAACTATGTCTCAATGTTGTGCTTCAGGAATTTAAGCAGGACTCAGCTGGGTGATTCTTTTGTCCCATGTGGTATCAACTGAATCATCCATGTCAGTCACCTGTAAGATAGGTTGTTGGTCTTGAAAATCTATAACAAATCTACTTGAAGTAGTTAGTGATATGGTTGGAACTAGAAACAGATATTGCATTGTGAAAATGTGCTGCAAAAGACTTCTTTAAAACATTCAAAGGCAAAAATGTCACCTTGAGGACTAAAATGCCTGACCCAAGCCATGGTATTTTCAATTGCCTCATATGAATGCTAAAGCTGGACAATGAATAAGAAAGACTAAATAATTGATGCTTTTGAATTATGATATTGACAAAGAATACTGAGTATACCATAGGCTTCCAGAAGAACAAACAAATTCCTTGGAAGTACAGCCAGTACGCTCTTTAGAAGTAAGAATGGTGAAACAACTTCATCTCATGTACTTTGGACATATTATCAATAGGGACCAGTCACTGGAGAAGGACATCATGCCTAGAAAAGTAGAGGATCAGTGACAAAGAAGACCTTCAATGAGATGTATTGACATAGTGGCTGCAGTAATGGGCTCAAACATAGCAATGATTGTGAGGATGTGATGGGACCTAGCAGTGTTTTGTTCTGTGGTACATAGGTTGCTATGAGTTGGGACCAACTTGACAGCAACTAACAACCAAGACAACATTTCAGTTCCTACTACTGAGGTATTTCTTCTACATCAGATGATCACAAATGTCCTTTTTATTTCCTATCTTAGGAAGATTTCTTGTGCTGTTATTCAAACCTTTGTAAGGGGAAGAAGAAGAAGGAAGCTTCCTTCAAGGAAAGAGAATCATCCTTGGCATCCTAGCAAGTATAAATTGTATTCCATAGATATTCTGGGTTACCATGCTTCTCTAATTGTCTATGTATGCTGGCGATACACTTGGGAATGATATGATAAATATGATATAAATATTTTTTTTCTGCTTATTTTGTCTTTATTGTCTAAAGGACAAGGCACTCAATTATAACTTATCTTTAGTTCACTAACCTCAGTTCTGCCAAACCTGTCTTTCTGAAAAATAGGTAAATATTCTGCATCCACGTTTCCGTATGTGTTTTTAGTGGGGTTATCCAACAAGAACCTGTAATCTCAGCTCCTGGAAATAAGGTTTCTACTCTGGGGAATGTAAAGGATTCAGAATCAATAGAACTTGGTATACTGAGATTTATATAACTGAAAAGAATTTGCCTTATTTGATTGACAAAGTCTATAACCTTGCTATCAGCTCCAATGTTGGGTTTCACTCTTGGTTCATGTGGCCTTTGTTCCTTTTTATGTGACTGTGTTCCATCTTGCTCTGACTCCATTACATAGAAAATAGAGATTATTTTAAAACAATGATGAAACCCATCAAGAATCTTTCAGTGTGAAAGACTAATGTAAATGCTACATAAAAAAATTCAGTTCATTTCTTTGCACAAAGCACAATAAGTAGAGGAAAAATGAACCAGAGGGGGAGAAAAAAGGACACAGGACATTATTTCAAGCAAAATGGACATGAAAAACAAGCTACAAAGCAAATACTCTGCACAATTATTGACCAAAAAGGAGAGATGCTGAGATTTGGAAAACAAATATTTTTCAACACAGACACATTCTGAGCCAGAAGGCATTTTAATGTTTTTTTGTTTTTTATATAATCCATGCCAAGAGAATTTATGATCAGAACATTTCTTCATGATTTCTGGAATTAATAATACAAAAAAGAAGCACTGTGTATTAAATCGGGATTTTATTTCTCACAATGAATCTAGTAAGAGACACCCCCAAAAGTCCCAACCACTCATGAGGAAATTGAGGCTCAAGAGGTGCCACATTTAGATTACTATTTCTTTTTAAAGAACCAAAATATAATAGCCCTTCATCCCAAGTAAGCACATTAGTATGACCTATTTAAGAGATTAAATGGTCAAGTTACCCAAACTCTGAAGCATAATAAGCCATTTATATGAACTGCAGCTTCTCCTCACACCAGAGTAGTTTTTCCCTGAGGAAAATGGCTTTCTGTGGCTATAACTAGACCACAACACTGAAGGGGAAGCCTCGAACCATGATAGACCAGTAATCCAAAAAGTTTCTGCTTTTATTTCCCCCCCTCAACTGGACAGAAAATAAGGTGTCCTGGTGGTGCAGTGGTTTAGCGTTGTTCTGCTAACCAAAAGGTAAGCAGTTTGAACTCACCAGCCACTCCATGGAAAAAAGATTTACAGCCTTGAAAACCGTGTTAGGCAGTTCCACTCTGTCTTATAGGGTCACTATTAGTTGGAATCAACTGACAAGACATTGGTTTTGGTTTCATATAGAAAATAGCTTCATGATTTTAAAATGGTGTCTCTCCTGTAGTGCACAAGCTAGTCCCTCTAGCATCTTAGTGCCTGCAAAACTAGGTGCATCAGTTTGAAATGGGGATTCTGGTGCTCTGAACAGCTCCTTAAGTTAGAGTATGTTAAACTCAGGGCAGTGGGATTAGGAAGGAGAACGGGCCAGTGCAATTACCTGGAGGGAAAAAAGTAACAAAAATCGGTGAATCTGCCCTGTGAGCACCAACTGGCAGGCAAGAAAGGGCATCGGAGACCTCCCTGGAACAGTGGATAGAATGCACCACACCAAAGAACCTGTGGCCACTCCATGGATCTACCTTCAGCACCTGCATTTATCGATAAACTTGGGACTGCTGAGAAGCAGAAGAGATCCTTCTGTCTTTGGGTACCTCCGAAGTGAGAGCAGAGAAAACATTAACACCACAAATGGGCAGGCCCTGGGACTAAATCCCATCACCAACTGGGGCGGTTATCCTATTTCTGCTTTTTGGCATGGAGGGGCCTTGAGAGTAGGGTTTTTGCAGTTGTCTGAACCTGACAGAAAGTGGTGGCCCCCTAACAATTGGAATCTTTGCTAAACTTGAGCTGTGGGCCTGTAAATAACAGTATAATGTCATCATTAGCAGTCCACTCAAAGCCCTAGAAACCACTCCTGGCATCTTGGAGCTTTTTTTTTCCCCCTCTGTTTTCTTCTCCCTTTCTCTGCCCCTACCCTGCCTCATCCAATAGAAAAACCACACTCAGCCACCATAACACTTACTGGCTTGAATCTTAAATTCCCTTTACAACAACAGACACCTGCATCCACATTTCACACAGTGATTCCATCACCACAAAGAAAACTGCAGAGCAACCAAGCACACCTGAATTTATAGCCAAAGAAATAAAATATACCAGCTCCATCTTTTAAAAATATTAAATCATAAAACCAAGGCAAAACAAATCAATACATAACTAACAGTTAAAGACAACTCCAAAATGTCTAGGAAGCAATTGGCAACCTCAAATAATAATAATAATAATAATAAAAACAGGATAAGACATTAGAAGTAAAATCTCAAACAAAAGTCTCATTAAACATGGAGGAGGAGGTGGCAATAGAATTATCCAAGAAGGAATTTAGAAGGTATGTCATAGAATGCTACAAGAGCTTAAAGAAACCCCAAACAGAAGCATGGGGAACACAGATAGTATCTTGGAAGAATTCAAGAAAACCATTCAAGAAAAAAATAACAAGATTGATGCACCATCAGAACTCATACAAAAACAGGAGTTAGAAATCCAGAAAATGAATACCAAAATTGCAGAATTGCACAATACAGTGAAAGCAAAAAATAATAGGATAGAACTGGGTGAAGAATGCATTTCCCAACTACAAGACAAATCCCTAGACACCAGCTAGTATGAAGAAAAATCAGAACAAAGATTTAAGAGAAACAAAGAGAACCTAAGAGTTATATGGGATGACATAAAAAGAAACAACATATGCCTCATTGGAATTCCAGAACAAGAAGTGAAAAGAAAACACTGAGAAAATTGTGGAAGACCTACTAACAGAAAACTTCCCCCATATCATGAAGGAAGAAAAGGTATATGCCCAAGAAGCTCATAGAACCCCATAAAAGACAAATCCCAAGAGAAAAAAAACACTGAGGCATATCATAATCAAACTCTCCAAAACCAAAGACAAAGAATTTTGTGAGCTCCCAGGACTAAATAAATATTACTTATAATAATCAAACAGTTAGGCTGAGCTTGAATGACTCAGCAGAAACCATGAATGCAAGAAGGCAATGGGACGACATATATAAAACACTGAGGGAAAAGAACTTCCAACCAGGGATCTTATATCCAGCCAAATTGTCCATCAAATATGAGAGTAAAATCAAGACATTCTCAGGCAAACAAAAATTATGGATTTTGAGAAAACCAGACCAACCCTACAAGAAATGCTCAAGGAAGTCCTTCTAACAGAGAGCCCATAACAGAGAACAACAAAACCAGGACACATGACATCAACACTAAAACCAAATCAGAATTAGACACTCAAAATAAGACCATAAAACATTGTACACTAAAACTCAAGGAAGCCAATTTGTACACAACAATAGCAACTAAAAAAATAGAGGGAGTATAAGTTCTAGGTATAAACTTCCAAATGAAGAGGAAAACAGAACAATGTCCTCATAGAACAGACTATTCTAAAAATGTAGAGAGAAGAATTCACTCCAAGGTAACCACAGAGAAAATTAACAATCCCCGTAAGCAAATCCAAAAGGAAGGAAAACATATGGATTTAATAAGCACAAAACCAACAATAAAGAAGAAAAGAGAAGAAGCACTTGACAAGAAATCAAACTCAACACAGAAAAGTATATGGACCAAAGAAACACCCCCAACACAACAACAACAACAAAAAAAAAAAACCACAATAGAACGACAGCAATCAATTAATACCTATCACTAATTACACTCAATGTGAATGGAATAAATGCAGCAATCAAGAGAAAGAGAGTGGCAGACTAGATAAGAAAAGAAGACCCATCCATATGCTGCCTACAAGAAACCCACCTTAGACACAAAGATAAAAACAAATTAAGAGTTAAGGGATGGAAAATATATACCAAGCCAATGGAAACCAAAAAAGACCAGAAGTGGCAATACTAATTTCTGACAAAATAGACTTTAAGATGAAAAACAACATAGGAGACCAAGAAAGTCACTATATGATGCTGAAAGGGTCAATTGACAAAGAAGACTTTATGATAATAAATATTTATGCACCCAATGAAAGTACTCGAAAATAAGTGAAGCAAATATTAATTGAAATAAAAGAGACAACAGACAACTCTACAATAGTAGTAGGTGACTTTAACATACCACTTTCAAAGAGGGACAGATCAACTAGAAAAAAACTCAACAAAGATACAGAAGAACTCAACAACACAATCAACCAAAACGACCTCATAGACATATACAGAGCATTTCACACAACAAAAGCACAATTAATATTCTTCTCCCGTGCACATAGATCCTTTTCCAGAATAGATCATATGTTAGGGCATAAAACAAGCCTCAATAAATTCCAAAACATTGAAAAACTACAAAGCATCTTCCCAGATCATAATGCTATAAAATTAGAAACTGTTAACAAGAAGATCAAGGAAAAAGCATCAGACATGTAGAAGTTGACCAATTCGTTGCTCAAAAACTACTGGGTAATAGAAGAAATAAAAAGTGAAATAAAAAAATTCCTAGAAACAAATCAGAATGAAGATACATCCAACCAAAACTCATGGGACACAGCAAAAGCAGTACTCAGAGCTCAGTTTATAGCAATACATGTATACATCAAAAAAGAGGAAACAAACAAAATCAACACTCTAACTCATCAACTCCAACAACTAGAAAAAGAACAACAAAAGAATCCTAAAGTATCCAGAAGTAAGGAAATAGTAAAGATCAGAGCAGAAATAAATGAAACAGAAAACCAAAAATCAATAGAGAAAATGAACAAAACAAAAAGCTGGTTATTCGAAAAGATTGACAAAATTGAAAAACCATTGGCAAATCTAACAAAAGAAAAGAAAGAGAAGATGCAAATTATAAGAATTAGTAAATGAAAAGGGTGTCATCACAACAGAACCAACTGACCAAATATTATGAAAAACTGTACACCAACAGATTTGAGAACCTAGAAGATATGGATAAGTTTCTAGAATCACAAGACCTACCTAAACTATCCCACTCAGAGACAGAATACTTGAGCAGAACTATAACAAAAGAAGAAATTGAACAGGTCATAAAAAATTCCCCACAAAGAAAAGTCCTGGCCTTGATAGCTTCTCTGGAGAATTTTACCAAATATTTGGGGAAGAGTTGGCACCTATGCTACTCGAGCTATTGCAGAACATAGAAACAGATGGGATACTCCCAACTTATTTTATGAAGCAAGTGTAACACTAATACCAAAACCAGGGAAAGATACCACTAAAAAGGAAAACTACAGACCAATATCCCTCATGAACATAGATGTAAAAATCTTCAACAAAATCCTAGCCAACAGAATCCAACAACATATCAAAAAAATAATACATTCTGACCAAGTGGGATTCATACCAGGTATGCAAGGATGGTCAACATAAAAAAAAAAAAAGTAATCCACCACATAAACAAAAGAAAAGAGCCATATGATTATATCAATCAATGCAGGAAAGACATTTGATAAAATCAACACTCATTCCTGTTCAGAAATCTCAGCAAAATAAGGATAGAAGGGAAATTTCTGAAAATAATACAAGGCATATATACAAAGCCAATGGCCAACATCATTATTAATGGAGAAAGACTCAAGGCATTCCCCTTGTGAATGGGAACCAGGCAAGGATGCCCTCTATCACCACTTCTATTTGAAATTTTATTGGAAGTCCTGGCCAGGGCAATAAGGCAAGAAAGAGAAATAAAAGGCATACAAACTGACAAAAAGGAACTAAAACTATCTCTATTTGTGGACAATATGATCCTGTACATAGAAAACCCAAGAGACTGAACAACAACAACAACAACAAAACTACTGGAACTAATAGAGATGTTCAGCAAACTGGCAGGATACAATTCCTCTACACCAACAAAGGGACATCTGATAAAGAAATAAGGGAAACAATAACACAATAGCTACTAAAAAGACAAAAAAATATCTAGGAATAAACCTTACCAGACACAGAAGACCTATACAAAGAAAACTATTAAACACTACTACAAGAGACAACAAGGGCTCTACATAAATGGAAGAACCTGCCTTGTTCATGGATTGTTGTTGTTGTTGTTATGTGCCATCAAGTTGGACCCTACTCATAGTGATCCCTCCTTGGGTTTCTGAGGCAGTATCACTATGGAAGTAGATTACCCCATCTTCCTTCCAAGGAGTGGCTGGTGGGTTTGA
>NW_006921645.1:8801288-8807583 GCF_000298275.1 Orycteropus afer afer | reverse complement strand
TACCCTACTGAAAGCTAAATACATGCAGTGGCTGCTAAAATAGTGAATGTGGTGACAGACAGACTTCATACATACAAGCTATAGTGTCTAGAACAGAGGAATGATGGCCCTGCTGACTCTGGATTGGTCATGCCATGTGCAGTACAATGGATCATTTTTACATGGCCTTTCTTACCATGATCTTGTAACTCCCACCAAATGACTGGCTGGGACTATACATATGAGGTGCTTATGGCCCACCAAGGGGATTGGCTAGCTTGCTAATTATGCAAATAAGGTGCAGGTCATCCTTGTAGGGCTGAGACTATGCAAATAGGTGCATAGACCCTAACAAGGGTATTGGTCAGTTTTGCCATCCCATGAGGCTTAAAATGAGACATTTCAGAGGCAGATAGAGGGGACCTCATTACCACCATGAAGAAGAGATGGAAGTGAAGAGTGTCCTTTGGGTCCAGGGTCCTTGTGCTGAGAACCTCCTAGACCCAGGAGACAAAGAGAGAGAGAGAGAGAGAGAGCTGTGACACCAGAGACAGTAGAAGTTGGTGAGAATGGTGGCAGCAGAACCAAGAGACCAGTATGAGACAGTGCAGTAGGCTTTCCAGTCCATGGAGTAAAGCAGTTACAGTGAGTGTGCCAACTCACAGAGGGAGCTGAGTGCCTACCTTTAAGCAGGAAGCTTCCTGGTGGAATGAGGTGCCTCCAAGCACTTATTGACAGAGTTAGGCTTGCCAACCCATGGAGTAAGAAAGCTGAGCACCTTTGAACTGAGGAATACTGGCTCCATGGGGTGCCCTAGTCACTTATTGGTGGAGCCAAAGAGCTTTATAACACCTGCTCAAGAGGTGTGGAGGTCAGGCTGAGGGGACTGAGCTGACGGCCAGAGAGAGGCCTGCCTGTGGGCATGGCTAAGAATAGGCTGTCTTGATCAAAGAACTATATCCTGAGTCATATCTGATCCTGAATTGTAACCTATTACTTCCCTAATAACCCCATAAGTGTGACTGTGGTCTTTGAGGTCTGTGCAGTCATGGCAACAGATTATGAAACCTAGCGAGAAGTAGAGAGTGGCGTGGGAGAGACAGCTGGTGTCAGAATTGGTAGATAGGTTGGAAGGTGGAAGAATGTCTGATCTCCATCTCATAGCAATCAGCCTTGGGCTCTGAATGCTGATAATGATTCTCTCTCCTTCCCCTTGTGAATCTGGACAAGGAGATCTGACACTGCTGCTCTGCCATTTTTACACCATACTTCCCAAAGTAGCCAGTGGGTGTGGAGACGTGAAATAGTGTCATGTGCTGGTCCTTAGAAGGGGTTAGGGATATTTAGCCAGAAGAAGAGAAGATAGTTAAGGACATAAGATTAGTTTTCAAATCATAACCAATTTATAGAAAGTAGGAGAGAAAATTCAGCTTAGTATAGGTTAAAACTTTCTGACAGTCTGAGTTGTTTGTGCTGTGAGAAATGGTAGATTTACTCTCATTGGAGGAGTAAAGGAGGCATTAGACAGCCATGTGGTGGGATGAACAGAGGGATTGTATTAAATGAGTTCCACAGACTACATTTATCAAACACCCATGATATCAGTCATGGTAAAGTCCCTTCCATACTTGAAATTTGATTATGAAACTAGTTCTATTTTGCACATATTTTGCACAGGTGGAACTAGATCTGTCCTGCTCAAAACTCCAACTTAGATCACTTTGCCAGTTGGCATAAATATCCTTTTAATTAATTAAAAAATTAATTATTCTCCTTGCCCTGAGTGTCTTAGTTATCTAAGTGGGTGGCTTTAACAAACAGAAATGTATTTTCTTGCAGTTTAGGAGGCTAGAAGTCTGAATTCAGGATGCAGTCTCTAGGGGAAGTCTTTCTCTCTGTGTTGGTTCTGTAGGATGGTCCCTGTCTTTCCTGAGCTTCTTCTGTTCCTGGGCAATCTTCAAGTGGTTTGGCATCTCTCCTCCCCCATCAGTACTTCTCAGCTTGCTTGTTTAATCTCTTTTATACCTCAAAAGAGATTGACTTAAAATACACTCTACACTGATTCTATCTCACTAACGTAACAAAGACAACCATTTCCAAATGGGATTATAACCACAGGCATAGATAGAGTTTAGGATTTAAAACATATATTTGGGAATGGGGGTGGGGAACAACACACAATTGAATCCATAACATGACACCTTTGGTCCCCAAAATTCACATCCTCACCACATGCAAAACACACTCACCCCATCACACTAAGTAAGCTTTGCAATTAGCTCTAAAGTGGGGCACACTCCTCCATATTATCTAGATACTGCTCCTGTTCCACATTCTCCTGTGTGAGCTTCCTTTTAGCAAGTCTCTTTCCCAACAGTGCTGGTCCCTCGGTGTCTCACTCAGCGATGCGTGTCTCTTTCCAGGGTGCGTGTCTCTTTCAGCAGCACGTCTTCCTCAACCAGCAGTCATCAGAGAGATGCAAATCAAAACAACAAAGAGATATCATCTCACCCCTATAATAGCAAAATTCAATAGGACAGAAAATAACAAATGCTGGCAAGGTTGCTGGTGAGGATTTTATCACTTTAAAATACAAAATGGTTGCCACTTGTAAACATTCAAAATGGTTTCATCCTCAGTCACAGGTCATGGGATTTTAAAGTGATAACAGAATTAGTGAGAACCAATTTAGGAAGCCCATCCTTATGATTTTGCCTCTCTAGAACCACTCTCAGTACCAAATGTGTTAGGCTGGGTTCTCTAGAGAAGCAAAACCAGTAAAGCTTATATAAATAGAGAGAGAAAAAAAAAAATATATCTTAGGAAAATGGTTCACACATTTATAGAAGCTGGCAAGCCCCAAGTTCTTGGATCAAATGTCAAGCTGGAGGCTTTTCCTGTCCTTGTCAGCTGCAGGGGCTGACAAGCTCAAGATTGGCAGGCAGTATAGACTGTTGATTCCAATGAATGACAAATCCAAGTTCACCAGGCTGAATGATGGATTGTTCATGTCCAGTTGTAGGCAGTACAGCAGGATCCCAGCGTACAGAAGAGCATCTCATTTTTCCATACATACATGTCCTAGGGAATTTTAAATCTTCTGTTACATTTCAATTTCCTCCTTGAGAAAAGAGAGAAAAAATTTTGCTTCATTATTGAATAATATGTTCCATGAAAAAAGATTCTACCGCCAATTGTCCAAAGAAAGGAATCTTATTCAATTCTATTGCTAGTTATAGCACTTCTTTTTGAAAATTAAAAATCATAATTTTCTAAATCAAAATCCTAAGAAGATCTGATGTTAAATATATGAAATCTTTTAAAAGATTTTTATATAAGAGCATGAAAGAAAAATTTGAAATTCTAGGCTATTCTAGAGCAAAGGAGTGAAGTGCTGGGTATACAAATGATGGGGATTTTATGCTTGTAGTTAAGAACAAACAAATCTGTCTTGGAAAAAAATGCAACAGGGATGCTCCTTAGTAGTAAGTATGGTGGGACTGAGTCTCGTGTACTTTGGTCATGTTATCAGGATGGACCAGTTCCCAGAGAAGGACATCATGCTTAGTAAAGTAGACAGTCAGCAAAAAAGAGGCAGATCCTCAAGGAAATGGCTGCAACAATGATCCTAAACATAGCAATGATTGAGAAAATGATGTAGGATCAGGCAGTGTTTCATTATGCTGTACTTAGGGTTACTGTGAGTTGGAACCCAGTCAATGACACCTAGCAACAACAGTTATAGAAGTCATTTTCTAAAGTTGAGTCCAAGTGTATCTGTCAGTGGTGATGAAAGGTTTCTGGAAGAGGAAAATATTATCATAATGCTATCTTGTGCATGTATCTTCCAACATTTTGTGAGTTTTTTGTATCATTTATTTAACTTTATCCTTACTTTTCTGAGAAGAGTAACAACAACAACAACAACAAAAACCACTGCCATTGAACTGATTCTTACATAGTGACCTCCATTGGGTTTTAAGGCTATAAATCTTTATGGAAGCAGGATGCCTTATATTTCTTCCATGGAGCAGCTGGTGGTTTCCAACGACTAATGTAGTTAGCAGCCAAATGCCTTAACCACTACACCACCAGAGCTCACTTGAGGTGAATGAGGCAGGTTTCATTTCTAAAGTATAGATTAAATAAATAAATATGTGTGTGTGTGTGTGTGTGTGTGATTAAAAGATTTAAATAATAAGCTCAAGGTCAATAGCAACAAATAGAAAATACACGAATCTAGACCCTCAGCTCAATGTTCTTCCCACATCCTAATACTTATTCTGTTCATTCTAGAGTAGATGGAGTGACAAATGGGTGTGGTTAATGAAACACATCAAAACCTCTCTGACATACAATGCATTTATTATGGAGCAAGGAGTAGAAAAATAAGATAGGAGGGAAAAGAAACTGTTAAAACTGAATATAAATTTGACTTCTTCATAATTAAAAACTTCTTCACAAAAGAAAATGAAAAGGCAAGACTGAGAGAATGGAAAGACTGAGAGGGAATATTTGCAAAATATATTTATCTGAAAAAAGACCTTATCTTCAGAATATTCAAAGAACTCATCCCAGATTCAATAATTAAACATGGGCAAAATATTTGACACTTCACAGATATCTAGATTGCAAATAAGATCATGAAAAGATTCTCACCTTCATAATAGTCAGAAAGATACAAATTTAAACAACAATGATATACCTACTAGAAAATGATATATCTATTTAAAAAAACATCAGACAAAACCAAAAGCTGATGATTATGTGGAGCAGCTAGAACTTTCATAAAATGCTGGTGGGAATGCAAAATAGTACAGCCATTTTAGAAAGGAATTTGGCACTTTCATTTATGTTAGCTATACACTTACTCAACTCAGCAAAAGCACTCCTAGGTATTTGTCCAAAAGATGAAAACTTATAATCGTACAAAACCTGTACATGAATGCTTTTGGAAACTTTATTCAGAATTGTCCAAACTTGAAATAACCAAAACACCTGTTAACTAATGAGTGAATAAGCAACCAAACAGAGGTACATCCATATAATGAAATATCATTCAGCATGAAAGAGGAACACATACTGAAACAGGTAACACACTGCATGAATATCAGATGCATTTTGCTAAATGAAAGAAGCCAGACATCAAAGAGTACATACTGTATAATTCCAATTATATGACACTTTGAGAAAGGCAAAACCATAGAAACAGAACTAGATCAATTGTTGGCAGGAGCTGAAGGTGGGGGAAGGGATTGACTACAAAAGCATATAAGGGAAATTTTGGAGGTGATAGAACTGTTCTATGTCTTGACTCTGGCAGTTATTACATGATTGCATGCATTTGTCAAAAATCATAGAATGCATACCACAAACAGTGAATTTTACTATCTGCAGATTATAATTTAGTTAAAAAAAAGGAATAAAAATACATGGACTCTGTTGTTGTTAGGTGCCATTGAGTTGATTCCAAACTTAGCGACCTTGTGTTCAACAGAATGCAACACTTCCCAGTCCTACACCATCTTCACAATCATTGTTAATGTTTGAGTCCATTGTTGCAGCCACTGTGTCGATACTTCTAGTTCAAGGTCTTCCTCTTTTTCCCTAACCCTCTGCTTTACCAAGCATGATGTCCTTCTCTACAGATGTCCCTCCTGACAACTTGTCCAAAGTATGTGAAACGAAATCTTACCATCCTCCCTTCTAAGGCATATTACAGGGAGCATTTCGCTCTGTTAATGTAATGCCTAAGGCACTTGATTGCTAACCAGAAGGCTGGCGGTTCAAACCCACCAGCCACTCCTTGGAAGGAAGGTTGGGCAATCTACTTCCATAGTGATACCGCTTCAGAAACTTAGGAAGGGGTCGCTATGAGTCAGGTCCAACTCAATGGCACATAAGAACAACAACAACATTTCTCATGAAATCCTGCTGATGTCAAAGACATGATATAGTTTGATAGGAAATAAAAAAATTCCGTCAGGTAATAAAAAACATATAGAATGGCCAGAGCATTTCAGATTTGATGCAAAACTTAAATTAGAAGTTGAAATTTCTGAGTAATATCTCTAAAAGTGAAAATTAGAAAACTTCTAAGTAGAATAGAGTACACATTCAACTTTTAAACTAGATATGAATATAATGTTGTCGTTGCTGTTAAGCGTCATGGAGTCGTTTCCAACTCATAGTGACCCCATGCACAGCAGAACGAAACACTGCCCGATCCCACGCCAGCCCCACAATCCCTGCTATACTTGAGCCCATCATCACAGCCACCATGTCAATCCATCTCGTTGAAGGCCTCCCCCTCTTT
>NW_006921645.1:8796665-8798532 GCF_000298275.1 Orycteropus afer afer | reverse complement strand
TGTGCAATAATGTACCAAACAGTGTTTCTTTGCTATTCATAAAGTTTTCCCTGGCCAATTCTTTGAGAAGTGGACAGCCTCTTCCTTCTTCCTAGTCTGTCTCAGTCTATAAGCTGTGCTGTTACCTGTGCACCAGGTGCATCTAGTTGGGTTTTAAACACCAGAGGCTCAGCCTCAAAACTCATGTCTACATGTCACTACAGGAGGACAAACCGACAGATAAGTTTGTCTTGCTGTTGGAGACCTCTCGTATCACCCCCAACTGGGTCCCTGTGGCTGACTGCTCCTCTGTCCAGGTTCCTGGCTTTTAATCCCCTTTCTCCTGCTCTTCCCGCCTGCTACTTTGGGTGTCCCTGAGTTGTCTCTTCTCACCTGTAACCCTGGGGCTGAATATAATAATAATAATGAAATAAAGGATCATCAGTGATCTAAACAGCTACTTAATATCATTTTTCAATGGATAATTAACTTAAAAATCTTTAATTACTTACTAATTCACTCAACCATATAGATATTAGACCTCCAGGATAAACTAAAAAAATTTCACTCCACAAAGGCAAGTATGGGAAAAATAAGCATTATTTTGAGGACCACTATTTATTTGATCAAAAAATATTGATGTCCTACAAGCCACTGGGAAACATATCAACTTTGTTGTTGTTGTTAGCTGCCATAGAGTCAGTGACCCCACGCACATTGGCATGAACTGCTGACCTATTCTATGACATCCACATAATGGGTTGTGGATTGGACCATTGTGATCCTCAGTGTTTTCTTGGACTGATTGTCAGAAATAGATCACCAAGGCTTTCTTCCCAGTCTGTCTTAGTCTAGAGGCTGTGCTGAAACCTGTTAAGCATCAGCAACACACAAACCTCCACTGATAGATAAATGATGGCAGTACCTGAGGTGCATTGCTGGGAAATTGATCCCAGGCTTCCTGCATAGAGGGCAAGGATTCTAGCACTGAACCCCATTGCCACATTTAGTCCCTACAATTATATGTGAAAATTTTTGTTTGACTGGAGTGTTTGGTACTTTTAAAAAAGGGGACCAATATGATCGATTTGGTTTATGTAAACCCATCAATTTTATTCATATTTCAACTATAGTAGCTTTCCTGGTCTTGCCATCTTAATGGAAGAGTGTGATCTTTTTGTGGCATCTACTTCCCTGACTCGATCTTTGATGCAGACTCTGCTCTCTTGGAAATACGAGGACCACATGTTCAATAAACACAGCCAAACTTTTTTCACAAGGTAAATAAGCATGGTTTTGTATTTGGACATTTATATTTTTAAAATAAAAATGGGAGAATCAGAGACGTTGAAATGTAAGTAACCTTGAAACCATTTTCATATCCACTGAAGTAAGAGGAGTAAATAAACAAACTAACAAAAATAACTCTAAGTCCTACTGATGATATATGTAATGGAAATGGTACATCCATTTTTGCTAAATTGGTCTTAGAAATTTTTTAAATCATGTAGGATAACATAATGGAAGTATATATTAGGATCCTAAAAATGTTGTGCACTTTGATTAAATAACTCTCCATTTAGGAATTTTTCCAAAGGAAATAATTCAATGAGAAGAGAGTGATGCCTGACCCATATATCATCACAGAATCAGCTAAAATAATATTAAAATAGAAAGCTAATTAAATGTACATCACTGGGGGAGTTGGATTAAAAAAGAGCAGAAATTTAGTGGAATAGAGACCATGGGGATCTCTTAAGTAACATGAGAATTAGTTCTAGCTGTGATCAGAACTTATGTTCAAACCTCCTCTAATCCTTCTCCATACTACCTCTACAGTGTCCCAAGTGCTATTTAACAAACTGTATATTTGATGGAATAGTGCCTA
>NW_006921645.1:8776849-8795950 GCF_000298275.1 Orycteropus afer afer | reverse complement strand
CACTCCTCGGAAGGAAGGTTGGGCAATCCTACTTCCGTAGTGATACTGCCTCGGAAACCCAAGGAGGGGTCGCTATGAGTCGGGGCCGACTTGACTCGATGGCATAACAACAACAACAACTTTGGTAACTAAGGTGTGCCTGACCCAAGCACGGTCTTTTAAATTGTCACATATGTGTGTGAAAGCTGAACAATGAAAAAAAAAAAAAAAAAAAAGACACAAGAAGAATTGATACATTTGAATTGTGATGTTGATGAAAAATATTGAATATTCTGTTGACTAGCAGAAGGATGAAAAAATTAGTCTTAAAAGAAATACAAACAGAATTCTCCTTAGAAGCAGCAATAGTGAGACTATCTCTTGCTTATTTTCGACAGTTACAAGAGAAGAGCATCATGTTTATTAAAGTAGATGTCACTGACATTGAGTGGGTTGTCATCTTTGATGGGTTGGATTGGCACAATATCCTCAGCAATGGGTTCAAACATATTGAAGATCATGAAGATGATGCTGAACCAGGTAACATTTCATCATTTTGTTCTGTTACATATAAGGTCTCCATGAGTTGGAGCCAACTTGATGGCAACGAATAACAACAACATTTTTAGTGGTCTGGTATTGATGATTTTTTCATTGAGTCATTTGTATATTTGTTAATTTAGCAAACATTTACTAAGCTCTACTCTAAACCGAACACCATAATAGATGCTAGTTCAAAAATGTGAACTAGACAGTCATGACCTTGCTGTCTTGGAGCTCACATTCTGATGAGAAAGACAGTCTTGGTGCAGTAATTATGAGGGAGATGAAAGAGGGAGTAGGGAGTGCTCTAGGAATGTGTACCACGGGAAGCTCACCTGCTTAAGGATTAGAGAAGTTTCATCAATCAAAGACACGAATGGTAAGCAGGAGCTCACTAGATTTAAACAGGGAAGTGGAATGAATAGTTAGTGAATGTTTGATCACACCACTTTGTAGAGATGGCTGTGGCTTCAGGATGGGACATGGACTGGCATAGTATATTATTGGAGTCAGCTCAAAGCTGTTTCTGTTCAGTGCAGATCCTGGACCATAACAAAAGCATGAGCTGGAGACCAGAAGCCCTGAATCCAATCCAGCTTTGCATACCTATCCCCAAATGATAAAGGAGGCCTCTGATCTGTCTGCCTCATGGAGTGGCAGTAGCATAACTAGGAGGGTGTGGGGGTTACAAAATGCACTGGGTGACACTGTCAGAGGGAATGACAACAAAATTACTGCCTATAAAATTTTTGTTCAGTGTTTCAACAGAGATGTATTATTGTTATTATTATCATTTAAAATATATCTGTAGTTAGTTATAACAACAAAAGCAATTGTTGTAAGCCCAGCTTACATGTATCAATATATTTAGAAGGCTAAAGCTCCATGCTAATTTATTTTTTGAACATTCTAATGCACTCTGGTCAGAGCTGTCTTTATAACCCAATTACAATGATGCTTTGAATCACGTGGTCTTCTCTGCACAAGCTACAAGCACACACTGCTGCTTTTGTTGCAGCCAGTGTTTTTATAGTCACTAATTTTGTCAAAGGAGCTCTGGTAGCATAGTGCCTAAAGCACTTGACTGCTAACCAGAAGACTGACAGTTCAAACCCACCAGCCACTTCTCAGAAGTAAGGTTGGGCAATCTACTTCCATAGTGATACCACCTCGGAAATCCAAGGAGGGGTCGTTATGAGTTGGGTCTGACTCGATGGCACATAACAACAACAATAACAATTTTGTTAAATTTTCTGGTGTTTCCGCTACAATATAGTGGTAAGTAGTATTTATAAACCTATATCAATAATTTTTTTTTTGAGAAAGTAATAGTAATTAAAGGAAAAGAAGGAGAAAAATCAAAAAAGGCTTCCACTCAGTTACTAATTGTATAATTCAATATAGAAAGATTTTACAAAAATTTTGTTGTTAGTGCTCATATAATCTAAGAAATATTATATTTATACAATTTACACTTATACCACATATCATTCTATGATTAAAATTGATAACATGATTAATATTACTGAGGATTCTGTACAGTCAAGTATGCGAGGAGGTCTTTGGGGGAGTGACCATGAGTTACTGAATTAAGTGACACAAACTCTAGTGATGCTACTGTGGAGTGGTTATAAGACATAAAGATGGCCTGAAATTGCTTGTTGTGCTGGAGTAGAATTATGTTCCATAAAGTTTTCTATGGCTAATTTTTTGGTAGTAGGTCACCAAGTCTTTCTTACAAGTTGCCTCTTGGTGGACTCTAACCTCCAAATTTTCAGTTAGCAGTCGAACACGTTAACTGTTTGTGCCACCCAGGTACTCCTATATTTTCATGCAAACTGAGAAATGAACTTATTCTCAGCAACATTCCATCTGTTGTGGTCATATTTTCACCAAACCCCCACCCCAGCAGCCCATCAGTTATTACAGGCTTGGGGATGGAGAACATCACGTAATTTATGTTTTCATTGCTTTTGCCATATAGATTAATTGAATGACAGAAGCAAAGGCTTGCTATGGAATAATGAAGAAGCTAAGATTGTGAAGTTCTTCCTCCTGTCCCATGAACAGGCCCATATCCTGGCAGCAGATCATGAGGGAGGTAGTTTCCCTGTGGAGTGTCCCGAACCCACAAGGTGAGGCTGGCTGCGGCTCCGCACTCCTCCATTTCTAATCTGTTTCTAGCCTGCTGCGGCTTGGGCCCAGCCTTTCAATTATTCAAGAATTGGAAAGTATTTGTTGCCTGATGCAAGAATTGTTTTTATTCAACGGAACAAAACTCTGGTAGATGACACTCAACACCCAGGGCAGCCAGGTCTCCAGATGCATACAGATTGCTAACAGAGGAATAGTTGCTCTGGGAAGGGGTCTAGTTCAAACAGCATATTGGTGGATGGAAGAAGGAAAAAAAAAGACAAATAGAGATGAACAGGAACATCCTGATTATTGCCCTGTATTTGTCCAACTAGGAAAGTAGAGCACACAGACAAAACATAAACCTCAGGCTGTGGATTAGGGAAGGGGGAGGCTGGCTTTGTAGGGGAAGCAGCGTCAGGCTATGTTGTAAGAACTGTGGATTCTAACAAAGTTCTGCTGCTAACTTGCTGTCTGTCTTTTGGGTACATCTCTTGTTTTTGGGCTTAGTCACCTCACCTGTGAAATGAGGAAGATGAACTGGATGATCTCTGAGGTAGCCTGCATCTCTGACTGCTGATTTCAGGGCTTTTCATTTATACTTAGTGCTAGTCATTACTACATCTTTGGCTTAAGATGGACCTGGTCTTGTCATAATCTCTTCTGTCCGTATTCTTTCATTCTGCCCTTTATTCTTGCCTCCAACAGCAAATGTTAAAGCACTTGCCGCTCTCCAGCAGCTTCAAGTCTATGGGCCTGGTGTGATGTAGGTGGATTATGAAAAGCTAATGGAGCAACAAAGAGCCCTGGCGATGCACTGGTTAAGGGCTTAACTGCTAACTGAAAGGTTGGCAGTTCAAACTCACCAGCCACTCCATGGTAGAAAGATGTGGCAGTCTGCTTTCATAATGATTACAGCCTTAGAAATCCTGTGAGCAGTTCTACTCTGTCCTATAGGGTCATTATGAGTAAACTGGACAACAACCGGTTTGGTTTGGTATAAGTAGAGCATCACTTCTATTTCGATTTTTTCATTAGACAGTGAAAACTGCTTTAGTGTATGTTGGAAGAGACATATGATGAGCCATGAGAGTCGTTCATTTATATGTCCATTAATTTAGCAAACATTTACTGAGCATATAAACTATAGACTGTTGTTGTTGTTGTTATGTGCCTTTGAGTCAGACCCGGCTCATAGCTACCCCTCCTTGGTTTTCCGAGGCAGTATCACTACGGAAGTAGATTGCCCAACCTTTCTTCCAAGGAGTGGCTGGTGGGGTTGAACTGCCAGCCTTCTGGTTAGCAGTCCAGTGCCTTAGGCACTATCTACCAGAGCTCCCAAAACAAGACTAGGTACCATATATGGGAAAAACAAAGATGAATGGCCTTTGTGGTCGTGCCCTCAGAGTCATATGTTCTTGTTGAGACTGATATGTAAAACAAAAATTATAATGTACAGAGATAAGAAGAGTTATATGTGCAGAAAATTATAAGAGTACAGGAGTAACATCATTTAACATTGAGTGGAAAACCAACGAGCACTTCCCAGAGGAGCTGGGATCCGAACTGACCATTATTTTTAAAGTGGTGTGTTCTTTTATTCTGACTATGAAAATTTTATATGTTTGTGTGTGTGTGTGTGTGTGTGTATCTCAAACAGAATTGAGAGCATTGAAAGAAGAAAATAAAGATTATCCGTTATTCCATAATCTAGAGAAAATAACTAAACATACTTTGGTACATATCTTTCAGATATTTGTCTGGTGTCCTTTCTTTTCTTTGTTTTGACCCCCCCCCCCAAATAATCATACTTGAAATGCTGTTTTGCAAGTTGCATTTTCATTTGACAGTATGCCCAAGACCAGGTCATCATGTGAAAATCAGTGTTATGTGAAAAAAGATGACCACATCAGATCACTTAATGGAGCATGACTATATCATGACATAACTGCAAAATTACATCATTATATAACTGCCAAATTATATGACTACCTAACTGCTAAGTATTATTACATAACTGCCAAACCACTGAAAATCATGGCCCAGCCAAGATGACACATACCTTTAACCATCACAATCAGTGTTTTTCTCACCTCACACTTCAACATTAGCTACTGCCAGACATATGTCATTAGTGTGCAAAATAGTCACATAGTAGATTTTTTGCTATTTTCATAAGTGGTCAATAAGATGGTTAATGTCAAATGGTTAATGTCAAAATTGGTTAATGAGATAGTCATTAAGTGAGGAGTAGGTGTAACCATTGGATTTTTCATATTAATGAAGTTCTACTTCATTATTTTCCATTGTACAGATGTACCAAAATTCATAAACTAATCCCCCTTCTATAGACTTGGGTTATTCCAGTTTTCACTATTACAAACAACATTGTGGTAAACTTGCTTACCCTTAGGATAAATTCTTAGAAGCTGGATATCTGGTCCAAAGAATACTTGAATGTGTTGACATATATTTCCAGATTGTGCTTCAAGCAGAACCATAGTTGTGTATGTGCATGTGTCTGTGTGTTTGCACTCACGTTTACACATGTTTTGCTCTAGCTAATATTGAGTACTTCCTGTATTCTAGACATTAGACTAAGCATTTTGCAAACATTAGCTGATGGAAAGATTTTAGCACTTCAGCCCTAATAAAACAGAGGTCTAATATTTATTATAGCAGATACTCAAAAAAAAAAAACAACCAGAAATCCAGAATACCATAAAAACTAGACTCATAAAGAAGCTTAGTGGAATATGGAGGCAGCAGGGTAGGCATACAAAGAACAATAAAATCTTGATTTTTAGCCTTGCTGGTATGTCAGTTAATCTCTGCCATTGGCCAAAATCCATGACCCGTGAGCTTAAATGCAATTGGAGATATTGCCCAAATAGAGTCTATGATTGCTGATATGATTGTCATTAAACCTTGTAGTTAGCCACTATAGTTCTAGCTTTTTATACCAGCTGCTACTACTAAAGTTTTCTCTATAAATAGGGAGACCATGGGTCCTGATTTGTCCATGACTGTCTTGGTTTATGCCTATTATCTTGGAGTAATTATTGATAGTGCACTCTTTTATTCTCAAAAGTGTTGTGATACTGCCTCGGAAATCCAAGGATGGGTCGCTATGAGTCGGGTCTGACTCGACGGCAAATAACAACAACAACAACAACAATTTATATGATCACCCTGTTCAGAAGCCAGATGTCATGTGCTTCTCTCTAAAACTCATGAATTTTTTAGTCTTGTCCTACTTGTGATAACCACTTTTGTCAGCCACTTACCAGCCATCCAAACCTCCTTCTCTGCAAATAAACCCCCAACTTTGTGTCCAGATAATGTTTGAAGGTCCCTTGTTCTCAGGAAGGCAGGTCCCTCCCCTTGTTGTTGTTGTTGTTATGTGCCGTGGAGTCGGACCCGACTCATAGCGACCCCTCCTTGAGTTTTTGAGGTGATATCACTACAGAAGTAGGTTGTACTTTTCCAAGGAGTGACTGGTGGGATTGAACCATCAGCTTTCTGGTTAGCAGTAAATGCTTTAGGCACTATGCTACCAGAGCTCCCAGTCCCTCCCCTAGGTGATGTTAAAATATTGTGATTGGTCTGAGCTATCCATTGTCATCTCATTCCTATCAGCCAGCTACTCTCTTTACCAGCTTCTTTTTCACCTGGAAGTGGTCTTGTGACTTAGTCTGACCAATGATATAAAATGAGAAGTCTGCTCAAGGGCTCCAAGTGAGATATTCTTTGCTGAAAAAGACATAAACCTATGAGGACTTGTCTGGAATTTCTGCAAACCTCTTAGAATGATGGAGGAAAGGTCAAAAGATTTCTAGAGAAGCTACATCAGAACCTTAGCTATCTTCTTCATTTGTGAAATAAACGTCTTTTTTGCTTGGAGCCTAAAAATCCTAGTTCAAGTACTGCTCTTAGTAATCTTCAAATGATTTCTGTCATGTAGTCCTTTCCCATATAGTCATCAATTTTAAACTTCTCAGGTCTTAGTGGTTGTTGTTAAGTGCCACTGAGTCAGTTCTGACTCAGCAATCCTGAGGACAACTGGAAACACTGCCTGATCCTGCACTACCCTCACTACTGGTGCTAAGCTGGAGTCTATTGTTGTAGCCATTGATTCACTCTACCTCTTTGTTGGTCTTCCTCTTTTTTTGCTGATCCTCTATTTTACCAAGCATGATATCTTTCTCCAGGGACTGGTTCCTTCTGATAACATGACCAAAGTACAAGAGACAAAGTCTGGCCATTCTTGCTTCTAAGAAGCATTCCAGCTATACTTCTTCCAAGACAGATTTCTTTGTTCTGGCAGTTCGTGGCATTTTCAATATTCTTTGCCAACACCACAATTCAAAGGCATCAGTTCTTCTTTGGTCTTCCTTATTCATTGTCCAGCTTTCACATGCATATGAGGTAATTGAAAATAATATGCTTGGGTGAGGTGCACCTTAGTCTTCGAAGTGACATCTTTACTCTTTTGACACTCCAAAGAGGTCTTTTGTAACATATTTGCCCAGTGCAATACCTCCTTTCATTTCTTGACTGCTGCTTTCATGGATGTTGATTTTGGATTCAAGCATAATGAAATCTGTGACAAATTCAATCTTCTCTCTGTTTATCCTGATGCTTAGTGGTTCAGTTGTGAGGATTTTTGTTTTCTTTATGTGAAGGTCTTAGTTAGCCTTCTCTGGTGGCACAGTGGCTAAGGCACTTGACTGCTAACCAGAAAGGCAACAGTTCAAACCCACCAGCCACTGCACAGAAGGAAGATAGGGTGATATACTTCCTTAAAGATTTATAGCCTCGGAAACCCATGGGGTGTGTGTGTGTGGGGGGGGGGTCAGCAATGACTTGATGGCAGTGAGTTTGGTTTGGTTTTGGTTTTGGTTTATTTTAATCAGAGCACAATATCACTTTTCACTACTTATTATTTATTTATTTATTTCACTTCTCCAATTTTCAGTTAAGCCTGGCCAAGAAATGGGGAAAAGAATTGGAGGATAGTCCTTTGATTTACATATCTGCCTTCTAGTGCCTAGCATATCAAAATAACTTACACACATTAGGAATCCTACAGCCACCATTGAATAAAAGTCTATATTACAAGAAGCTTTCCCCACATCTAGGGGTAAACTTGTCCTCTACAGACAGGTTTCTGGACTCCTGGTAGAAGTGAAGCAACTCCAGCCTCAGATCCCTGATAGAGCTTCTCTGTCTGACCCTAGAAATCTCTAGTTACACCCACAATTTGATTCCCATCTCTACCCATAAGAGCTCCCAGTCTAGTGGGTTTATAATTCTTTTCCTTTCCCTTTACAAACTTTTCCCACAATACTCAAACCGTAACATATTTGTTTATCTGAAGAATTTAGATTCTCATTTATCTCCCCTTCTCAATTTATCCTCTTGATTTCTACTCCATGGAGTAGCCCAAAGTCCTTTTCATTGGAAAATGGGCACCATGAGGATAGGATACCAGAAGAAGGTGTGTGTGGGGGGGCGCTTTTGAGGAACCATTTGCAACAAACTAGGTAGGGCTTGCTAATACAACAAAGCCTAAGACAAATCCATAAGATTGTTAAATGCTGTTGGTTGTCCCCTTGTACTCTCTAACTTTCTAAAGTGACCCACTTCCCCCACTACCCACCATGAAAGTATCTAATCACTTCACCTATTTAAATCTTAGCTGAGAATCAGAGAAAAGGCAAACATACTTAAGTAATAAGAACCAGAGGGTCCTGTGATAAAATTCTTGCTGTTTTCTACAGGAAAAATTCTTATTCAAAGCTTGACTATTCTTGTTTCACTCAAAGGTCCAAATAAACTTGGGAATCTTATTTCCTACTCACAATTGATTAAAAAAGGATTGGGTAAGAAGAGAAAGGAATGCTTAAGGTAAACACCCTGGCATGAGCAAAGAGACAGAAAGGAGTCTGCATGAGACAGAGAAGACAGAAAGCCTGCAAATCAGATGCAAGAGCTGCTATTGGACATACACACAGCCCAACCTGTCCCCTACAATGAACTCTAAGAGAATCAGTGCATAGGGTGGTGATGGGAATTCCTAAGGATGACCTTGAGATATCCAGAAAGTGTTTCATTGTGTTTAGCTGGCTGCATTTAAAGGTAGGACAGCATGAAACATTCTAAATAAGGTTTCTAACCAAAATATTTCATCTTGCTTAAATTAGACTTAAAGGTATAAGTTTTCAGCAATCTGAGCATCTTGATTATATAGAATGACTTGTCAAGAGTCCTGGAAATTTAAGAATTTCATATAAAAGGAAAAGCATTTAAGTCATGTTTGCTTTCCTCCATGACTTCAAATTCTTGTTGATAATGTAAGTTTTCACCCTTCCTAGGTGCCTTTGCATTTTAATAAAGGACTTCAAAAGACCAAATTTCTTTATAATCTTAAAGGAGTCAAGTTCCAGTAATATAATTTGAGACACTGAGAACAGAGGGGGAGAGTTTAAGGGGTGAAGGATTTTTCTCATTCTCTGTAAGTAGAGATGCTGGCTTTCCTTTACATGAGGATAGTCCTGGACAAAGAGTGTCCTCCTTGGCTGCTCATGTTGTTTGGAGTCAGGAACTCCTATTTCCAAGGGACCCCATAGATTTGAAGCATGTCCCTAAGACAAAATAAAGAGTGAGTCAGACGTGCTCATGGCCAAGTAGAAGGCTAAGGGGTCCCCAGAGCAACTGAGAATACTTCTCAGTACTAATCAGAAACAAAATTATGGATCATTTAAGTGACAAATGGTCCCAAGCTCTGACTCAGAGTCAAGACCATTGGGATTCTGAGAATTCCGGCTGAATATCCAGCAGGCCTCTGTCATTAATTCCAACCATGGCAATGGTTAAAGTGTAATGAAAGCTCAATGAAAAAATTAAAAGACTTCGAGCTTTGAATAGTTATCCCCAGAACACAGCCTACGACAGAGTATGGAGGGTATGGGAAGCACAGATGTGGAGGAGGTTTCCTTCACTGCATTAATACTCTCTTCCACGGTGCTTCCCAGGAAACTCAGCATAAGTGTTTGACAAGATCCCTGGCTAAATGAAAGTTCTATATAGGAAAGAGGCCCCAGATTTAGAGCCTCAATTCCAACCTTTGACCAAAACTTTTTACCCATCAGATTAGCTCTAAGTCCTAGAAGGTTACTTAAATCTGTTAGACTGTGATATATTCATACACGCTGTTTTCAAAAGTAATTCAGATCAATACTTCCCTGACATGGGCTTATCACCCCTCCCAAAATATCACTAACACAGTACTTCTGCTGTCTCTGGGAGGCAGAACCTGGGTCTCTGTTCAAGCAGGAACAACAGCAATCCATGTTTAAACAATTCTCTGTTAACTCCAGTTGGCATCACTATGCTTTTTTGGTTTGCTAGTTTTTCACTCCCTCCTGCTGGAGAAAAAAGGACAGTAAGGCCCTAAGTAGCTGATTCAGTTATGCAGAGACAAAATAAAGCCTGTCATCCTCAGCCTCCGGCTGCTTCTTGTACACAAACTGGGGATGTGGTTTACAGTAGGGAAAGGGGAATGCTGATGACAGCAAAGACATATTTTACTACTTCCTATCATCTCCTGTCTCTCAGTTTGTTGTATTGTGGTGGCATGTGTGCTGCTATGATGCTGAGAGCTATGCCACAGTATTTCATATACCAGCAGGGTCACCAGTGGTGGACAGGTTTCAGCAGAGCTTCCTCACTAAAAGGAGAGGCCACGCAAATTCTGTTCCTTCACCTCACGTATATCACATCTTTTCTTTCATATACTTATCCACTCACCAACCTACCTCCTTCATTGTTATATGGCTCCTAAATTATTGCTACTGAGTTTGGTTTAGCTTATGTGATCTGACCACAGAGTACTACCTTCACATCTAAAGAAAATCATACCAGTTGCCTTACTCTGGAAAAGCTAATGTTAAAATATTGCATATTTCATTTAGTCCAGGGCTCCAAAAGTTAGTTGCTGTGAATAGTAGAAGTAAATTCAGGCAATTAAGTTCAGGAACACATTTTGATGTTTGCTAAAGAGACAGTAACCACCATACCAGGTCCAGAGACAACCTCAGGTGTAAACCTGGGGTTCAGGGCATCATAGAGTTGCTGGGATGGGCCAAAGATTTTGGTTCTGTCCCCACCTCCAACAGAAAGCGGGGTCATTGTTCTCCAACAGGAAATCAGGCTGAAATACCAAGACCTTCTGGACAATAGGGTATTGAGGGTAATATACACACATGTGGGTGGCAGAAGAGTGGGGCCTGCCTGTAGAATAGTGTTTGCCAAGGAGAACAAAGAGACATGATGCTCTAAATTGGTGCCAGTACTATTATTACCAGTTGCTGTGAGTCAATTCCAACTCAGAGCAACCCGATGTGTTTCAGAGTAGAACTGTGTTTCGTAGGGTTTTCTTTTCTTTCTTTTTTTAGTAAACTTGTTATTGTGATTTGATTGAAAGTTTACAGAGCAAACTGGTTTTCCATTCAACAATTCATGCACACTTTGTTTTATGACATTGATTGCATCCCCACAATGTAAGGCACTCTTCTTACTTTCTCCTTGTATTTACCATTTTCCTTTGTCTTTCTTTCCTATCCTTTCCTGCCTTCTGAGTTTTATTGCTGGGCAAATACTGCCTTTAAATCTCATACACTTGATTGTTCTATGGAGTGTGTACCTCCTTGGTGTTATTATTTGCCATATAGGCCTGTGTAGTTTTGGGGTGAAAGGTGAGCCACTGGGGTAAGTTCAATTCCAGGCTTAAAGGATATCTAAGGGCCATAATCTCTGGGGTTCCACCAGTCTCCATTAGACCAGTAAGCCTGGTCTTTTTTATGATTTTGAGTTTTGTTCCACATTTTGCTTTCACTCTATCAAGACTTCCTATTGTGATCCCTTTCAGAGCAGTCTGTAGTGGTAGCCAGGCACCATCTAGCTCTTCTGATCTCATGGTGGTGGATGCTGGGGTTCTCTTGTTCCATTAGTCCTTTGGGCTAATTGTTTCCTTGTGTCTTTCATTTACCAGTAGTTGCAAATGACCAGTGACAAGCTGTTACAGCCCCAGTCACCACCAAAGTAGGATGCAGAACATAGTCTTTGTGGGCTATGTTATGGCAATTGACCTTGATGTACCTGGAGATTGGTTCTGAGCCCCCAGGCCCAGAGACTCATTACTTCAAGGCATTTGGTTATGGCTGGGAAGTTTTCATAACTTTGTTCCCTGTATGCTCTACTGTATTCATGGATACATTTGAAGAACATGTAAATACACATGTAGAAATATCCTCTATCAAGCCTATATGTATTCATGGGCTCCATAGAGTTTTCAATGGTTGATTTTTCAGAAATAGATTACCAGGACTTTGTTCAAGGCGCCTCTGGGTGGACTCTAATCTCCAACTTTTAGGTTAGCAGCTAAGTGCACTGATGGTTTACACAACTCAAAGACTCTACTCTCAGTTGGAGGAGGATTCAAAACAAATGGGAAGATAGGAGTCAGTGGGAAATAAAATCAGAAGCTTTATTTTGCTCCTTAAATCCAGGTGTGACACTGAGTTGGTACAGCCAGCACACAAAGAGTTCTCCCTGTCATATCTGCCTGCTCTTCCTGAGGTGTGAGCCAGGACAGCCTGTCCCTCTGTGTAACTCATTTCAGCATCATCTACACTTTCCAATAAGCTCTCACTCTATTAGATTGCTTCCTGGAAGAGCCAAATATTAAAAATCACCGGTCAGTCAGTTCTTTATTCTGTTAGTCACCAAACTGATTTTTTAAGCTCAGAACCAATAAAGCTGTGACGGCGAAGAACGGATATAGATTTCTCGCTCCCACACACTCATATATAATCATAATAAAACTTTATTAAACAAGAGACATGTTGTTTCAGGGAATTTTTCTTTCTCTTCTCCAGTACCCTGAGGCTAAAATATACAATCTTATTAACTTGCTGGAAGAAATAATCTATTCCCTTGGTGAAAATGCTGAGCATTCATCTTCTTAGACCTGGAAAATGAGACAGGTCCTTGACATGAGGGCACGTGGGCCAGAGTTCTATCTAGGGAAATCTAGGGAACTAAGATGATGCAGTTGTTAAAGCATTGGACTACTAACCCAAAGGTTGGCAGTTCAAACCCACAAGGCACTTATGCAAGAAGGATGAGGCAGTCTGCTTCCATAAAGAAACCCTATGGGGGTAGTTCTACTCTCTCCTATAGGGAAGCTATGAGTCAGAGTTCGCTGCATAGGGGAGTGTTTTTGAGTCTGACAAAGAGCCTCCCAAGGTATCAGTCTCAGTGACTAAACACCTCTCTGGAATAGATGCCTTGGATGTCCCAGGCTAGGGGGCCATGTGGAAAGGCATTTAGTGTGGTCACGATGCTATGAGGGAAGATTAGCAATATCTTTCAGCCAGTCTTCCAGTCAATTTATGAGGGATTGAAGTTCTGGCAGGGCCTTTCACTCAGTCAGAGTCACATAGAATAGGAAAAGTAATGCTTGCATCTTGATCTGGGCTCCTGGACTCTCCCCGCCTCCCACCTCACCATCCTGTACTGATCTCAAACTAAGGAAATTTGTACTTTGGATCTTGTATCTCCTGTGAGGCTTCATATTCCTCGAGCAGATCAGAGGCCATGTCTCCTCCTTCCATCTCTGCCCATATTGAGAACAAGAGCCACACTACTTCTATAGCAACAAGGTCAGTCAAAACCAGTCAAAATCTGTTGGATAGATAGGATTCACCAGATGAAGAATGAGATCAGTAAATCGAGCTCTCATTCGTGGAATCCAAACTCAACCATGGAAAACATTTGGTCCAGGCAGAACCAACTTTGCTAGGGAAAATTTGGAAGCCACCTGATGGTTAGGAATTTTGACCCTGTTTTCCAGCAGCAGAGCTTTTAGGTGGGTGAAGGATAAGAATGCAGTCCAAGTCCACCAAGTGTGCCCAGACCAGAATAGTTATTGATTCCTCAGGAAGGACTATTTCAGCACAGTCAGGAGGTTATGATTAGATCTAAGAGGAAGGAGGATGTATCCAGATCTATCAGAGGGAATGGCTCCAGAGAGGTAAGATGCAGATGTAAGTACTACTTGGGCCTTGAGACAAAGTTCCCTGTATACATGGCAGTGCATAGCTCCACACAGGTATGAAGATCAAAGTGGTCCTCAGGAATGAGGGCCTGACAGTGAGGGTAGGAGTTTAAAATAGAGAAAGTGCAGAAGTATATAGAGTAGAAAATTAGGACCCCGGGTTCTTTTTCTCACACTGTCAGTGGTGAGTCTTAGCTGACTACAATGACTATATTATCACCATGGACTCTTTAAGCACTGACATTCTGTGTTTCATCCTTTTCTGAGGTCCTAAAAATGGCCCATGTTTTTGTTGTTGTATGACATTGAGTTGATTCTGACTTATAGCTAAACTATAGGACAGAGTAAGACTGCCCCATAGGGCTTCCTAGGCTGCGATCTTCACGAGAGCAGATCACTAGGTTTTTTCTCCTGCAGAGTCATTGGTGGGTTCCAACAGCCAACCTTTCCATTAGCAGCATAGCACTTAACTATTCCACCACCGGGGTTCCTTAATAATGGCACATACTCCCTGTCATTAGCTGAGATCTTCCTGAGAGAGAGAGGAAGGAACTAAATGATCTCTAAAGGCCATTATAGTCTTAAGACTCTAACTCATAGGAACAATAAACAAAGGGATTTATCACTGTAAATGTTTTCTTGGGATTTTATTTTTAAACTACCAGATTAGAATTCTCTTTACAAAAGGAACAACAGTGGGCTAATTGTCTACAAGCATTTATAGATTTTCAGATTATATATTCCAGATACTATTCAGTGAATCCCAATTAGGGGACTGTTAAAACACATACAATGTTCATCAGAAGTAATCTCAATCTCTATACTCTCTGGGAGATACTTCTATCACACACAGCTTTTACAAAGCATTGAATAGATTCTCTGACCCCATTTTCTCCCCACCAATGAAAAATCACTTGTCAACTTATGGTGACACCAAGTATCGGAGTAGAACTGGGCTCCATATTGCTTTTAGTGGTTGAAATTTTTTGAAGGTAGACACTCAGGCCTTTCTTCTGAGGCACCTCTGGTTGGACTCAAACTACCAACCTTTTGGCCAGCAAACCAGCATGTTAACTGTTTGTAGCACCTAAGGACTCCTCACCATTAGTGGAGTAAATTTTCAGGGATCCTCCCACTGTCCTTCTAACTCCGACTCAGGCAGTATCAGTTCTCTAGCTCTTGGCCCAGGGCCAAGCTTCTACTCTTAGCCTCCCTATCTTCTGCACTTCCCTCTAGGTCCCATTTATGATCAACTAATGTTTTACCCAAAAATCACTATGCACTTAGCTCATGCTCTGGGGATCACGAGCACAGCTACTATGCCATTCTCCTCCCATATAGTTATTCTTGCCCCTAGAATTTAGTTCATCCTATTTAGAATATCTTTTCTTCTATTCATATCTCTAAATTCTAGTGCATCTTCTAGAGTAGACTATATGCTTGACTGAACTGTGAGATCGCAACTGAAATGACCTTGGCGATTACATGAGAGTCAAGTGAAGCTGCATGGTTGCGAGGTCTCAGAGAGTTCAAATATTGCTTTCTTTATGAAAGCTTTCTGACTATGGCAGACAACCTAAGTGCTCCCAAAATCACATTAATTCCTTTTTCCTCTGCACACAGAGGTTGATAATAAGTCTTATCTTTTCTTCATGGAAGTGTAGTCCTTTTATAGGTAAGGTCACACTATGAAGTCCCAATCAGTGGAATGCAGTTGGAAGTGATGTGTGTCACTTCCTAATCCCTTCATTCCTGCCTTGTCTGCCAACTGGAGAAAGAAGAACTTGAAGTTCTAGGAGATGGTGGAATCCACTATATCCATGAATCTTGGATCCCTTAATGACCATGAATAGAATCCCCCACAACCCACTCTAGATTCTGAGAAATAACCTATATTGTTAAGCCAGTGAAAGTTGGGGTTGCTTGTTACAGCAATTGGATTGTATAAACTAATGCAGCTACTGACTCTTAAGTTGAAAATAATAGTCATTTGATCTCTAAAGGACACATATTTAGATGGGGAGCTCATAAACATATGTTGGAAAATATTTCTATTTTATATGTCTATAAATATAAACCATGGTTTGTCTGATGCTAGAGATCATGTTCCTGGCCAGTTTTTTCTCCACTGCTGCCTGGACTGCGTGGTAGATATAGAGTGTCGTGAGAGAGCAGCAGAGAAAATCTAGCTCACAACACTCCTAAGTTAGAGGCATTTAAAAAAAAAAGAAACTGTGTACATACACATGTATAAGTGGGTATGATATCTCTCCTTCTTACTTCCCAAACATACTTCTGTCTCTTCCCCCCAAGTATATCCTCCTCAAATAAAAAAGGCACTTTTGAGCTAAATCTACACCATACCTGGAATGTTTCTCAGGCTGAAGACAGAAAGTTCAGAGAGAGTAGGCTTTTGGATATTGCTTCTGTGGCACTTTCCAGAAGCCTGCCAGGCTGCATAGAGCTAGGCTGAGGTCTAAAAGCTGATATGGTAACAGATAAGGTCCACAATCCACAGATATGTGGTGGCAGAGAAACCAGCCAGGTCCAGGGATGGAGGTCCAGGACTCCTGGGATGTATTTTCCCTATTTAGTTAGGAGGTTCACAGATAAGAAATTCACTACTTTCTCAACTATTCCCCAGCTAGGTGGCCTCCCCAGCCTGGGGCTTGGCAACATTAAACTTGGTATAAATCACATTCCATCTGCATAACTCCAGTGCTTTGGGGATTTTTTGGAATACTACAATGTCATTGCATAAGCTTTTGTTCCAAGCAGTGAGCCACCTCCTGGGATTTGGGAATCTCTTTTAAATCCAGATAGCACTAATGAGCTAGTAAGAGTTCCCGACCTCTTGACCCATTCCTCCATTCATAGGAGTACACTGAGCATTTGAATCAGCCACATCTGAACAGTATTACAGCCAGTCATGGACCTGATATAATAACAGGCTTTCAGTGCAACTGGTTCCACTTGGAGGCATTCTAACTGCAATTTCTTCTTCTTTTTTTCTAAGTTACTGACTAAACCTAAGAGTGCTTTACACATTCAAGCTTTAAGTAAATGTCTGCAGTTATTTTGGTGATGTTTGCACTGATGTTCTTTATAACAGAGTTTGACCAGAAGCTGTCCTCTAATTCTATCCCCAGGAAAAAAAAAATAGGAGCTCTGGTGGTACAGTGTCTAAGGCATTTAACTCCTAACCAGAAGGCTGGAGGTTCAAATCCACCAGCCACTCCTCAGAAGGAAGACTGGGCAATCGACTTCCGTAGAGATATCACCTCAGAAATTCAAGGAAGTGTTGCTATGAGATGGAATTGATTTGATGGCAGTGAGGTTTTTTTTTTTTTTTTCTTTTAGAAAAAATTATGTTGATACCAAGGAGGTGGTCCTTGAAGGAGAGGTGAGTAAAGGAAGACAAACACTGATAAGTATTTAAATGTATTTTAGCCAGGCCTGCCTCTCAGTGTGTTTAACTTCAATTCACTGGATTGAAAAGCCTCCTATGACACTTTGTGTTAGGAACTGTTCTAAATGTCTTGCAAATATATTTCAATTTACAATGATGCACATTATTTTTAATGCCCTCTTTACAATAAGGAGCTAGGGTGACAGAGAAATTAGGAAACTTGCCTAAAGTCACACCATTAGTAAGTGGTTATGGCAGGATTTGAACCTGGGTGTCTGGATCCAGGAACCATAAGCAAAGCCACTCTGCCATTTTCCTACCATATACTTATACCTGCCTCTAGAACTTGGTTCATCTTACTTAGAATGTCTGTTCTCTTCTTCATATCTCCAATCAAGTGCATCTTCTAGACTAACTTACAACCTAGCTCTTATATGAAGCTTTCCAAAATGGACTGCATTGTGCTGCAATCAGCAGACTCTGAACTCCAATAATATGGTGGTTAAAATCATGGCATTTGGTGCTAGACTGTGTAAACCTTGTTCAAAACCCAGCTCTGTTCTCTAGAAGGTGGCATATGCTTCACATCAGCATCTAATATATGATGTTGTTTTTCCCAAAGCCGGGATCCAAAGGTCCTGGAATCAAGGGATGGAAAATGGAGTTGCACCACTCACCATTATCTTGGTGACCCAATCACAAAATTTTTGCTTCCTGCACCTGCAAGCTTGTGCTTTCTGGCTAGTCTAGAGTCTTAGTTCCGAAGGGAGAAATGATCCCACCAAGAGACACATATTGATTCCATTGAACTGGAAGTAAAGAATGCTACTCACCACTTCAGGTTCCTCATGTCTTTGGACTGGCAGACAAAGAAGAAAGTAATCATATTGACTGATTGATCCTGATTACCAAGGAGAAATTGGACTGTTTCATAAAGGAGGTAAAGAAGAGTATGTCTAGAATATAGGAGATCCCTTAGGGCATCTCTTAGTACTATCACACTCTGTGTTTAAAGTCAATGAAAACTACAACAACCCAATTCAGACAAGACTATTAATGGTCCAGATCCTTTAGGAATGTAGGTTTGAGTCACCCAACCAGGCAAAGAGCTAAAGCCAGGGAAGGTGTTTTCTGAGGGTGAAAGGAATATGGAAAAGGTAGTAGAAAACAAATCTGTATTGGCAGAAGTACAGCCACAATACTCCTTAGAAGCAAAGATGATGAGACGTTCATGTATTTTGGCTAGGTTATCAGGAGGGACCAGTCTCCGGAGGAAGACATCATGCTTTGTAAAATAGAGGGCCAGTGAAAAAGGGAAAGCCCTCATCAAGATGGATAGAAACAATTGTAATAATGGGCTCAAACATAGTAACAATTGTCAGGATTGTGAAAGACTGGGCAGTGTTTCGTTCTGTTGTATATGGGGTCGCTATGACTAGGAACCAAATTGATGGTACCAAACAACAACTACAATAGGAGAATATGGTAATTCTAAATACCATTTAAGGTCATGAACCAGTTGTAGAACTAAGGGCAGTCATTTTTATGAGTATTTCTTCCTTGTTTTGATATACATTTGTGTGGGTACAAATATATATGTATGTATGTATATATATACATGCATAAAGGATATCTAGTGGCATAGTGATTAAGGCATTTGACTGCTAGCCAATAAGTCAGTGGTCGAACCCACCAGCCACTCCACAGAAGCAAGATGGGGCAGTCTGCTTCTGCCTTGGAAACCCAATGGGGGTCTCTATGAGTCAGAATCTACTTGATGGCATTGAGTTTGGTTTTTGTGCATTCCATTTCATGTTTGATAACTTCCAATTTTTCTAGATTCATATATATATGTATACACACACACACACACATACATCTATATACACACACACACACATATATATATATATAT
>NW_006921645.1:8774419-8775994 GCF_000298275.1 Orycteropus afer afer | reverse complement strand
TATATATATATATATATATATATATATATATATATAAACAACCTCTGCCATTGAATTGAATCCAACTCATAGGGACACTCATTGTGTTTCCAAGGCAATACATCTTTACCCAAATAGATTGCTCCATCTTTCTTCCGTGGAGTGCCTGGAGGGTTCAAACCATTGCACCACCAGAGTTCCATATATATATCTCAAAATATTCTTTCTGATGATGAATGGGATCCGATTCCTCTCCAATTTGTTATTTGCAGCATAGTAGCCCATATGATAGTCTGATTCAAAATGGCCAATACCAGTGCATTTCAGCTCACCAATGATATCGATCTTTATGCATTCCATTTCATGTTTGACAACTTCCAATTTTTCTAGATTCATACTTCCCACATTCTATGTTCTAATTATTAGTGAATATTTGCAGCTGTCTCCTCCCTTTCAGCAAATGAAGGTCCAGAAAGTTTTACTCCATCCACATCTTTAAGGTCAACTCTACTTTGAGGAGGCAGGTCTTTCCCAGTTGCATTCTGAGTGCCTTCCAATCTAAAGTGCTCATCTTCCAGCACTATATCAGACAATGCTTCACTGCTATTCATAAAGTTTTCCAGTAAAGCATAGGACAGTGTTTCACTGCTGTTCATAAGGTATTCAGTGGCCAATATTTTTTGGAAGTGGATGGACCTAGTCTCCTTCCCAGTCTGTCTTAGTCCAGAAGCTGCACTGGAACCTATCTACTGTGGGTGACCCTACTGGTACTTTAAATACTGGTGGCATAGCTTCCAGCCTCACAGCAACACACAAACCACCATAATATGACAAACTCTTAGACACAGGTGTGTGGTAGAATCTCATTAACAACTTGCGATATGCAGATAACACAAACTTGATTGCTGAAAGTGAAGATGACTTGAAGCACTTACTGATGAAGATCAAAGACAACAGTCTTCAGCATGGATTATATCTAAATGCAAAGAACACAAAAATCCTCACAACTCGACCAATAAGCAACATCACAATAAGTAGAGAAAAGATTAAAGTTGTCAGGGATTTCATTTTACTTGGATTCAAAACTAACACCCATGAGAGCAGCTGTCAGTAAATCAGATGTCATATTACACTGGGAAAATCTACTGCAAAGGACCTCTTTAAAGTACTAAAGAGCAAGGATGTCACTTTGAAGACTAAGGTGTGGCTAACCTAAGTCGTGGTATTCTCTATAGGCTCATACACATGTGGAAGCTGGACAATTAATAAGGAAGACTGCAGAAGAATTGATGTGTTTGGATTATAGTGTTTGTAAAGAATATTGAATGTACCATGGACTGCTAGAAGAATAAACTAATCTTTCTTGGAAATGGTACAGCAGAATGCTTCTTAGAGATGAGAATAGCCAAACATCATCTCATTTACTTTGTTCATGTTGTTAGAAGGTACCAGTTCATCAGGAAGGATATCTATCATCTTGGTAAATTAGAGGTCAGTGGAAAAGGGGAAGACCCTAAATGACATGGATTTGACACAGTGGCTACAATGATGGACTTGAGCATAGCAAGGATAGTGAGGATGGCTATATATATATAT
>NW_006921645.1:8753941-8773804 GCF_000298275.1 Orycteropus afer afer | reverse complement strand
ATGCTGCTTATAGGCCCAGTTGTGAGGATTTTTGTTTTCTTTATATTGAGATGTAATCCATACTGCAGACTGTATTCTTCAATCTTCATCAGTAGGTGCTTCAAGTCATCCTCAGCAAGCAAAGTTGTGTCATCAGCATATCTCAGGTTGTTAATGATTCTTTCTCCAATCCTGATGCCATGTTCTTCTTCATATAGCCCAACTTCTCAGATTATTTGCTCAACATACAGATTGAATAAGTATGGTGAAAGGATACAACATTGACACGCTCCCTTCTTGATTTTAAACAATGTAGTATTTCCTTGTTCAAATGACAGCTTCCTAGTCTATGTAAAGTTCCTCATGAGCACAATTAAGTGTTCTGGAATTCTCATTCCTCTCAATATTACCTATGATTTGTTATAATCCACACAATCACATCCTTTTGCATAGTCAGTAAAACACAAGAAAGTACACCTTTCTGGTATTCTTTGCTTTGAGCCAAGATCCATCTGACATCAGCAATGATATCCCTCATCCACATCCTCTTCTGAATCCAGCTTGCATTTCTGAAATTTCTCTATCATTATACTGCTGCAACAATTTTTGAATTATGTTCAGTAAAATTTTACTTGCATGTGATATTAGTGATATTGTTCAATAATTTCCACACTCTTTGGGATGTCCTTTCTTTGGAATGGTTACAAATATGCATCTCTTCCAATGAGTTGGCCAGTAGCTATCTTCCAAATCCCTTGGCATAGCCGAGGGAGTGCCACCAGTGTGGCATCTGTTTGTTGAAACATCTCAACGTCTATTTCATCAATTCCTGGAGGCTTGTTTTTCACCACTTCCTTCAATGCAAGTTCAACTTCCTCCTTCAATGCCATTGGTTCTTAATCACATGCTACCTCCTGAAATTGATGAACATTGACCATTTCTTTTTGGTACAGTGAATCTGTATTCCCTTCATCGTCTTTTGATGTTTCCTACATCATTCAATATTTTGCCCATAGAATCTTTCAGTATTACAACTTGAGGTTTGATTTTTTTTTTCTTCAGTTCTTTCAGCTTGAGAAATGCTGAGCATGTTCTTTCCTTTTGGTTTTCTAACTCCAGCTCTTTGCACCTTTCATTATTGTGATAGTGCGTCAACTTGGCTGGACCACAATTCTTTGTGGTTTAAGCTGTTGTGATGTGGTTATTCCCATGATGGGATCAGATAAGGATGTTTTGAGCAGTCAATCTATTGAAAGGGAATTTCCCTAAGGGTGTGTACTACTTCCAGTATATCTATGGACAGCCTGGGAAAAGAGACATTCTTCTGTGGATCGGGATTCTGTTGTGCTGCCTACAACTGTCCGTGAGTGAACAATCCACCATTTGGCCTAGAAATCTTGGATTCGTCATTCATTGGAGTTAAGAGCTGGTGTACTGTCTGCCAGCTTTGAACTCCTCAGCCCCTGTGACTGCAAGAGTCAGGAAAAGTCTCCAGTTTGATGTTTACTCCAGGAACTTTGGACTTGCCAGCTTCTATAAGTGTGTGAGCCATTTTCCTGAGATAAATTTCTCTCTCTACATACACAGAGAGAAATTTATCTCAGGAAAATGGCTCACACACTTATAGAATTATAATAAGTGACTCTGTCTTTTTGAGCTGCCCTTTGAAATCTTCTGTTCAGCTCTTTTATCTTGTCAGTTCTTCCATTTGTTTTGGTAACTCTCCTTTTAAGGCCAAGTTTCAGATGTCTCTTCTGACATCCATTTTGGTCTTTCTTCCTTTCCTGTGTTTTTAATAACCTGTTGCTTTCTTCTTGGATGATGTTATTGATGTCATCCCACAATTCCTCTGGTTTTCAGTCATTGGTGTTCAATGCATCAAATCTATTTTTTTAGATGGTCTCTAAATTCAGGAAGGATATATTCAAGGTCATATTTTGGCTCTTGTGGTCTTATTTTAATTGTCCTCAACTTCAAGTTGAACTTGCATATGAGCAGCTCCTGGCTTTGTTTTTGCTGAAGATATTGAGCTTTGCCATTGCCTCTTGCCACAAATGTAGTCAATCTGATTCCTATGTACTACATCTGGGAAAGACCATGTGTATAGCCACTGTTTGTGTTGCTGAAAAAAGGTATTTGCAATGAATACATTATTGGTCTTGCAAAATTCTATCATATGATTTCCAGCATTATTTCTGTCACCATGGCCAAATTTTCCAACTATTGGTGAATCTTCTTTGTTTCCAACTTTTGCATTCTAGCCACCAGTGATAATTAACACATCCTGATTACATGTTTGGTCAATTTCAACTGTAGAAGTTGGCAGAAACCTCTAATTTCCTCATCTTTGGCTTTGGTGACTGGTGCATAAATTTGAAAAATAGTAATATTGACTGGTCTTCCTTGTAGACGTATGGATATTATCCTATTACTGACAGCATTGTACTTCAGGATAGAACTTGGAACATCCTGTGTGATGATGAATGCCACACCATTCCTCTTCATTTTGTCATTCCTGGCATAGTAGATCACATGGTTGTCTGATTCAAAATGGCCAAAACCAGTCCATTTCAGCTCCCTAATACCTAGGATATCAATCTTTATGTGTTCCATTTAATTTTTGACAACTTCCAATTTTCCTAGATTCAAACTTCATACATTTCATGTTCCGATTATTAATGGATGTTTGCAGTTGTTTCTCCTCAATTTGAGTCATGCCATATTAGCAAATGGGTGTCCCAAAAGCTTTAGTTTATCCATATCATTAAGGTTGGTTCTACTCTAATAAGGCAGCTCTTTCCCAGTCATATTTTGACTTCTTTCTGACTTAAGGGGCTTGTCTTCCAACACTGTATCAGACATTGTTTCAGGGCTATTTGTAAAGTTGTCCAGTAATATATCAGACAGTGTTTCTCTGCTATTCATAGGTTTTCCCTGGCCAATTCTTTGAGAATTGGATGGCCTCTTCCTTCTTTCAAGGCTGTCTTGGTCTGGAAACTGCATTGAACCTGTGCACCACATGCAACCCTGTTGACCTTTGAAACACCGGTGGCATAGACTTCAGACTCACAGCAATATGCAAGTTACCACAGTATGACAAACCGACACACGTAACTTTATTTTCTTCCCTCCTTTATGTCATTACTTATTATAAAATACAAGATGTAAAAGAGGTTAGTGTATCTTCAGATAGTTGTATCATGTTCAGCAGAAATATGAACTTTATTTGGAGATTATGTACAGTTTAAGGCAGTATGATTGGGTGCCAAATTGGAAAAGAGTGGACTGTGATGGTTATGTATCAACTTGACTAGGCTATGATTCTCTAGTGGTTTGGCCAGACAGTGGACTGGTTGCTGTTCCATAATATACTGTGATGTAATATAATCACATTCTATCATGTGATCTGATGTGATCAACTAATCATTTGAAAGGAGAGTTTCTTTGAAGTGTGCTCTGCCCCCACATATAAATTGATATTCTGGCAGAGCACACCCTCTCTTGAACCTTCATTTCTCTCATCACCTGACTTCCAGATCTTGGGACATATGATGGAGAAATCTTCACTCTATTGCCTGATCTATAGATTTGGGACTTTCCAAACCCCACTATTGTGTGATCCATTTCCTTGAAGTAAATCTCTCTCTACATGTTTACATGTATATATGTGTGTGTGTGTGTGTGTGTGTGTGTGTGTGTCTCATTGGTTTTGCTTCTTTAAGAAACCCAATTATATGTCTGTACCATAAGTATATTGTTCGTGTTGTTAGCTACCCTCTCTGATTCATGGCAACCCCATGTGTTACAGAGTAGAACTGCTCCATAGTGGTTTTTTTTTTTTTTTTTTTTTTTTTTCCTGAACTCTTTATAGAAACAGTTCTTAGAAGTGTTCTGGCTGTACATCTTTCAAGACTGATTTGTTTGTTCTTCTGGCAGTCCAGGGAATATTAATAATCTTCACCAACACCATAATTCAAAGTCATCAATTCTTCTTTGGTTTTCCTTATTCATTGCCCACCTTTCACATATATATATAAGGTCATTGAAAATACCATGGCTTGGGTGAATCACTCCCTAGTCCTCAAAGTGACATCTCTCCTTTTCAATACTTTATAGAGGTCTTTTGCTACAGATTAGCCAAATGCAATACATCATTTAATTTATTGGCTGCTGCTTACATAGACACTGATTGTGGATCCAAGTATAATGAAATCTTTGACAATTTCAATATTTTCTTTGTTTATTATGATGTTGCTTTATTGGTTGTGATAGTTGAAGATGTGTCAACTTGGCTGGACTCCAGTTGTGAGTGGTGGTTCCCATGATGGATCACATGACTGGGTTCTGAGCGGCAGGCCTTCCCAGGGGGAGTTTCCCCGGCCCGGGGGTGTGCTATCCCAGGGACAGGCTGGAAGAACGGCATTCCGGACTATATACTTCCTTGAGTGAGCGGCTTGCCGCTCGCCCTGGAGGTTTCGGATTCATCCTTTGTTGGGAACAGCAACCAGCGTGCTGCGTGCCAGCTTGATTCTCTCGGCTCTGTTGTGCTTACGGGAACCAGGCGGCTCCGGGCCTCATCTCCTCCAGAGACGAACTTTGTGGCTTGAACTCCTCTGCCGTGCGTGCGAAAGCCAGGCGGCTCCGGGCCCCATCCCCCTCCAGAGACGAACTTTTCAGCTTGAACTTGTTGGCTTCTACACGCTTGTGAGCCATTTACCTAAGATAAATCTCTCTCTTTCTCTCTTTCTCTCTCTATAAATATATATATATACACTTTGCTGGTTTTTGTGTTTCTCTAGAGAACCCAATCCAACACATTGATCTAATTGTGAGGTATGCTCAGGGCTGTAGTCTTTGATCTTCATCAGTAAATGCTTCAAGTTCTCTTTACTTTCAGCAAGCATGGGTGTGTCATGCGCATATTGCAGGTTGTTAATGAGTCTATCTCCAATCCTTATGCCAGTTTCTTCTTCATACAGTCCATCTTCTTGGATTTTTGCTCAGCACACAGATTGAGTAAGTTAGTGAAATGATACAGCCCTGACATATACCTCTATGGATTTTAAACCATGCATTACCCCCTTATTCGGTTTGAAAGACTGCCTATTGGTCTGAGTACAGTTTGTCATGAGCACAATTATATTTTATGGAATTCCATTCTTCACAAAGTTATCCATAATTTGTAATGATCCATGACACTTAATGCCTTTACCTAGTCAATAAGACACAGATAAACATCTTTTGGGATTCTTCACTTTTAGTCAAGATCCATCTGACATCAGCAGTGACATCTTTTACTCCATGTTCTCTTCTGAATCCAGTTTGAGTTTCTGTCAGTTCCCTATGAATGCACTGCTCAACCATTTTTAAAATTATCTTCAGCAAAATTTTACTTGCATGTTATATAAATTACATGGTTCATTAATTTCCATATCTGTTGGACCACTTTTCTTTGGAATGAGCACAACTATGGAACTCTTCCAGTCAGTTGGCCAGGTCGCTATCATACACATTTCTTCACATAAATGAGTAAGCACTTCTAGTGTTGCATCTATTTGTTGAAGCATTTCCATTGGTTTTCTGTTAATTTCTGAAGCCTTGATTTTTGCCAATTCCTTCATGCAACTTAGACTTCTTTCTTCAGTACCATCAGTCCTTGACCTTATGCTACCTCCTGATATGGATGAGTGTTGACCAATTCTTTTTGGTACGTTGTTGTTGTTGTTATTTGCCGTCGAGTTGGCCCCGACTCATAGCGACCCCTCCTTGGGTTTCCAAGGCAGTATCACTACGGAAGTAGGATTGCCCAACCTTCCTTCCGAGGAGTGGCTGGTGGGTTTGAACTGCCAGTCTTCTGGTTAGCAGTCAAGTGCCTTAGGCACGATGCTACCAGAGCTCCCTCTTTTTGGTACAGTGCCTGTATATTCTTTCCATCTTCTTCTTCCTTTTATTTATTTATTTTTTGTTCTTGTTTGAACACTTTTATTTCACTTATTTCTATATTTTTACTATTGTGAATAATGCTGCAATGAGCACAAGTGTACTTATTCATGTCCTGACTCTTATTTCTCTAGGATATATACCTGATTGTGGGATTGTTGGATTGTATAGTAGATCTCCATTTCTAACTTTTTAAGGAAGTGCCATACCATTTTCCACAGTGGCTGTATTAATTTTACCATCCCATCAGCACTACTATCCACTCTTGTTGCAATAATTGGCAGCTCTGGTAGGTACTAGATGCAGGTCTAGCTTCTCCCACCCAGGATTGATACTCACAGAGAAATGGGGGATGTATTGGAAAACTAGCCTGTCTTTCTTTTCATCAGCCTTGTTTTTGAACCAAGGGCAAGAACAAACTGCCAGAGCTTTACTTTCCTTCTCAGCAAAACTTAATGAGCCAAGGCCAGAAAATTCAAGCCAAGTAGAGGAGAGCAGACAGCAACACCAAAGCCTGATGCGGTTAAAAATAAATGCAAGTCAATTTTCTTGAGAAAGACTCTATAAGGAACCCAGATACTCAGTTTAAGACAAATGAACCATAGGTGAGCTATAAATACAATGTCTTTATTTGACTTAAAGTTCTTTGGATTGGTTAAAATTGTTTACTTATGAAGGTTTCTGGGCTTTCTGCTGTAGATTCTAAAGACTCCTGACTCCTGTTGTACTTATTAGTGACAGGCCTAGAAGCTGAACTCCCCAGATAGCAAAGTAAAATGATAAACTCTTTTTGAATGAATAAATGAATGAGTGAATGAATGGATGTATATATAAATAGAAGAAATACAAGGGCCCTGATGACAGCCAAAACTGTTTATATAAAGTAATCCCAAATCCAAACATATAGCATTTCCTTAGAAGGATACTATATATGTAAATAGAGCCATCACATTTAGAATGTCAGACCTCGGAGGGTTACTCTGAAGCTTAAAAGGACCACTTCACATTTCTCCATGAAATTCCAAAATTGACAGCTTTCTTAACAGAGGGGTGGTGTGGAATAAAAACTTTAAAAATTATGCTCTTTGAAAAGTAAACTATTTACTTTACAGAGGAAAAATCCTTAATTTAACTACTTCACAGCTATCAGTATGCGCCCCTATGACATAACAGTGATTTCAAATGTAAATGTGACCTTTAGTCATGCAGATAAGGGACCAACAGCCCCTCCAAACCTACTTCTGTCAAAGGAAAGGCTGAACCTTAGCATCTGTATGAGCTGAGATCCATGCCTCTCACCCTTTTACCTCCCAGATCAGGACCTCCAATAAATCAAGTGATGTTGAGTCAATTCTGATTAATGGTGACCCCATAGGGCTTTCATGGCAATGACCTCTCAGAAGCAGATCATCAGATATTTACTCCGAGGTACCTCTGTTTAGACTCAAACCACCAAGCTTTCAGTTAATAGTCAAATGGTTAACTGTTTGCACCACTCAGGGATGCCAGAACAAGGATTTAGACTAAATACATTTGCAAGATTATAACTCCACCCCCTCCCTTTTGTTCACAGGGATGTGAAGGAAGCTCCACAAATGATTGCTTTAAGGCACATATTCATGAAGGAAACATGCACTAAGTTATGTCTGAGTTAATAACCAAAGTAGATATTTTTAAAACACTAATATGTGACCTTCAGAAATAAAAGGCTATCTGTGAATTATATTATCACTTGTGCCCAATGTATGTGCCTCATTGTGATATTAACTGCATCTAGGTCTTCAGATGTGCAGACGGGCCCGTTTGCACACACTTACACTCTAGAGCTCAATGTCTTAAAAGTATAAACCTCACACATGGAGACAATGAACAAGCCCCCATGGTGTGCAGTGGCCAACACAGTGCTTCACAGGTATATAGGCCCCCGCCTCAGCTATGAGCATCTGGTGCCCCAGGGCCTGGCAGTGAGAGCTGGGGTTGGTGCCAGCATTCATAGGCTCCCTGATAGGAGCTGGCAGACATTGCCTGGGGTGGGAGTAGGGCTAGGTGACCTCTAAGTTTCCTTCCAATCTCAAGATCCCATGACAGACTTGGATGACATGACCCAAGTCTGGAATATTAAACTATTGTCCCCTCCTCCACATACAGCTATCACTCCAAAGCCTTTATGTGACATTTTCCAACTTTTCAGCAGACTGATTCAAAATGTATGACATATTAGATAGAAATGCGATCCATCAGGTTTTTTTTTTTTTTTCCTTATTGCACTGTATTGTACAGTAAAACCTGCAAGCTGGAACTTCTAAAAGGTAGAAACCTGTCAGAGAAGGAAAACTCAAAATATTTTCCACTAATAGAGAAAAATAGAAAGAAGTAAGATGGAAAACTTGTGAGACCTGGAAAAACAAGGCCATCCCACCAAGTTTCAGCCTCACAAGTTTCACTAAAGTGCTATAAGTATGTGAAAGCTCTTCATAGACCAAAGTTATAAACTTTACTCATTACTGCAGCCCAAATACCCAGAAGCTCTAGTCCTAGTTAAGCTAAACTTAATTTTTAGAGAATAGAAGCCAATGAATAAGGTCATTAGTTAGGTGGTAGAATTTTCACCTTCCATGCAGGGGACCTGCATTCAGTCTCTGGCCAATCAATGTACTTTATGCACAGTCACCTCCAATCTGTCAGCAGTGGCTTCTGTGTTGCTGCGATGCTTCCAGATTAAGATGGACTACAAAGAAAGGCCTGACTTGTGACTTCCAAAAATCAGCCAATGAAACCTTATGCATCACAATGGTCTGAACCATCACTGATGCTACGGATGGTCCAGGATCAGGCAGTGTTTTGTTCTGTTGTCATGGGTTCTTCATGAGTCAGGGCTGACTTGACAGCAGCTAACAACAACAAAAGTAAGCGAAGCAAAACAACTAAATTCAATTTAACAAATTTTTATTGTGTACCCACTTAGTGTTGGACACGGTGCCAGACTTCCATTCCATATGAAGGAGACCTGTTTGTTTTAAGGGATTAGTACAATCCAGATTGTTTTCATGGAGATGGGGAAAGAGAAGCAGGGTTGAGTCAGAACAGGAGCACAAAGAACATTTTTCCTAAAAACAACTAAAAAGCTACTGTTTACTGAAAGCCAATCAGATGCCAGGCCCTATATCATACCAAGCATTATATATGTATATGCAAATTCATACATATAATTCCCAATCCTTACAACAACTCAGTAAAGGTAGGCATTCTTATTCCTTATTTTCCATATGAGAAAACCAAGTCATAAAGAGGTTAAATAACTTGTCTAAGGCCACCCAACTGTTAACAAGTTGAGCCAGATTTTGAAATATAATTTTCTGACATCAAAGCCAGCAGGCTATACATTATATCTGTATTAACCTACATTTCATCACCTCTCTCTCTCTCTCTGTATATATATAAAAGTTTACAGTCAAGTTGATTCCTCCTCCAGGGGACTCCGTGTGTGTCAGAGTAGAATTGTACTTCATAGGTTATAGTGGTTGATCTTTTGCAAATAGATTGCCAGACTTTTCTCTGGATAGACTTGAACTGCCAGCCTTTCAGTTAGTAACCAACTAACAATTTGCACCACCCAGGCACTGACCACCACCATAAAGGCCATTGATACCTGACAGCAGGGATGAGGGAGGGGCTCAATCTGTCCTGTGACTCTCAGTGAGATGGCTCACTCTGGTCTCAGACTCCCTTTCAGGTCCCCATGCACTGTCTAAGCAAAGTTTATCTCCTTTTTTTATTCTCAATGGGCCAGGTGGGGGACCAAGACAGGAAGTGGAGAGAGAAATTCTGAACTCAGCTTTATGTTCTATTAAATACTCTAAGTAATCAATTTAGATCAAGTATCTTCCAGCCACCTTCATAAAGTTTTTAAGCCAATTTGACTATGAATGCAGCCTCTCTGACCTAAAGTCTACTCAGTTTCTATGAATGGAACCTTTTACCCTGGGGCTTGGTTGCAGTCACAGGGCAATGTGCACCTGGAAGATAGGCTTTGAAATGGTGTTGGCTTAGTTCCCTGAAGTAAGTCACGTGTTCTCAGCTCTCCAGACCCTCAAGTACCTTTGAAGTCAATTCTTTACCAAAGGGGAAGCTCCCATGAAAACAGCAGTTTTGTCCCCGTCGGCAGAGATACATCTTTGTCCCCCATGATGGGCTTACCTGGGCTGGCAGCCACAGGCAAGAGGTGTTTTATTTGTGAACATCCTTCTTGTTTCAGCAGATAATGGACTCTAGTTAGGAGACAACATAGTAAACACAGCATAAACATTGGGATGTGCAGCTGGAATGAGTCTGCATATAAATAAGAGTGCTGGGAGCCAGGGAAGTAATAAGTCAGAAATACAATGGAGATAGGTTATTAAAAGAGGAGCTTATAAAAATCTGCACCAAGGCTGAGAGCTTGGAGCATTTTTTGATTACAAAAAGACAAGAGGCAGCATCCTGCCTCAGTTCTGCTGCTGACCAGCTGGGTTACTGGACACCTCTCTTAAAATCCTGCTGTTACTCACTTTGTTCAATCATAAAGTTGGGATTTTACACACTTTCTTAAAAAGCTGTTTTAGCTCTATTGCAAAGATGTGTACATTTAAACATTATGAAAAATAGCTGAAAGTGCTGCACAAATGCAAAGTTATATCATTCTTGATGTTTCAGAGTTCAGAGAGGTTAGAATTGCTCATTTACATGTCTGAGTCCTCTTGCTGGTTGAATATTAATCAATGTTCTGTTTTGCAATAGAAATTGCTTAGCTATATATCTTACATTAAAGGAATCAAATGTATTGACTGCTATGTAATAGTCAGAATGGAAATATTCTTTTCTTTAGCTTTATATTAGTCAGGATATGGTAGGTTATGTGGCACTTAATTGTGTTCATGAGGAAATTGTACATAGACCAAGAGGCAGTCATTCAAACAGAACAAGAAGATACTACATGTTTAAAATCATGAAAGGTGTGGATCGAGGTTGTATTGTTTCACCATATGTATTCAATCTACATGCTGAGCAAATAATCTGATAAACTGGACTACATGAAGAAGTATGGGGCATCAAGTTTGGAGGAAGACTCATTAACAACTTGTGATAGGCAGATGACACAACCTTGCTTGCTGAAAGGGAAAAGGATTGGAAGTACTTCTAATGATTATCAAAAACTATAGCATAGATTACATGTCAAAAAAAAAATAAAGAATCTTCACAACCGGATCAATAAGCCACATCACTATAACTGGAGAAAAGATTGATGTTTCCAGGGATTTCATATTACTTGGATCCACAATCAACACCCATGTAAGCAGCAGCCAAGAAATAAGACCATGGTATTGCACTGGGCAAGTTTGTTGGAAAAGACTTCTTTAAAGTGTTAAATATCAAAAATATGGCTTTGAAGACTAAGGAGTGCCTGACACAAGACTTGGTATTTGCAGTTGCCTCATATGTATGTGAAAGCTGGACAATGAATAAGGAAACCACAAAATGATTGATGCATTTGAATTGTGGTATTGGCCAAGAGTATTGAAAATATTATGGGATGCCAGAAGAAGGAACAAATCTGTCTTGGAAGAAGTACAGCTGGAATGCTCCTTAGAAGTGAGAATGGCCAGACTTTGTCTCACATATTTTGGTCATGTTGTCAGAAGGGACTGGTCCCTGGAGAAGTATATCATGCTTGGTAAAGTGAAGGATCAGCAAAAAGAGAAAGACCCTCAGTGAGATAGATTGACACAGTGTCTGTGAGAATGGGCTCAAGCATAGCAATGATTGTGAGGATGATACAGGACCAGGTAGTGTTTCATTCTGTTGTACATGGGGTCACTATGAGTTAGAACTGACTTGATAGGACCTAACAACAACAATTACAACATGCTACAGTAACAAATTCTGAAATTACAGTGGCTGGACCATAACCAAAATGAGGTTCTTCATGTTTTCTTGAGGCAATGTCTAATGTATCTTAGACCTTTCTCCCATTTCTTTCCTCTATGCAGTGAATTCTGACTCCTAGTCTGCTACCACCTAGTAGCTACATTGTGACTTTTGGAATTGCCATGGAAGGGGAAGAGAGGACTGGATAATCCCACGCTATATTTTTAATATATCTGGCGGTTCAAACTCATCAGCCACTCCTCAGAAGGAAGATGGGGAAATCTACTTCTGTAGTGATACTGCCTCGGAAACCCAAGGAGGGGTCGCTATGAGTCGAGTCCGACTCCACAGCACATAACAACAACAACATATTTTTAATAGTCAGTCCAGGAAATGACTTATTGCTTTCATTTCTACTCCATTGTCTAGAACCCAGTTACATGAACCTAACCCAAGTACGTGGGAGGGTGTGAAATGTAAAGGAGAACGTGGGAGTCTTGGTGAGTGACAACTCTATCTCTCTTACCTTCCTCTGTGGTAGTGTATGGCTAGTGGGGTCCTTAGGGGGTGCAGTTAACACACTCAGCTGCTGACCAAAAGTGAGATTCCAGTACACCTAGACATGCTTTGGAAGAGGGGCATGGTGAATTACTTCTGAAAAATAAATCACTGAAAACCCTACAGGGCAATTGTACTTTGACACACATAGGGTTATCATGCCTCAGAGTTGACTCCACACCCACTAGCAAAATTTTGTCCCCATGGAAGAGACTGTAGACTGATATTATCACACTGTTCTTTAACTCTTGCCCAAGATTATAGGTAGTTTTGTATTTTATCAGAGACACAAAGATAACCTGAAGGATGTACCAACCATCTGCAGACTTGCTATGTGGGTCCATTGTGATTTTAATTCTGGAAATAGGTGTGGCTGATCCCATTTATTCAGGGTAACACTTATGTAATTTAAGCATATTTCCATGATCATTGCTGCTATGCCATCTTAACTCACTGCCATCAGTAGGATCTGACTCACAGTGACCCCTCCTTGGGTTGCAGAGGCAGTATCACTATGGAAATAGATTGCCTAACCTTCCTTCCGAGGAGTGGCTGGTGGGTTTGAACCACCAGCCTTCTGGTTAACAGTCAAGTGCCTTAGGCACTATGCTTCCGGAGCTCCTCCAAGCCATCTTAGCAGCTATGATATAATTGAGGTAGCATTATCTTTTAGCTTTCTATTGCTAAGGCTAATAGCATTGGGTAGGTATTTTACTATTGATTAGAACTCTTTATTAAAAGCCTAGAATCATTGTCTGAAAAGAAAAACTAGTTAAATGCAATTATACATATCTTACAACCTATCCTCTGGCATTTTCATCGTGGGAATTCGTCATAAATTGATGACATTAGTGCCTACTTTCAACATTTCTCAATTTTAAAGTGAATTAATGGTAACTTTTGGGGTTATCAAAGATATATTTGGGAGCTCTGGTAGCGTAGTGCCTAAAAGCACTTGACTGCTAACCAGAAGGCTGGCAGTTCAAACCCACCAGCCACTCCTCAGAAGGAAGGTAAGGCAATCTATTTCCGTAGTGATACTGCCTCGGAAACCCAAGGGGGGGTCACTATGAGTCTGGTCCGACTCGATGGCATATAACAACAACAACAAAGATATATTAGCATTGAGATCCCAATGTTACATTGTATAACTTAGAGATATACATAGGAACATAATGAACGTATATAGAAAGCACTTATAATCTTAAAATAGTAATCTACATTTATTTAATTTTAAATATATTTTTCAGATGGACAACTGTTTGCATCAATGTTTGGAACATTCCATTAATAAGATGCTGTTGTGTGCTAGGAGAAAACAGACACTAGATTCCTGTGTCTTTAGACATATGTTCTATAAAAAAACAAATCAACTGCCCTTGAGTCAACTTTGACTCATAGTGATCCCCATTGAGTTTCTGAGGTGGTGAATCTTTCTCGTCTTCCTTCCATGGAGTGGCTGGTGGGTTTGAACCACCAACCTTCTGGTTAGCAGTTAAATGCCTAAGGCACTGTGCTAAGCCTTAGACAGGACAAAGACATAGATAATTAGCCAGGATGAGGGAAGCCATCAGCATACACACAGTCCAAGAAAATAAAACAAATTTATCTTCTCACAGTTTAGAAGACTAGAAGTCCAAATTCAAGATGCCAGATCTAGGAAAAGGTTTTCTCTGTTGGCTCTGTAGGAAGTTCCTGTCTCTTTGAGCTTCTGCTCCTGGGTGATCTTCATGAGAGTTGGCATTTTTCTTTCCTCATCTTTGCTTCTTGCTTGTTTGTTTAATCTATTTTATATTTCAAAAGAGATTGACTACACTATACTGATCCTGTCTTATTAACATAACAAAGACAAATCATTCCCAAACAGTATTATAACCAAAGGAACAGATGTTAGGATTTACAATAGATAATTTTGGGGTACATAATTCAATCCATCCACCTCACATCTGCCAGTTTGTTGAACTGTGGTGGTGCTGTGAGACTGGAGGTTATGCCACTGGTATTTCAAACACCAGCAGGGTCACCCATGTTGGAAAGGTTTCAGCAGAGCTTCCAGACTAAGGAAGACTGGGAAGAAGGAAAGGGCTATCCACCTCTCAAGGATTTGGTCAGTGAAAACCTTATGAATAGCAGTGAAACACAGTCTGATTATTACTGAAATACTTTGTGAATAGCCCTGAAACACTGTAAGATCTATCTTGAAGTACAATGATGTCAGTGATAAGATAATATCCATACCCCTACAAGGAAGACCAGTTAATATTACTATGACCTAAATTTAGAAAACCAAGCACTAAAGCCAAAGATGAGGAAATTGAATATTTTTACAAACTTCTGATGTCTGAAGTTGACCAAATGTGCTTCATTTGGTTCAATAAAATGTGCTTCAATGATAATCAAGATGTATTGATTATTATTGGTGATTGAAATGTAAAAGTTGGAAACAAAGAAGAATCCGTAGTAGTTGGAAAATGTGGCCTTGGTGATAGAAATGATGTCAGAGACCACATGATAGAATTTTTCAAGACCAACAACTTATTCATTGTCAATACCTTTTTCAAGAATATAAATGGTGGCTATACAGGAGGACCTCACCAGATGAAGGATACAAGAATCAGATCAACTACAACTGTGGAAAGAGGTGATGGAGAAGCTCAATATCTTCAGCCAAAACCATCAATTGCTCATATGCAAGTTCAAGATGAAGCTGAACAAAATTAAAATAAATCCATAAAAGCCAAAATATGTCCTTGATTATATTCCATCTGAATCTAGAAACCATTTGAAGAATAGATTTGCTACACTAAATTCCAAAGACCAAAACTAGATGAACTATGGGATGACATCAAGAACATCATAGATGAAAAAAGCAAAAGGTCACTAAAAAGACAAGAAAGGAAGAAAAGACCAAAATGGATGTCAGAAGAGACTCTGATAATTCCTCTTGAACAGAAAGCAGCTAAAGCAAATAGAAGATAAAAGAGCTGAACATAAGATTTTAAAAAGCATCTCAAGAAGACAATTATTATAACAAAATGTACAAATACCTGGAGTTAGAAAACCAAAAGGAAGAACATGTTTGGCGTTTCTCAAACTGAAAGAACTGAAGAAAAAATTTAAGTCTTGAGTTGCAATATTGAAAGATTCTATGGGCAAAATATTGAAAGAAGCAAGAAGCATCAAAAGAAGATAGAATACAAAAAGTCATTGTACAAAAAGAGAATTAGTTGATGTTCAACTATTTCAGGAGATGGCATATGAGTAAGAACCAATGATACTGAAGGAAGAAATCAAAGCTGCACTTAAGGAATTGGCAAACAAGAAACATCCAGGATTAACAGGTTCCCATTGAGATGTTTCAACAAATGGACACTCTGCTGGAGGTACTGAGTCATCTATGCCAAGTAATTTGGAAGACAGCTACCTGGCCAACTGTCTGGAAGGTCTGTATCCAAAGAAAGGTGATCCAACACAATGGCAATTATTGAATAGTATTATTAATACCACATGGAGGTAAAATTTGGCTGAAGATAATTAAAAAATGGTTGCAGCAGTAGATTGATAGAGAACTTCTAAAAATGCAATACACAGTCAGAAAAGGACATGGAATGAAGGATGTCATTGCTGATGTCAGATAGATCTTGGCTGAAAGAAAGAATACCAGAAAGATGTTTCCTTGTGTTTTATTGACTATGCAAAGTATTTGACTTTGTGGATCATAACAAATTATGGTTAAGGTTTAGAAGAATGAGAATTCCAGAACACTTAATTGTGCTCATGAGGAGCCTGTACATAGACCCAGGAGGTTCAAACAGAATAAGGGGTACTGCAAGATTTAAAATCAGGAATGGTGAGTGTCAGGGTTGTATCCTTCCACCATACTTATTCAATCATAATGCTAAGCAAATAATCTGAGAAGCTGAACTATATGAAAGAGAATGCAGCTTCAAGATTGAAGGAAGACTCATTAACAACTGGCAATATGCAGATGACACAACCTTGCTTGCTGAAAGTGAAGATGATTTGAAATACTTACTGATGAATATTAAAGACTATGAACTACAGTATGGATTATACTTCAACATAAAGAAAATGGAAGTCCTTACAAGTGGACCAATAAGCAACATCACAATAAATGAAGAAAAGATTGAAGTTGTCAAAGATTTCATTTGACTTGGGTCCACAACCAATACTCATAGAAGCAGCAATTAAGAAATCAGAGATTGTATTGCACTGGGCAAATCTGCTGCAGAAGACCTCATTAAAGTATTGAAGAGCAAAGATGTCACTTTGAAGACTAAGTGGTGCCTAACTCAAGCCATAGCACTTTCATTCACCTCATATGCACGTGAAAGCTGGATAATGAATAATGAAGACTGGAAAAGAGTTGATATTTTTGCATTGTGGTGTTGGCAAAGGATACTGAAAATACCACAGACTGCTAGAAGAAGTAACAAATCTGTCCTGGAAGAAGTGCAGCTGGAATGTTCCTTGGAAGCAAGAATGGCCAGTCTTTGCCTCACCTACTTTGGTCTTATTGTCCAAAGGGACCTTTCCCTGGAGATTCCCAAGATTCCCATGCTTGGTAAAGTGGAGGGTCTGCAAAGAAGGTGAAGACCCTCAATGAGATGGATTGACACAGTGGCTGCAACGATGGGCTCAACTATAGTAAGAATTGTGAGCATGGCATACGACGAGGTAGTGTTTTGTTCTGTTGTACATAGGGTTACTACGAGTCAGGGCTGACTGGGCAGCAATTAATAACAACAATTCAATCCATAACATTCTACATTTGGACCTCAAAATTTCATGTCCCTGCCACATAAAAAACACATTCACCCCATTATATCATCTCAAAAGTCTTAAATAACTTCCAAGTGAAAAAATCTCACCTTGTGAACTATTTAAATAAAATATGGGTGAGACTAGGCATATTCCATCCTGTAGCAAAATTCCTCTTCAGCTGTTAACCTGTGAAATCTTCACAATATTTGCTATGCTTGAGCCCATAGTAGCAGCAATCCACTTTGTTGAGGGTCTTCCCCTTTTTTGCTGATCCTCTGCTTTACCAATCATAATATCCTTCTCCAGGGACTGATCTCTTCTGCCAACATGACCAAAGTCAATGAAACTAAGCCTGGCCATTCTTGCTTCTCAGGAGCATTCCAGCTCTACTTCTTCCAAGATAGATTTGTTCATTCTTCTGGCAGTCCATGGTATTTTCAGCATTCTTCACTAACACTACAATTCAAATGGATCGATTCTTCTTCAGTCTTCCTTATTCTTTGTCCATTTTTCACATTCATATGAGGCTACTGAAAATGCCACGGCTTGAGTGAAATCTAGACTACAAGTTGTCTGTTTCTGAAGTAAAATGGTGGGATAAGCACGAGGTAGACAATTCCAACAAAATCAGGAGAAATTGGAAGGAAAGAAGGGATAGGGAACCAAGAATGTCCAAAACACAGCTGAATACACTGCATTAACTGTCAATGCTTGAAAATGATTATGTCTTCTCTGAGACCATCTAGGCAATATACCCACCCTCCAGACTTGTGTAGCCATGTCCATGGTGAACATTGTGGGATACATGTTCTTAGTTTATACAACAGAATTTTCCAAATATTTAAGTTTTGTTTTCATTTTGACAATTCATTTTTAAGTCAATTTCTTTACTCTTGCATTTTATTATAAACAGCAAGGAGAAATCATGTAGCCTCTTTAAGAACTTAGAAATGTTCTCAGCCAGATAACCAATTTCATCACTTACAAATTCTACCTTCCCCAAAATATTTCAAGATAATTCAGACAAGTTCTTTACCACTGAATAAATAAGTACTGCCATTCCATTGTCTAATCCCATGTTCATCATGTTCTTTCAAAGCCTCAATAGAGGCATATTCAACAGTCACATTTCTATGACATTCTATTTTTGGTGGTGAATGTATTCTCTAAAATGACAGAGGCTTTCACTATGGCTCTTCTAACTTCTTTCTAAGCTCTCTCCAGAATTGTCTTGATGTCCATAATAAAACCAACAATGTTCTCAAGGCAACCTCGTCTTTTACTATAAAAAAAAAAAACCAAAAACCAAACTCACTGCCATCAAGTTAATTCGACTCATAGTGACCCCTCTTTGGGTTTCCAAGACAGTATCTCTACAAAAGTAGGTTGCCCAATCTTCCTTCTGAGGAGTGGCTGGTGGGTTTGAACTGCCAGACTTCTAGTTAACAGTCAAATGCATTAGGCACTATGCCACCAGAGCTCCTAGTCTTTTACTGTCAGGAAGCATAAAAATCTTCCAGCTTCCCCCATTACTCAATTCCAAAACTGCTTCCACATTTTATGTATCTGTTAGAGCAATATCCTACTCCATTTTTTTTTTTTAATTGTGATTTGGGTTAAGATTTACAGAGCAAATTCACTTTCCATACAGCAGTTTACATACACTTTGTCTCATGACATTGACCACAGTTTACCACAATGCAACAGCTCCCCTCCCACTTCCTCCCCATAGTTACCTTTTCCCTGTGTCCATCCCTGCATGAACTCCTGCCCCCTGAGCTGTCTCCCTGTGCATAAGCAGCCCTTCATTCTGCCATGATTGTTCTCTCTAAGGAGAGTATCTACTTGAGGTAAATGTTCAACACATATGATTGTCTTTTGTTTGGCTGGAAACACAGGTGTGGGTTCAATTCCAGACCTGAAGGGCAGCTAGGGGCCATAGTCTCAGTGGTTACACCAGGCTCTATCGGACCAGCAAATCTGGTCCCAGACCTTTTTTTTTTTTTTCCCACCAAATGATTTTGAGTTTTGTTCCACATTGTTCTCCCTCTTCATCAAGGATCTCCTATATAGATCCCCTTCCAAGTGGATGACAGTGATAGGCAGGAACCATCTAGTTCTTTTGGTCTCATAGTCATATAGGCTGCAGATCTGATGGTGTACCAGTCGCTAGGTCTAATTGTTTCCATGAATTTTGGATTTCTTCATTCTTCTTTGCTCTGGATGAGGAGAGACCCATCCTTGCATCTAGATGGCAGCTTGCTAACTTTTAAGATCCCAGTTGCTACTCACCAAGGTAGGAGGTGGAACAATGTTGTGTATAATATGTTATACCAATTGAACTTGATGTCCCCTGTGACTATGGTCCCAAGTCCGCAGGATCAACTACTCGGTCCCTCTGGGTAGCTGGCTGTGACCAAGCAGTGACCACAACCTTGCCCCTTGTCAGCTATACTATACACCTGGGAATTCTAATCATTCACATAAACTTATAGGACCATTGTCTGCCAACCCTATATATGTCCTTGGATACACTCCCCACTTCATAGACATACCTAATCGTTCAGGCTGTCCACCCATCTATCCACCCATATACCCATGTTTGCCTTCACTGACAATGCAGTACTGTATGTGCGAAAGGGTTCATATTTATTGTCTGTACCTACCATGTACCTCTCTATGTCTTTCTCATCCTCA